>NC_054384.1:59541861-59858863 GCF_017654675.1 Xenopus laevis
GGGTTGTGGGAGCACTCTAAAGGCTTTAAAGTATATATATAAGTATAATAAATGCTATTGCATATGTACCCAAAACAGGGGTTATTTTGTTACAAAGTTATGATCATAAAATTGATAAGCCACCATACCACGTCAAGGTAAACCCCGAATGGCGGTCCCTAACTTGTTTTATATTTTATGTGCATTTTAGCATTACCTGTAATCAATGTCCATTGAACGCTGTTTTTTCACTAAGGGCTAAATCCTCCCCAGCCAGCAATCAGGCTTTTAAAGGAGAGATATCCCCAAAACAAACACCCAATTTTAAAAGCATAGGATCACCACTAGTTTAAAGGGGGGGGTATGGGGTGCTACAACCACTGAAGCTATGCCACAGCTCCTGGCTAAATATACAATATCAAAACAGGGGGGTTGTGGGAGCACTCTAAAGGCTTTAAAGTATATATATATAAGTATAATAAATGCTATTGCATATGTACCCAAAACAGGGGTTATTTTGTTACAAAGTTATGATCATAAAATTGATAAGCCACCATACCACGTCAAGGTAAACCCCGAATGGCGGTCCCTAACTTGTTTTATATTTTATGTGCATTTTAGCATTACCTGTAATCAATGTCCATTGAACGCTGTTTTTTCACTAAGGGCTAAATCCTCCCCAGCCAGCAATCAGGCTTTTAAAGGAGAGATATTCCCAAACAAACGCCCAATTTTAAAAGCATAGGATCACCACTAGTTTAAAGGGGGGGTATGGGGTGCTACAACCACTGAAGCTATGCCACAGCTCCTGGCTAAATATACAATATCAAAACAGGGGGGTTGTGGGAGCACTCTAAAGGCTTTAAAGTATATATATAAGTATAATAAATGCTATTGCATATGTACCCAAAACAGGGGTTATTTTGTTACAAAGTTATGATCATAAAATTGATAAGCCACCATACCACGTCAAGGTAAACCCCGAATGGCGGTCCCTAACTTGTTTTATATTTTATGTGCATTTTAGCATTACCTGTAATCAATGTCCATTGAACGCTGTTTTTTCACTAAGGGCTAAATCCTCCCCAGCCAGCAATCAGGCTTTTAAAGGAGAGATATCCCCAAAACAAACGCCCAATTTTAAAAGCATAGGATCACCACTAGTTTAAAGGGGGGGTATGGGGTGCTACAACCACTGAAGCTATGCCACAGCTCCTGGCTAAATATACAATATCAAAACAGGGGGGTTGTGGGAGCACTCTAAAGGCTTTAAAGTATATATATAAGTATAATAAATGCTATTGCATATGTACCCAAAACAGGGGTTATTTTGTTACAAAGTTATGATCATAAAATTGATAAGCCACCATACCACGTCAAGGTAAACCCCGAATGGCGGTCCCTAACTTGTTTTATATTTTATGTGCATTTTAGCATTACCTGTAATCAATGTCCATTGAACGCTGTTTTTTCACTAAGGGCTAAATCCTCCCCAGCCAGCAATCAGGCTTTTAAAGGAGAGATATCCCCAAAACAAACGCCCAATTTTAAAAGCATAGGATCACCACTAGTTTAAAGGGGGGGTATGGGGTGCTACAACCACTGAAGCTATGCCACAGCTCCTGGCTAAATATACAATATCAAAACAGGGGGGTTGTGGGAGCACTCTAAAGGCTTTAAAGTATATATATAAGTATAATAAATGCTATTGCATATGTACCCAAAACAGGAGTTATTTTGTTACAAAGTTATGATCATAAAAAATTGGGTACATATGCAATAGCATTTATTATACTTATATATACTTTAAAGCCTTTAGAGTGCTCCCACAACCCCCCTGTTTTGATATTTTATATATATATATATATATATATATATATATATATATACACACATATATATATAGTGATGGGCAAATTGGTGGAGTCTCGCTTTGCAGGAAAATTTGAGAATCAGCGAAAACAGCGAAACAGAAAAAAATCGCGAAACAGCACTGTCATCCGTTTTTTTATGCTGGCGTCCATTTTTTTTACGCCAGCCGAATTCGCTGAAGAAAATGCACCTGCGTCCAAAAAAAACGGACGCTGACGAATTTTCACAGCGGTTTTGCAGATTTATTCTTCAGCCAGTGCACTGCTCACCACTAATTTTTAAAAACATTAGGCGGGGGTGTCTTAAATATATTGATAATGGGTTGAGTGCAGAGGACTCTTGTATTTGACTATATGTATTTTGTGGTCACAGCCTCATTGCACCCCCGCCTAATGGTTTTAAAAATTAGTGATGAGCCCAACTTTCCCTTGTTTGTTATAGTAATACAGGAGCAGTGACCAGCTCCATGTTGTAGCTCCCACCCTTCCCAACTATAGTCAGGTGATCCCACTAGCGTCTAATAAAAGGGCAGCCAAGTATGGAGGTTTACTTTGAAAGCAGCTAGTAAGTTAAAACTTAGTCCCTTTGTAAAATGTATAATGAAGCAATAGAATTCCTAATGAATCAGATGAAAATTGAGCATAGGACTGGCCAGATATGAGATGACTTTGATGTAGTTGGCCAGCTTAAATATATTGCAATATATGGACAAACAATCCCTGTTTTGTTTAAAGGGTAAGGCATTTTTCAGTAGCTGTATGCACAAAATGTCTCTGTCTTAAAGGAGAAGGAAAGGTTAAAACTAAGTAAGCCTTATCAGAAAGGTCCATCTAAATATACCAGTAACCCCCCAAAGTAGTGCTGCTATGAGTCCCCTGTCAAAAGAAACACTGCATTTCTTTCCTTCTATTGTGTACACATGGGCTTCTGTATCAGACTTCCTGCCTTCAGCTTAAACCTCATTGCCCTGGGCAAGAGCATGCTCAGTTTTCTCCTCTTCCCCTCCCCCTCCCTTCTCTACTGTAATCTGAGCCCAGAGCAGGGAGAGACTCAGGCAGGAAGTGATGTCACACCACATTAATACTGCAGCTCCTATCCTAAACAAACCGAGAGTTTCTAGAGCTTTTTACTCAGGTATGGTAAAACATTCTACAGAATAAATATAGCATTCTAGCTTGCACTATTGCAGCTAATCTATTGGCAATAAAATGCCTCCGTAGCTTTCCTTCTCCTTTAAATATATTGATAATGGGTTGAGTGCAGAAGACCTCTTGTATTTGTCTATGTGTATATATATATATATATATATATATATATATATATATATATATATACTGTATATATATAGATATATAGATAGATCTTCTCGAGTATATATATATATATATATATGTATGTATGTATGTATGTATGTATGTATGTATGTATGTATGTATATATATATATATATATATATATATATATATATATATATATATATATATATATATATATATATATAAAAGAGTGTTGGAAAAACCGTACATACAGGACTTGTATAGATGAAAAAAGAAAAGTTTATTACGACATTTCGGCTCTGATACTAGAGCCTTCCTCAGGTGAAATACACAGTGCAAATAACAATCTATTTAAACATAAAATGGCGCCAAACATCAGCTTGTGACGTCATCAGAGCCTGGGTGCATCACTAATTAGTGGTGCATAAATCAGTAACACTAAGCAGCCGCTATTCCTATGCAAGTGAGTATCCCAAGTGTATGTGCAACATACTATGCGGCAGTGTGGGTGCTGTATATGCTAAAGCCGTGCTGTGATGGGGCCCATATACTATGGTGCTGTTTTAAAATCGAATCGCCACTTACCCAGGAGGACCGCGAGTAGCAGAGGGAGAGGAGCGCTCATCATGTCGCCTCTGTAGACAGGAGGTGTGTTCCATTGAGAGATACTGAAAACCCTTTACTTGTCCTTCCAATACACAACTTAGATCAGACGACAGCTCACTGCCGGTGTATACCGGTCTCCCCTTCCATGCCATTAGTAGGTCCCGCCTCCATGCGGTAAAGATGTCACTCACAGGGCCGTGAGTGCTAAAGCCACGGGGTTTACTTTGTAAATGTATACTCACATATACTTTCAGCGCCCAGGTGCCAGAGATGGAGTGAGGCCAAACGCCCACCCCACTCGCACCTATTTGCGCTTTCCCATATGCCATCTAGTAGACCAACCTATACCCCCATGGCTCCACCTTTTGAACCGCTCGTATTCATTGGAAGCAGGGGAGGGAGCTAGCGCCTGTATATATATATTAATTTGCTAGAGGTTTATTCAGGGTATGCAGTATCTGGATAGCGTCTTCCCTGTCAGAGGCCTACCTGTCAAATCTGCTATTCGTTCCGTACCTCCAGGTAATCCGGGTGTAAGGAGTGTAACTCACCCTGGTCGTCCAGTGGTGCTGCGGGGATGCCCGCCGCGCTGCTCCTAGTCCTGTGCGCATCCTTCCCCTTAGTGTGCGCGCGGCGCGCACTTCCGTGTTTTATGGCGCATGTGCGCTGGCGCGATGACGTCAGCGCGCAAAGGCGCGAAATTTGAAAGTATTAAAGGGATATTTCACTATGTTGTCATTTGCCCGTGATAGGATTGTTATCCTGGTGCTCCTTAGCCTTCTGCTTTCTGTTCTTGAACCTTGATCCTGTTGTTAATCCGTGTTTGACCCTGCCTGTATACTGACTACTCTGAATATTGACCCTGCCTGAACTTTGACCACTCTTTGCCTGATCCCATCTGCCTGATTGATACCCGGTTTTGACCCTTGCCTGCCTGACAATTCTGTTATCTGCCTGCCTCGACCTGGCCTGTCTGACCATCCGCTTGCCTTGACCTTTGTACCGTGACCTTCGGCCTAAAGACTCTGCTAAACAGCCGTGCCCCTTCGCCAGCCAGAACATCTCGCCTTGCACCTCTCGTTAAGTACAGGTGGCACCCAAGAAAGCTAAGGGCTCCTCCCGAAGCCCAACTGTGGTCACACTACTGGTGAAGCCAAGCCGAGACCAGGGTGCTTGGCACTTGTTCTGGTTTAGGGTGCCGGCCGTGACATTATCACGGGCCATGGAGGACGAAAGTCTAGACAGTGCTTCTGCTGCTGCTTCCATTACGCCTCCTCCAACTACCACCGAATCGTTCCTTACTGCCCTGCTTCAGCGCATGGAGGACCATGAACGGAAACAAAACTGGTAGACCCCAGGAACCCAAAATCGTTTTTCCTGATAAGTTCAGTGGGGATAGAACAAAATTTTTTGTCTTTAAGGAGGCATGTAAATTGTACCTTGGTTTCTTTCCTCACTCATTTCATACAGGTGAGGAGAAAGTAAGGTTTGTCATGACCCTATTACAGGGTGATCCCCAAATTTGGGCTCTTAGACTGCCCGCCTCAGATCCAGCCCGTTTCTCCTTAGATACTTTCTTTGAGACCATGGCCATACTTTACGATGACCCGGATCGTGCCTCTTCGGCCGATACCGCGATTCGTAGGTTACGTCAGGGGAAACGGGTTGCGAAGGTGTACTGCACTGAGTTCCGCCGGTGGGCAGTAGAGACCGGGTGGAACGATATGGCTCTACGTAGCCAGTTCCGTATTGGGCTGTCCGATCATGTCAAAGACAGTCTGTTTAATTATCCTCTGTCGTCTAACCTGGACGATCTTATGTCCCTGGCGATTCAGGTGGATAGGAGACAGAGAGAGAGAAGGGGTGAAAAGGGTTCTTCAAATTTTCCTGGAGTTTCCAGTGATAAATCTGTCTACATTTCTTCTGATAAGTTTTCTAAGGCCTCTGCGCCCTCCCCTCAGGAGGAACCTATGCAAATAGGCACTTCTCATCTAACCCCTGAGGAAAAGGCACGCAGGCGCTCCTTGGGTCTCTGCCTATATTGTGGAGAGTAGGGCCATTTTCTAAACTTGTGTCCTAAGAGGCCGGGAAACTCCCAAGCCTAAATAGAGAAGGGGAGCTCCATTTGGGTACAGGAGTTTCCTGTCCCCAATCTGCCTCAAGGATTCTGTTACCGGTCAAACTAACCTGGCCTACGGGCTCCGTTTTGGTGTCCGCCTTTGTGGATTTGGGGGCGGAGGGTAATTTCTTGGATGCTGCTTTCGCAGCCAGACATAATATTCCTTCCGTCTCATTAAGTGTCCACATGAAAACTTTAGCGGTGGACAAGAGACCCTTAGGTAAAATTTCTAGGAAGACTATGTTTTAATCAATGTGTATAAATAATCTCCACTGTGAGGAAATAGCCTTTTTTCTTTTTGAAGGTGCTTCTTCCCCCCTTATATTGGGGTTCCCTTCGCTTTAGGTCCATAACCCCCTTATTGATTGGGTGGTTGGGGAGGTTACACAGTGGGGATCTCAGTGTGGGGGTGTTTGTATTCCTTCGGTAGTGGCCACTACCATACTAGAAGGGTTACCTTCAGTCTATTCTGGTTACTCTGTTTTCAAAAAAGGCAGCCGAGACTCTACCCCCACATCGGCAGTATGACTGCCCAATTGATCTGGTTCCTGGGTCAACTCCTCCCTGGGGTAGAACCTATCTTCTTTCATTGCCCGAAGCCCAGGCAATGAAGGAGTATATTAGTGAAAACCTGGAGAGGGGTTTCATTAGACCTTCTAATTACCCTGCGGGGGCGGGCTTCTTTTTTTTAGGGAAGAAGGATGGCGGTCTTCGTCTCTGTATTGATTAGAGGGGACTAAACAAGATCACTATTAAAAACCGCTATCCCCTTCCCTTAATATCTGAACTCTTTGACCAAATTAGATTTGCTAAAAATTTTTACCAAGCTTGATTTTGGGGGGTTTATAATCTAATCCGAATTAGAGAGGGCGACGAGTGGAAGACTGCATTTAACACTAGGGATGCCACTACGAATATCTTGTAATGCCGTTCGGTCTTTGTAACGCTCCTGCTGTGTTCCAGGAGTTGAATGACATTTTTCGAGACCTGTTGGGAACATTCGTAGTGGTCTACCTTGACGATAAGAAAAAATAATCTCTATGCAAAACTGGAGAAATGTACCTTTGAGGTTGCTTCTGTTCAGTTTTTGGGGTTTATAATTTCCAGGAAGGGTCTAGAAATGGATCCAGGCAAGGTGAGAGCAGTCCTGGACTGGACCCAACCCCTTTCGTTACGTGCAACTCAAAGGTTTCTCGGTTTTTCGAATTACTATCGTCAATTCATCAAAACATTTTCCATTCTTGTTGCCCCTATTACCAATTTAACCAAGAAGAGAGCTGATCCCATCTTATGGCCCCCAGATGCTTAAAAGAGAGTTCAGTTCGGCCCCTATACTCCGTTATCCCGATTCTTCTCTTCCATTTATTGTGGAGGTAGATGCCTCTGAAGTAGGAGCTGGGGCAGTTCTTTCTCAAAGGCACCCGACAACCAACATTCACTAATCTATCACATAGTTCTTGTAGCTGCATGTCCTTGCGTTCTGGAATTTGGAGTAGGGACTCCCCCTATTTGTACCGTTAGGGTTGCAACTTAGTGCATGGAGCAAAGTATTTCTATCAGTCTATCAGTCTCCTTTCTAAACAATGTGGTCCCTATAGATAGATCCTAAGATCCTAGAATTCTATGCTGTCTTTGTCAAATGAGCATTTAATACTGATAGAGGTGTCTAGCAAATTGGGTTCATTAACCCATGTGTTGAGTGTGTCACCATCCCCGGTGCATATCAGTATTAGATCATCTATGCATCACCTATATAATCAAACATCATCCCGTGTAAGGTAGAGTCACTCATACTAAAACATAAACAAGTTAGCATAACTAGGTGCAATATGCCCATGGAGGTACTGGGCACCTGTATATAATAGGTCCCCTCAAACAAAAAATAGTTTCTATTGAGCACTATGTTGAGAAACTTGTAGACAAAATCAATGGGCAATAAGTGAAAATACAGCTCATCAAGGTTTTATGAATAGCATCAATACCTGGTTTGTGAGGGATCACAGTAAACATGCTATTCACATCCAAAGTCACTAATAAACAGTGTCCATTTTGATTGGTGTGGTTGAGGAGGCCATACATAGGTTAAAACAATCAGGTGACACATACCAAGGCTCACGCATGTTATGTGGGAGCAAAAAGAGAAAAAGCATGGTTACATAACACCATGGCACAGACAGGAAAAATATGGTGTTCCCAATGGGTAGTGGCTATGACTTCAGCAACATTTCTAAACATGGGCAAAAAATTGATTTCAGAAAATACAATGAATTATGATATAGAGTGCATTTTCAATTATGAACACAACTTTACAACTTTTTTTGCATTTTTTATTTTCAGTTGTTTGAGGAAGCATGTTAGAAGAAAACACAATTAAAAAACATATTTGCCCACAATTTATTCAAAGAAACTGTGATAATGTAATGGAATCTACCTCAGGTCTTCAAGATGGCGTCCAAGATGGCGACCACCTGCCTCACCACATGGCTCCTGCTGGGCACAGGTCTATGACCTCACCTTCTTCCCACTCCAGGATTGGTCGTCGGCGACGGAACGGACGCCGACGTCAGAATTGGGCGCCGGCGTCGAGACGTCAGCGTGAGGACGCTGGCGTCTGCGTCTGACGCAAGCGCGTCAAAATTTGGCGCCAACCCAGAGACTATTTAAACATACTTTCCCTTCCAGTCCTTGCCCAACTATAGGTTCCTGCTACAGAGTTCCTGGGTGTTATTGTCTATTTTGATTCTTGTGTACCGACTTCTGCCTGTTCTTCGATTCTGCTTGTCTTCTGCCTGGTCTGACCTATTTGCCTGTATTTTGACGATTCTTTGGATAAACCCTCTTGTACCTCGAACCTGGTCTGGTCTCCTCTTTGGTCTACACTATTACTGTGCCTTCGGGCCCGTTACAGATAAAATGTTGGTAAAATGTCATTTTATTTAATATAACCTTATATAACAGCTGGGATAAAGAAAAAATGCAGTCTGTTTTACTGTAGTTACTTTCTTCATTACCAAAGGTGCCTAGAAACAATATGCACAATTGTTGACCAATTACAGATTAAAATATCAATATATTAATTATTTTTGGGAAATAATATGTTTTAGCCTTGACCCATTCCAAATGCACCTTAAAATCTGCTGTTCTTTATCCTCAAGTTGTACCAGTAAAAAATAAATCCAGTTCATACAGTATCTAGTAGCTTAAGTCTAAAGCAGTTGGACTTGCAAAGTAATCTGGATAGCATTTCAGCACTCATTTGAAGGGCTTCTTCAATTTAGTGGTAGGAAGAAGTGATGAGCAATCGGTCCCATTTCCCTTCTTTGAAACATTGGAATTGGAAAATTTGTAAAACAACAAAAAATTTGTGAAATGCATTTGTCAATGCCCATTTTTTCACTGCAACTTTCTTGTTGGCTAGTTTTTGCATGCAAAATACACAAGTCTATGCACGTTTTTTCATGGCAACTTTTTTTTTTTCACTTTTGCAGCCTTTTTTATTAGCAGTGATGTTCCACAGCAGAATATATGGAGTCTATAGGTTTTTTTTTTTTTCCTTGAAACTTTCTCTGTGAAAATTTTCATAAACTTTTTACAGTTTTGCAAAAATATTTGCTGATGGCAAAATGCAGAATTTTGCCAGGAAAATCATATCTGGTGGAAAGGTGTGCTCATCACTAGTAGGAAGTCATTTTCAAGGTCACTTAAGGTCCAGTTGCTTTAGACTTCCAACTACTAGATATTGTATATCATGCCCATAACTGGAAACAGGTTATACTGCATTTTTGAAGTGAACATTTGCTTTTGTTTAGATTTGATAAATATGCCTTTAAAATTTGTATACAATTATTTAGAGACCAGTGAAAACTCACTCTGACAAACTGGGGTGAACACTTGATTCACTATGTAAATATGCCCCAAAGACAGAACTGCATGCTGAGGCTCTAAAAGAAATGCACAGAAATCAGTAGGGCCGTATTTGCATAGGGCTGGTGTATGATCCAATATGCTTAAATACCCTATGTAATTTTAATCTTTTTTTTTTTATCAGTACTCACAGTCCTTAACATGATAGAAACAAGCGACTAATGGATACCTTTTGCATCAGTCCCAAAATAAAGTGAACCAGCACCCAATTATTTAACCTGCCCAAATGCACCAGGCTTCACGGTGCTAAGTCATAGGCCATTTTTGCTCTCCTGGTCATTCTTTCATTAAAGGACACAATGGATCACTGACCAGTGGTGGGGATCCAGTTCTACTCCGCAAACTCTGGACAGGGAATAATGAATAAGGAAGATTAATTCAAGGGGCCAAGAAAAAAAGCCAGTAGAGGCTCAAAACTTGAACTACAGAAAGAAGCAATGTTTTAGAATGTGTTTTTAAATTTTAAACAATAAATAAGTATACAAAAATGGGCTACAACTTCCATAACTTGCCTGTGCCTCTGGAATAGAACAAATAAAATCAGTAGAAGAATTATCTAAACATTATTGCAAAAACAACCACATGCAATCAATAGGCTCTAGTAAAATGGACCCAGTGGGGCACTTTTAGAGGATTTTTAGTGTGAAAGTCAATCTTTTAGAAATATGTCCCTAAAATCCCAGACCACTGAATAGCAAGTGACAGAATTTCACTCTACGGGTGCTGTTTCCACACTTACAAAATATGCCCCAGTGTGTAAAATTTTCAAGTAAAATTTGTCTGGAAATAAAATGGAACACAGTATGGACTCACAGTATACCAATGCTGCTTAATGAAACATATGAAAAACTTACAAAAGGCAGGCAGCAAATCTGAGTCATCTTTTCTGGAATTTAACAACATCATACACAGAAGGAAATGGCACATTAAAAAAGGAGACCCGCCCCTTATATAATACTCTTGTTATTTTGTTTCATTATTTTTCATTTCTTTTTCTACAATTCTCTGTCTGGCTTTGTACAGCTCATACAGGAGCCAAACATTCAATCTTCTATAATTACAATAATAATAAAACAATTAAATAATAAAATGTGCAATAAACTTGGAATCAGGTTGTTAACAAGTACTTCAGTCACTCATTTGTGTTGATCCTCAGTCATCACTTCTTGACAAGTCCTCTTCATGAATTGTTGGTATTGGCAATACCAGTGCATACATTTCCAAATAAATATTGTTGATTTTTTTTCTTGTTCCTTTTTTTTTTTTTTTTTTAGAAAATGACTGTTGAGTTAAAAAAAACAAGTCCAAGAAAAGTATTTAGAAAACCTTTTGGGTTCATTCTAATGTACGTTGTTTTTTTGGTCCACAGTGATTAGGGATGTAGCGAACGTCGGAAAAAAAGTTCGCGAACATATTCGCGAACTTGCGCAAAAATGCGAGCGGTTCGCGAACGGTTCGCGAACCCCATAGACTTCAATGGGAAGGCGAACTTTAACATCTAGAAAAGACATTTCTGGCCAGAAAATGATTTTAAAGTTGTTTAAAGGGTGCAACGACCTGGACAGTGGCATGCCAGAGGGGGATCAAGGGCAAAAATGTATCTGAAAAATCTGCCTGTGTGTGCTTGGAAGAGATAGTGTAGGGGGAGAGCTGTTAGTGATTTCAGGGACAGATGATAGTAAGCTTGCTGGCTAGTAATCTGCTTGATACTGCTCTGTATTGGAGGGACAGAAGTCTGCAGGGATTTGAGGGACATTTTAGCTTAGGTACAGATGCAGCCACTTTGGTTTGTCTGTTTGACACAGAATAACTAAACACAGATATCCCATTTATCTCATTTAACACAGAAAACTGCGTCACAACATCCCATCTAATTAAGGCATTCACCATTGTTCACAATGGTGCTTTGGTATGCTAATGGAAAGGTTAAATGCATTAAATGAGTTAAGATGACTTTAGATAACGCAGTTTCTTCAATTAACCATGAGTCATGACGCATTTATCTCACAAATCCAAGTGGCTTCATCTGTAGCTTTGCTGGCTAGTAATCTACTGTTCTCTTTAAACAACTGCCATACGTTGACCTTGTAGGCATTGTTTGCCCAGTTTTTTTGGACGCAGCCACTGAAGCACAGTTGCCAGAAAAAATATGCCATATAAATGCTGAAAATAGTAATTTTTCGCCATACGTTGACCTTGTAGACATTGTTTGCCCAGTTTTTTTGGACGCAGCCACTGAAGCACAGTTGCCAGAAAAATTATGCCATATAAATGCTGAAAATATAAATTTTTTTGGTTGCAGCCACTGAAGCACAGAGGCCAGAAAAATTATGCCATATAAATGCAGAAAATATGCATTTTTTTGGTCGCAGCCACTGAAGCACAGTTGCCAGAAAAAATATGCCATATAAATGCTGAAAATAGTCATTTTTTGCCATATACGTTGAGTCAACGTATGGCAAAAAATTACTATTTTCAGCATTTATATGGCATATTTTTTCTGGCCTCTGTGCTTCAGTGGCTGCGGCCAAAAAAACTGGGCAAACAATGCCTACAAGGTCAACGTCGTTGACCTTGTAGGCATTGTTTGCCCAGTTTTTTTGGCCGCAGCCACTGAAGCACAGAGGCCAGAAAAAATATGCCATATAAATGCTGAAAATAGTAATTTTTTTGGTCGCAGCCACTGAAGCACAGTTGCCAGAAAAATTATGCCATATAAATGCTGAAAATATAAATTTTTTTGGTTGCAGCCACTGAAGCACAGAGGCCAGAAAAATTATGCCATATAAATGCTGAAAATATAAATTTTTTTGGTTGCAGCCACTGAAGCACAGAGGCCAGAAAAATTATGCCATATAAATGCAGAAAATATGCATTTTTTTGGTCGCAGCCACTGAAGCACAGTTGCCAGAAAAATTATGCCATATAAATGCAGAAAATATGCATTTTTTTGGACGCAGCCACTGAAGCACAGTTGCCAGAAAAAATATGCCATATAAATGCTGAAAATAGTCATTTTTTGCCATACGTTGACCTTGTAGACATTGTTTGCCCAGTTTTTTTGGTTGCAGCCACTGAAGCACAGAGGCCAGAAAAAATTAAACCAGTAGGGTTTGCACCCTAGTTTGTAACGGTGGCGGAGGGAGGAGGAGGACGCTAAAGGACAGCTGTGTGTGGAGTCATGAGGCTTGAAGAGAAGGACAGCTGCATAGAAGTCAGAACAAGTCTTCCGGCGTGCAGTAACCCTCCGAGATCCACCCCTCATTCATTTTAATAAAGGTCAGGTAATCGACACTTTTGTGACCTAGGCGAGTTCTCTTCTCAGTTACAATCCCTCCTGCTGCACTGAAGGTCCTTTCTGAGAGCACACTTGAGGCTGGGCAAGACAAGAGGTTCATGGCAAATTGTGACAGCTCTGGCCACAGATCAAGCCTGCGCACCCAGTAGTCCAGGGGTTCATCGCTCCTCAGAGTGTCGATATCTGCAGTTAATGCCAGGTAGTCCGCTACCTGCCGGTCGAGGCGTTCTTTGAGGGTGGATCCAGAAGGGTTGTGGCGCTGCCTTGGACAGAAAAACATTTGCATGTCTGACGTTACAGACTGGCCAAAGGGCTTTGTCCTTGCAGGTGTGCTCGTGGCAGGATTACTGGCACCTCTGCCCCTGGAATGTTGATGAGTTCCTGAAGTGACATCACCCTTAAAAGCATTGTACAACATGTTTTGCAGGCTGGTTTGTAAATGCCGCATCTTTTCGGACTTGTGGTATGTTGGTAACATTTCTGACACTTTATGCTTGTACCGAGGGTCTAGTAGCGTTGCGACCCAGTACAGGTCCTTCTCCTTAAGCCTCTTGATACGGGGGTCCTTCAACAGGCATGACAGCATGAAAGACCCCATTCTCACAAGGTTGGATGCAGAGCTATCCATCTCCGCTTCCTCATTATCAAGGACTGCATCATCCACGGTCTCCTCCCCCCAGCCACGTACAAGACCAGGGGTCCCCAAAAGGTCACCACTAGCCCCCTGGGAAGCCTGCTCCTGTTGGTCCTCCTCCTCCTCCTCCACAAAGCCACCTTCCTCCTCTGACTCCACTTCTGGCACCTCTCCCTGCGTTGCAGCAGGTGCCTGGGTTCGTTCTGGTGATTCCGACCAGAAATCGTGCGCTTCCAGCTCCTCGTCACGCTGGTCTACAGCCTCATCTGTCACTCGTCGCACGGCACGCTCCAGGAAGAAAGCGAAGGGTATTAGGTCGCTGATGGTGCCTTCGGTGCGACTGACCATATTTGTCACCTCTTCAAAAGGTCGCATGAGCCTGCAGGCATCGCGCATAAGCACCCAGTAACGGGGGAAAAAAATCCCCAGCTGTGCAGATCCAGTCCTACCACCCAGTTCAAAAAGGTACTCGTTGACGGCCCTTTGTTGTTGCAGCAGACGTTCCAACATAAGGAGCGTTGAATTCCAGCGAGTCTGGCTGTCAGAAATCAAACGCCTGACTGGCATGTTGTAGCGCTGCTGAATGTCAGCAAGGCGTGCCATGGCTGTGTAGGAACGTCTGAAATGGGCCGACACCTTTCTGGACTGGGTGAGAACGTCCTGGAATCCTGGGTACTTGGAGACAAAACGTTGGACTATTAAATTTAACACATGTGCCATGCAGGGCACATGTGTTAAATTGCCTAGTCTCAACGCTGCCAACAGATTGCTTCCATTGTCACACACCACTTTTCCGATCTGCAGTTGGTGTGGGGTCAGCCACCGATCGGCCTGTGACTGCAGAGATGACAGGAGTACAGATCCGGTATGGTTTTTGCTTTCCAGGCACGTCATCCCCAAGACAGCGTGACAACGGCGTACCTGGCACGTCGAATAGCCTAGGGGGAGCTGGGGGTGCACAGGTGTGGAGGAGGAGAAGGAGGACCCAGCAGCAGAGTAAGAAGAAGAAGAAGACGAGGTAGAGAGCGATGGAGGAGTAGAGGTGGTGGCAGAACCGCGTGCAATCCGTGGCGGTGACACCAACTCCACTGTTGTTGTTGAGCTACCCATTCCCTGCTTCCCAGCCATTACCAAGTTCACCCAGTGGGCAGTGTAGGTGACATACCTGCCCTGACCATGCTTGGAGGACCATGCGTCAGTAGTCATATGGACCTTTGGCCCAACACTAAGTGACAGAGATGCGGTAACTTGGCTCTGCACATGTTGGTACAGGTGTGGTATTCCCTTTTTAGAAAAAAAATTGCGGCTGGGTACCTTCCACTGCGGTGTCCCAATTGCTACAAATTTGCGGAAGGCCTCAGAGTCCACCAGCTGGTATGGTAAAAGCTGGCGGGCTAAGAGTGCAGACAAGCCAGCTGTCAGACGCCGGGCAAGGGGGTGACAGTCAGACATTGGCTTCTTACGCTCAAACATGGCCTTCACAGAAACTTGGCTGGTGGCAGATGACTGGGAATGGGAACAGGTGGTCAAGGTGGAAGGCGGAGTGGAGGGTGGTTCAGACGGGTCAAGGAGAGCAGAGGTAGAGCAGTAAGATGCTGGACCAGAAGGAGTGTGGCTTTTAGTTTGCCTGTTGCCTTTGAGGTGTTGCTCCCAAAGTGCTTTGTGCTTGCCGCTCATGTGCCTTCGCATAGAAGTTGTACCTATGTGGCTGTTGGGCTTACCAAGGCTCAGTTTCTGACTGCACTCATTGCAAATTACAATGCTTTTGTCAGAGGCACACACATTAAAAAAATCCCACACTGCTGACTTTTTGGAAGTGTGCGATCTGGCGGTAACAGTAGAAGTTGGCGGAGTTGGCGGTATTGGCGGCAATGGCGGGTGCGTTGGCCGGCTGAACACAGGTGCCGATACATGTTGTTGCCCTGCTGATCCCTGCGGGCTGTCCTCCCTGCTTCTTCTAAGTCTTATTCTCCTACTGCCTCTCTGACTCTCCGTCTCTCCATCTGAACTACCCTCCTCTTGCTCTCTTCTACTAGGCACCCACAAAACATCAATCTCCTCATCATCATTCTCCTCAGATGCATCAATTTCTTCTGACACATCACAGAAGGAAGCAGCAGCGGGGACCTCCTCCTCATCACTCATTATGTCCATCTCTATCGTGTTCTCTGCCAGAATTAAATCTGGTGTAAGGTCCTCATCTCCTTCATCTTCTTCTGGCAATAATGGTTGCGCATTACTCAGTTCAAGAAACTCATTGGAAAATAACTCCTCTGACCCCAGTGAAGAAGGGGCACCGGTGGTGGAGGAAGTGTTACGTGGGGTGGCCATAGCAGTGGAGGATGAGGAGGATGTTGTGGTAAAGTTAGAAACGGTAGAGGATGGGGTGTGCTGTGTAAGCCAGTCAACTACCTCTTCAGCATTTTGGGAGTTCAGGGTCATTGGCTTTTTAAAACTGGGAAATTTGCTAGGGCCACAGGATTGCATAGCAGCACGGCCCCTAGCACGGCCTCTGCGTGGCGGCCTGCCTTTGCCTGGCATTATTTTTAAAAAAACAACAACAACAACAAAAACTCAGTTGGTTTTTCTGGAAACGATAATACACACAGCTAGATGGCGGGTTGAAGAAAACACTGTGCAAATAATGCCTACAAAGTCAACGTATACACTACTACAGCGGTGGATACGGATTACGTAAAATATATGAATGCTGCTTGAAAAAAAGTAACTCAAGTGGTTTTTCTAGAGACGATAATATTATCAATATTTAGACAAAATGTGAACAAGGTCACACAGCTCGATGGCGGGTTGAAGAAAACAGTGTGCAAATAATGCCTACAAGGTCAACGTATACACTACTACAGCGGTGGATACGGATTACGTAAAATATATGAATGCTGCTTGAAAAAAAGTAACTCAAGTGGTTTTTCTAGAGACGATAATATTATCAATATTTAGACAAAATGTGAACAAGCTCACACAGCTCGATGGCGGGTTGAAGAAAACAGTGTGTAAATAATGCCTACAAGGTCAACGTATACACTACTACAGCGGTGGATACGGATTACGTAAAATATATGAATGCTGCTTGAAAAAAAGTAACTCAAGTGGTTTTTCTAGAGACGATAATATTATCAATATTTAGACAAAATGTGAACAAGCTCACACAGCTCGATGGCGGGTTGAAGAAAACACTGTGCAAATAATGCCTACAAGGTCAACGTATACACTACTACAGCGGTGGATACGGATTACGTAAAATATATGAATGCTGCTTGAAAAAAAGTAACTCAAGTGGTTTTTCTAGAGACGATAATATTATCAATATTTAGACAAAATGTGAACAAGCTCACACAGCTCGATGGCGGGTTGAAGAAAACAGTGTGCAAATAATGCCTACAAGGTCAACGTATACACTACTACAGCGGTGGATACGGATTACGTAAAATATATGAATGCTGCTTGAAAAAAAGTAACTCAAGTGGTTTTTCTAGAGACGATAATATTATCAATATTTAGACAAAATGTGAACAAGCTCACACAGCTCGATGGCGGGTTGAAGAAAACAGTGTGCAAATAATGCCTACAAGGTCAACGTATACACTACTACAGCGGTGGATACGGATTACGTAAAATATATGAATGCTGCTTGAAAAAAAGTAACTCAAGTGGTTTTTCTAGAGACGATAATATTATCAATATTTAGACAAAATGTGAACAAGCTCACACAGCTCGATGGCGGGTTGAAGAAAACAGTGTGCAAATAATGCCTACAAGGTCAACGTATACACTACTACAGCGGTGGATACGGATTACGTAAAATATATGAATGCTGCTTGAAAAAAAGTAACTCAAGTGGTTTTTCTAGAGACGATAATATTATCAATATTTAGACAAAATGTGAACAAGCTCACACAGCTCGATGGCGGGTTGAAGAAAACAGTGTGCAAATAATGCCTACAAGGTCAACGTATACACTACTACAGCGGTGGATACGGATTACGTAAAATATATGAATGCTGCTTGAAAAAAAGTAACTCAAGTGGTTTTTCTAGAGACGATAATATTATCAATATTTAGACAAAATGTGAACAAGCTCACACAGCTCGATGGCGGGTTGAAGAAAACACTGTGCAAATAATGCCTACAAGGCCAACGTATACACTACTACAGCGGTGGATACGGATTACGTAAAATATATGAATGCTGCTTGAAAAAAGTGACTCCGGTGTTTTTTCTGGAGACGGTAATATTATGGATATTTAGACAGAATGGGAACAAGGTCACACAGCTCGATGGCGGGTTGAAGAAAACAGTGTGCAAATAATGCCTACAAGGCCAACGTATACACTACTACAGCGGTGGATACGGATTACGTAAAATATATGAATGCTGCTTGAAAAAAGTGACTCCGGTGTTTTTTCTGGAGACGGTAATATTATGGATATTTAGACAGAATGGGAACAAGGTCACACAGCTCGATGGCGGGTTGAAGAAAACAGTGTGCAAATAATGCCTACAAGGCCAACGTATACACTACTACAGCGGTGGATACGGATTACGTAAAATATATGAATGCTGCTTGAAAAAGTGACTCCGGTGTTTTTTCTGGAGACGGTAATATTATGGATATTTAGACAGAATGGGAACAAGGTCACACAGCTCGATGGCGGGTTGAAGAAAACAGTGTGCAAATAATGCCTACAAGGCCAACGTATACACTACTACAGCGGTGGATACGGATTACGTAAAATATATTATGGCTGCTTGAAAAAAGTGACTCCGGTGTTTTTTCTGGAGACGGTAATATTATGGATATTTAGACAGAATGTGAACAAGGTCACACAGCTCGATGGCGGGTTGAAGAAAACAGTGTGCAAATAATGCCTACAGGGCAAATAATGCCTAAAAGGTCAACTTATACACTACTACAGCGGTAGTAAAATAAAAAAAAGTAAAATAAAAAAAAAATGAATATTAAAAAAAAAAATTAAAGTTGGTGCTGCTGAACTACTAGGAGCAGCAGATTAGCACACCAGTCCCACTCCCCAACACTGCTAGACTAATAGCACTGGGCTCTTATAGTAGTAGTAGTAGTAGTAGTAGTAAAACAACAAAAAAATAAATAAAAGCAGTCCTTACAAGGACTACTGTTATTGCAGCAGTCAGCAGATGAGATCAGAAGCAGGACAGCTGCCCACTGCAGCTACATACAGAGCACTGCAGTAGAAGGTAGATTACTAGCCAGCAAAGCTACCTAAGCTTAAATGTCCCTCAAACCCCTGCAGACTTCTGTCCCTCCAATAACAGAGCAGTATCAAAACGATTACTAGCCAGCAAACTTTCAACTGTCCCTGAAATCACTAACAGGCAGCAGCTCTCTCCCTACACTATCTCTTCAGCACACACAGGCAGAGTGAAAAAACGCTGCAGGGCTTCGGTTTTTATAGGGAAGGGGAGTGGTCCAGGGGAGAGCTTCCTGATTGGCTGCCATGTACCTGCTGGTCTGGGGTGAGAGGGCAAAAAAAAGCGCCAACAATGGCGAACCCAAAATGGCGAACGTCGCGCGACGTTCGCGAACTTCCGGCGAGCGCGAACACCCGATGTTCGCGCGAACAAGTTCGCCGGCGAACAGTTCGCGACATCTCTAACAGTGATTACAAACGTATCCACCGGGGACATTCTATGGATTCTGTCCTCATATACTCCATGGCATTACAGAATCTACCTTAAGTCTGTAGTAGGTATTGCCAAAGGTTTACATTCTCCAAAAGACCAAAGTGTAAGATTAACACATTTAAAAGTAAGTCAAATTGGAAATAATCCCTTGCTGAAGAAGACGTTTTATTGCTTGAGCTTCCAGGGTAATGTTATGCCCAGACACCTACAGAACCAACACAAAAACACGAATAAATAATAAACTATACACACTTTACGTAACATAAGCCAAATTGTTTCCTTATGCTTACAAAATCAAAAAAGTGTGATATTATATGGAAATCGGTGTGAATGCCAGCCAATGTCAAAGGAACAATTGTATTATACACATTTAGAAACTTACAGCCATAGACTTCAGGGTCGCCTTCTCATAATAGTGAATGGGTTGCTTTTTATTGGTGAGTGCAGGGTAGCCAAAACCGGCTATGTGAACCATGTCACAGAAGTGAAGAGCAAATGTGATGGCCAACATCCCTGTTGTGGGTATCTGTAGGAAAAAATGGCAAGTGTTAAAAGTCTACCCAAAAAGTTGTACAATGTTAAACTCATGCCATAATCATCACTGGGCATGGGACTTGCTGAAAAATGCTTTATGGCAGGGATCCCCAACCTTTTTTTACCTGAGAGCCACATTCAAATGTAAAATAAGTTGGAGAGCAACACAAGCATGTAAAAAACTCCTGAGAGTTGCAGTTATGGGCTGTGATTGGCTATTGGTAGCCCCTATGTGGATTGTCAGCCTACAGAAGGCTCTGTTTGGCAGTACACCTGTTTTTTAGGCAACCAAAACTTGACTCCACACCCAAAATTCAAAAATAAACACCTGCTTTGGGGCCACTGGGAGCAACATCCAAGGGGTTGGTGAGCAACATGTTGCTCGCGGGCTTCTGGTTGGGGATCACTGCTTTATGGGATGGTAAGCTTGTCTTGCCATTTATGCAACAGATTTAAAGGAACAGTAACACCAAAAAATTAAAAGTGTTTTAAAGGAATGACAATATACTGTACAATTGCCTTGTGTTAAACTAGTATTTTTTCTATAACCCCCATCAAATAACATGGACAGTCCCTTATCTAGTTCACCATGCTCAACATACTTTAAATGAAAGGTAGTGCTTTCCACTTACACCCCCCACTCTTGTGGAAGAATACGATTCTAGGAGAAGGAGTTAAGCAAAGTGTTCAATAAGCACTAAACAAAGCAACTTTTCAATTGACCTTTATTTTTTTTATTTTTCATAGTTTTTAAATTATTTGCCTTCTTCTTCTGACATTTTCCAGCAATCAAATGGGGGTCACTGACCCCATTTAAAAAAAACAATGCTCTGAAAGGCTACACATTTATTTTTATTGTTACTTTCTATTCTGGCCCTCTCCTATTCATATTCCAGTCTCTAATTTAAATCAATGCACAGTTGCTAGGGTAATTTGGACTCTAGCAACTAGATGGCAAATTGGAAAGCTACTGAATAAAGAGAAAAATCCACTCAAAAATACAAGTAAAAAATGAAAAGCAATTGCAAATTGATTATAAAATGTTAAAAGTTATTTTAAAGCTGAACAACCCCTTTAAAAAGACGTAGAGGGATATACAGTGCCACTATATGCTGGGATTCACTGGCATTTTATGGCTGGGTGACTATCATTTTATGATATGGGAAACCTAGTGGGTCAGTCAGAAGAGGGCAGAACATATATAAAACTATACAAAACATAAAACTACTATTTAAAAAAAGGATATAAAAATAATAAAGACCAGCTGAAAAGTTGCTAAGAATTGTCCATTCTATAACATACTCAAAGTTAACTTAAATGTGAACCACCCCAATAATACACTCACCCACATATATAATAACAGGCACTAAATGGGGAATGTAATAAAAGAGTGCAGAGTTTGTACTGGTCTAATCAGCTACAGCTATAAATTAGCAGGAAGCATTAAAGGGGTTGTTCACCTTCCAACTTTTTTTTCAGTTCAGTTTTTTTACAGATAGTTCACCAGAAATAAAGACTTTCCAATTACTTTCTATTTTCTATGTGTAATCATTTTTCTAATATTGAATTGTAAGTCTTATTTTTTACCTTCTAAAGCAGCTCGGGGAAGGATATTGCAGCAAGCAGTAAAAAGAATCCAAAATTATTTTTTAAATATGTTAATAGTAAAAAAAAAAATGAAGCAGGAAGGGGTGGGACCTTTAATATCAGAGGGGGGTCAGCTGGTTGATGAAAACAAAAAAAAGCCCAGATTCTGAACACATATTTTTCATCTGTCTACACAAATGAGGAACCAGTTAATGAAGGTGTCCTTCTTGATAGTCCCAATTCTAGTAATACAGCTAATGATGCATGGTTCAAACATTGCAAACTCACTGAACAGAAATGAACCATGTGGCCCCCCTTCAAGTCAAGACTTGACTCAGAGTTATAGAACTGAAAATCAGGAAGTAGTGTTGTGGCTATTATGTTAGACATCCAGTCACTCCAGCCTTTATACATTACATTTTTGGCTAACTAAATTAGAAACATTTTTTATTTTGCACAGTCTATCTATTTACACCATTTTTATTTTTCACGCTGAACTGTTCCTTTAAATGACTGGTTGCTATATAGGTGCTAACTTTGTAACTTTTATTACATTTCCCTATCACTGTCTCATTACATAACTGCTTGCATGTATCAAATAAAACAAGATTAGTAAATGAGACCTTGTAACACACGTGGGCCAGCATAGCAGTGCATTTCCAAATAAGGGGAAGGATTTTATCATTTAGATTCCTTGCTAAAAAAAAGTCACAGGATAATATGCAGACAAACTTTGCAATGGCTTCACACTTACCGCTGTGATTTTTTTAGATTTAAGAATCTGTATAGCAGTAACTGCCATGTAATATGGGTTTAAGATGCGAATGTTTTCAGCTTCTACTTCCCAAATGATAGGAGGCATTTTCCAAAAACCTTTACGGACCTAAAAAAGAAGAGATTTCATCTTAGAAAGCATGGTTTGGAGCACGAAACAAACAATTCAGCACAATGTGAAAGTAATCAATGAAACGGTTTGTGTGCAAGAGCCCATTAATACAATTTTCTCATATATAATGACTCTTAAAATAGTTATGTTTAATTCTTAATTTTTTTCCTAAATAACAATGTATGATTTCTTCTTTATCTTGACATAATGTGCAATAAAATCCAATTTCTGGGAAATAATGCTTGTCACTGTATACAATACCAAACTTTGATGTTTAATTAATCTGATAAATATTTTTTTAATATCTTTTTCCTTTGGTTGTTGACATATACAATGTTGTATTGTTGTGTTACCTTATTTCAAAAATGTACCCATGCTGGGTATCTCAAAATAATAGCAGGTTCAATTGGTTGTACCAAAATTAAGTTGTTGTGTGCATGAGCACATCAGTGATAACCCTGCACAAACTGTATATAATATTAGCCAGAAATTTCTAGTGTCAATATTAAATAGATTTTCTATGACATACCCTTTTCTCATTGTTTAAGATTATCTTCATCCACTGGATGTCTAGAGGCTTGAATGGCACCAACACCAACAGAGTGCCTGGGTTGTTATCAAGCTGAGGATCAAAATCAGCAGACTCTGGGTAGAAAAGGCGCATAGTGGTCTTATTGCCCACGTCTTTTTCATATTTATGGACTGGAGCATTGTTTAACCTGTGGAAAAAAAGAAAGAAACATTAGTTCCAGAAATAAGGATAATATGAATATTACACAAAAATAAAAATAAATGTTATTATGAAGTATTTATAAAGCTCCAGAACCTGGGGTTTTCCAAATAAGGTTTTTTAAATAATTTCACCATTCCTTAAATCGACTATAAAATCATTTAAACATGAAATAAACCCAATAGGATTGTTGCGGCAGTTTGTGAAATTACTGGCTGCCTGGTGACTCCAACAGACGGCGAAGTGGTGACTTTGTTTTATTGCGAATATTTTAACATTAACATTGTGAGTGTGTTTTTAATGTTATTTTGGGATTAAAAAAGTGACGATTTTACACTATGTCAGCGCATTGTTTTAAAGCCACAGAGTCTGGAGAGAAGTGAGAGGATGACTGTTACACTATCTTTCTAAACGCCAAAACCTCGTTTAAACGTTCGTGAGTACCCTCACATAAGATTCACTTCACTGTGTGAATTTTAATAAGTGGCACGGCAAATAGTATAATCTGTAAAGGGCACCTTTTTAGTACTCTAATTTCACAAAGTGGTGTATTACATCTATGCAAAAATACTACACTATATGAGAATCATTCTCTTGTTGTCTATACCTCGTGCTGGATGAGCGCTGGTTTCCTTTCGCAACTCTGAATTGGATTTCTATACAAGTCTGAGGGAGAACAGACCCTTTTGGGAACCGGCAGAGGGAGCGGACTACCAAAGCCTTTGATATCCTTTTTTTACTGCCAATAGGATTGTTGCCACCAATATGGATTTATGCAGCTTAATTACAATTAAATACAGGGTACTGGTTAACTTTTACAGAGAAAAAGGAAATATGAGGATACCAGGTTTGAGGATAAGAAATCCCATACCTGTATCAAATAATGTAATCAAGACATTATAATGGTCAATAAGCACAGCAAGCTTACTGTAAAAGTTTCATTGGTTGTTTTAAATGCTGCCCAACAGAGGTTACACAATCCCACTCTGAAAACATCAGCCACAAACGGCACATATGCAGTGGTATTCATTCTGCCACAATTGTGACAAATGCAGTGGACTTGGTTCTTGTGCCCCTGATGAAGCCATGTGAAATGCGTAAGGCAGAGCAGCATGGTGGACTGTGTGTGGTGACTAGCCCCTCCAGTGCCAACATGGACAGCTAGAAATTGATGGTTTTGCAGTAAAGGGAAAGGGTATGGTGATTTGAACCTTGTTTGAATTGGAATTAAATCGATTAAAGGAAAACTTTACCTCGAAAATTAATATTTAAGTAACAGATAGTTTATATCAAATTAAGTGGCATATTACAAAATCTCACCAAACTGGTATATATATTTATATAAATATTGCCCTTTTACATCTCTTGCCTTGAACCACCTTTTTCGTGATTTGCTGCTTTAGAGATCACCTGACCAGAAATACTGCAACTCTAACTGTAACAGGAACAAGTGTGGAAGCAAAAGACAGAAATCTGTCTGGTTATTGGCTCATGTGACCTAACAAGTATGGTTTGTGTGTGCATCCCATGGGTTCAGCCCTTTTTTTGCATGGCAGTTTTCTATTTAAGATTACCCAATGGCACATACTACTAAAAAAGTATATTATTATGAAAATGGTTTATTTACATGGTTTTACATATGAGCGGTTTTATGCAATATATTTTTATAAAGACCTACATTGTTTGGGGGGGGTATAGTTTTCCTTCAAGTACCCACTATCCTGCACGATTCCATAATAATAGTTATAGTGAATATTTATTGAGCTATAAGTAAAAATTATAAAAGCTAGCAAGCTCCATTTAGTGGTTAAGGAAGTGTTTTGTTTTTAAGTCATTCTTGAAATCATTCTGAACACAAAGATGAAGATATATACAAGTCACATGGCAAAAAATAATCCAAAGTTCAAGTGCTTTTACTCTCTTGTGAAGATTTCTGGTGGTATTAAGTGTGTTTGTATGCATGTGTAACACCTATTTGGGCTGCATAGCACACAAATAGTTAAACTGTCCAGCTAGCAGTAGAAGCATGGGTTACACGCGACTTCACACAACAGGGTCAGGGCCTTCGCCATGTGGAAGTGTTCCCTCTATGGTGTAGTGCAACTACATCCCCCCAGGCTACTGTGCATACAACAAAAGATGGGCGCCAGGAGGTTCTTGCAGTAAAACAGAAAACGGTTTATTTAACTATGCACGAGGCAAGTGACCACAGGTTTAGTACTCACACAGGAGCTGAGGCAATAGCACATTTCTCACACAGAGCTGCAGGCATTAGGCATTTCTCACAGAGGAAAGGTCTCCATTAGGCATTTGCAGTATTCACACACATTCCCTCCTGGAAGTTGTCAGGAAAGCAGCTTCTACCCTACAGTCCCTCTTCACTGAGGTCCCTGACTGGAGGCAACACACAGAGCCTTTGGGAAGCTACTCCCTTACTGCAAATCCTTGTTGGAGCTTCAGCTGCTCTTTCTCTCTCACCTCTCTGCCTTTCTCTCCTAGAGAGACTATAACAAGTCTGCCCTAGTGCAACTATTCCTCATTCACGGGGTTACCTGGTCCCCGACTTCTCCTTCCAAAGCACATGGGCCTTTCTGGGCCTAGCTGTGCCCAGGCTCCCCTGAGCACACCCAGCTGGATCACCATCCACAGGCCAAAGAGGAAGTGGCCACTCCCTACACACACTATATAGCAGTGTAGCAGGGGAGTGTCATTCTCTCCTGGCAGATCACTCTAAGAAAAAAGGTGGGGGCCTTAAAGCTGCAGGGCAGATTACCCAGTAGGGGTCCCTACATACACCCGGGGGAAAAACCCATTTCGTCCCGACAATGGTTTAAACATCCCCAACATATATCAACTTACAGTACCATCACATCCACTTCTGGTATCCTCTCCTAAGGAATACCTGGTAACAATGGTCACTGTAAAGGAAACACAGCATGCACAATACTGTATCAAACATTTTCAATTTCATAATAAACAGTTGCAGTTGGTCAACTTTATTACACATCAGCAAAAATACTTCTCCCCCTCCCAAGGGTCCACACAGGCCAGTCCTTGGGTGCAGAAACACTACTCAGCGAGTAGGTGAAGGCAGAAGAAATGGTGGTGGGGATCAATAGTCCTGAATTAGAACCCACTTAGTCCAGCAGTCCTTCCAGCCACAAAAAACAAGCAAGCAGCACTCTAGGCATCTCACTCTGCAGGAGTCCATAGAAGAGCTGTAGCAAACACAGAAGAATCCATCCTCCAGGTTCTCCTCTTCCAGATCCATGATCCGGGATCACACATGAGCAGGAAATGTCTCCATCCGGGACATCCATCTTCCTCCCATCCAACTGACATCCGCAGGCCTTCGTGAAATCGGGGCGAACCTCCAAGCCCGAACCCACGGCCAAATACTTCGAAGGAAATCCATACGATTCAAAGAATTCGTACGTTCCGTTTATCCACTTCGAAAAATTCGTACGATCCATTCGTACACTCCGACAAATTCGTACATCCATTCGTACGATTCGAACAAAACAATGCACAGCCTGGTTTTAGGGAATCGAGCCCCACGTTGGGCGCCAAATGTAACACCTATTTGGGCTGCATAGCACACAAATAGTTAAACTGTCCAGCTAGCAGTAGAAGCATGGGTTACACGCGACTTCACACAACAGGGTCAGGGCCTTCGCCATGTGGAAGTGTTCCCTCTATGGTGTAGTGCAACTACATCCCCCCAGGCTACTGTGCATACAACAAAAGATGGGCGCCAGGAGGTTCTTGCAGTAAAACAGAAAACGGTTTATTTAACTATGCACGAGGCAAGTGACCACAGGTTTAGTACTCACACAGGAGCTGAGGCAATAGCACATTTCTCACACAGAGCTGCAGGCATTAGGCATTTCTCACAGAGGAAAGGTCTCCATTAGGCATTTGCAGTATTCACACACATTCCCTCCTGGAAGTTGTCAGGAAAGCAGCTTCTACCCTACAGTCCCTCTTCACTGAGGTCCCTGACTGGAGGCAACACACAGAGCCTTTGGGAAGCTACTCCCTTACTGCAAATCCTTGTTGGAGCTTCAGCTGCTCTTTCTCTCTCACCTCTCTGCCTTTCTCTCCTAGAGAGACTATAACAAGTCTGCCCTAGTGCAACTATTCCTCATTCACGGGGTTACCTGGTCCCCGACTTCTCCTTCCAAAGCACATGGGCCTTTCTGGGCCTAGCTGTGCCCAGGCTCCCCTGAGCACACCCAGCTGGATCACCATCCACAGGCCAAAGAGGAAGTGGCCACTCCCTACACACACTATATAGCAGTGTAGCAGGGGAGTGTCATTCTCTCCTGGCAGATCACTCTAAGAAAAAAGGTGGGGGCCTTAAAGCTGCAGGGCAGATTACCCAGTAGGGGTCCCTACACATGTATTGCCATGCATCATGCTTAATAAAGATATAGTATGTATGGGTCACTGTCATGGGCAAATCACTTCTGACAGAAGACAATGACGTGAAAAAGCATAACATAAGGAAAAAATGAATACTCTTTTTTGTGGAATAGTAACTCATAGCAGCAGAATTAGAATTTTACTTTCATTAGTCTTACTAAAAATTCAGCTGACTGATATTTGGTAACTATGGGTCATACAGCTTAACTAAAGCCACCTTCTGGTGTCTCACAAAATTACAGGGTCTAAAGCTGGCCATAGACACACAGATCCTATGGTACGAATCGAGGATTTGTACGATTTTCGGAACGCGTGTGGAGAATACAGACAGCTTTCGTCCGGCGGAGATTGGTCGTTTGGTCGATTGGTCAGGTTTGATTTTGACCCAACCGATCCCACCGGAGCCCATTGCACATAGTAATCGGATTGTTCAGCCATACGGCCGAACAATCAGATTACCCCCGATATAGCCATGCTCGTTAATAGCATATCGGGGAAAGATCTGCTCGTTTGGTGATGTCGCCAAACGAGTGGATCTTTGTGTCTATGGCCACCTTTACACATAGGTCACTATGTCATTTAATATACAGAAGCTATACAGTGGGCCAGAAACATTCTAGATTCCCCAGTTCTAACTTTACTAAATAACCCCCACTGGTGTCGTGGCTGGTGCTTTTATATACTGCTTGCACATAAATGTTAGGGCTTATTTATGTCCACAAACTAATTTGCAGTCCCCACAATTCCCACACATTCCATTGCCTGTAAAAACACAAAGTGCACTCCTTGCACTTCATTATAGTTACACTTGGAGCTGATTAGTTCTTCCTGCCTTCCGTGCCGCTTTGCCTATTTATGTAGGCAAGGCCTCAAAAGGCACAGCACACTTGTACCTAAAGAATTGGGTGTACACGTCACTCACACACTGGAAATGACAACAAACAGACTTCAAAACTTTGAAAATTGCAGTACTTGTGGAATGTAAATGAGCCCTATTGTGTAATGCTAAATAAAAAAATTACAGACTATATTCAATCTAAAAAATTTTTACCTGATCACAACATCGTATTTATTGATAGTTTCTCCCAATGAACTGTTTTTTAGAAGGTGCCCATTACCAACAACCACACATCTCCGACATGGCAGTCTGAAATATAGACATTACAAATGAATTATTTAAACCAGGGCACATACTGCAAACATGTAGTTAAGATTGTACTACAAAACAAGGCAGGAGTAAGCAACCTCTAAATTGACAAATATCTATAATTTAAGCCAGGGGTCTCCAACCTTTTTTACTTTTAATTGTAAAAACTGTTGGGGAGCAACACAAGCATGAAAAAAGTTCCCGTGGGGGCAAATAAGGGCTGTTATTTGGTAGACCCTATGTGACTGTCTCTGGTTAGCAGTATACCTGTTTTTTATGCTACCAAAACTTGCTTCCAAGCCAGGAATAAAAAAAATAAGCTTTAAAGGAAAACGATACCCCCCAAAATGAACACCTTAGCAACAAATAGTTAACATCATATTAAGTGGCATAATAAAGAATCTTATCAAACTGGAATATATATTTAAGTAAATCTTGCCCTTTAACATCTCTTGCCTTGAGCCACCATTTCGTGATGGTCTGTGTGCTGCCTCAGAGATCACCTGACCAGAAATACTGAAGCTCTAACTGTAACAGGAAGCAAAAGACACAACTCTGTCTGTTAATTGGCTCATGTGACCTAACAGGTATGGTTTGTTTGTATGTTTGTGAGTATAGTGAATCGTACCATCCCAGGGGGCGGCTCGTATTTTTCAAAATGGCAATTTTTTAATTATGATTACCCAATTGCACATACTACTAGAAAAGTATATTATTATGTAAAGGGTTTTACATTTGAACTGTTTTATGCAATATCTTTTTATAGAGACCTACATTGTTTGGGGGATATAGTTTTCCTTTAAGGCCAATGGGAGCAACATACAAGGGGTTGAAGAGCAGCATGTAGCTCACAAGTCACTAATTGGGGATCACTGCTTTAAGACACCACTTGTGCATTCCACTTTTGTTTGGTGTTTCCCTGTGGTACAGTAAGTACAACATTGGGCTGCATAAACTCCTGCGGTGAAACACATGAATGATCGAGTGGACAAATTATTGGGAGGGGCTGGGGAAGACCCAGCGGTCTTGGTACACATAGGTACCAATGACAAAGTTAGAGGAGGTGGTGAAGTCCTCAAAAATGATTTTAAAAACTAGGTGCAAAGCTGAGGGCGAGGACTTCCAAGGTAATTTTCACAGAGATATTACCTGAGCCACGAGCAACGCTAAGGAGACAGCGGGAACGTAGGGAGATTAATGCGTGGCTGAAAGATTGGTGTAGGGAGGAGGGTTTTGGGTTTTTGGAGAACTGGGCTGATTTTTCAGTCGGCTACAGGCTCTTTGCTAGGGATGGGCTGCACCTCAATGATGATGGGGCAGCTGTTTTGGGAGAGAAGATGGCTAGAGGGTTGGAGGAGATTTTAAACTAGGTGTGGGGGGGGGAGGGTTCAGTAAAAGATTCAGTGGAAGACAGGTTAGATGAGATAGTGGGCAAAGAAAGGGAAAATGGGGGAGGAGATTTGGCTGGGGATACTGTTAAGGTAAAATGGGAGAGCTGGAGCTGCTGGTGTTGGAAGGAAAATATGATGTGATTGGTGTGGCCGAAACATGGCTGAATGAGTCGCATGACTGGGCAGTAAATATCAGTGGCTATACTTTGTTTCGGAGGGATAGAGGCAATAGAAAAGGAGGAGGGGTATGTCTGTTTGTTAGGCAGGATTTAAAAGCTCATATAAAGGAGGAGGTTATGTTAGAAAATGAGGGGGCAGAAGTCGTATGGGTGGAGTTCTTCACCAATAGTAAAGAATCCAGCAAATTAATTGTAGGAGTATGCTATAGACCCCCTAATGTAAGTGAGGAGGAAGAGACAAAGCTTCTAATGCAAATAGAAAAGGCTGCTAGTTTCGGTAAAGTAATGATAATGGGGGATTTTAATTACCCAGATATTGACTGGAGCAACGGTACTGCTAGATCAGTTAATGGGAACAAGTTTATAAACTTATTGCATGACAATTTTTTAGCACAGGTTGTTGAGGAGCCTACCAGAAAAAATGCTATTCTTGATTTAGTGATCTCAAATCACCCGGAACTTATAGCAAATGTGCAAGTCATTGAACCCCTGGGTAATAGTGACCATAATGTTATATCTTTTAATGTCTGGTGCAAAAAACAAAAATATACTGGGGCAACAAAAACCATGAATTTTGGAAAAGCTAATTTTAGTGCCTTGAGGGCTGCCCTACAGAGCATTGATTGGGGCACTAGGTTTTCGGCTAAAAACACAGAACAGAAATGGTTGTCCTTTAAAATGATATTAAATAATTACTGTTCTCAATTTATTCCCTTACGGACTAAACGTAGAAGCTCTAAGAATCATCCTGTGTGGCTTAATACAGAAGTAAAGAAGTTAATGGGAAAGAAGAGAAAGGCATTTAAAAACTACAAATCTGTGGGGACAAAAGCTGCATTTAATGAATATAAACACTGTAATAAATGTTGTAAATCAGCAATCCGGAAGGATAAGAAAAGAAATGAAGAGTTAACTGCGGTGGAGGTGAAAACTAACCCTAAAAAGTTTTTTAAATATATTAATAGTAAAAAGATGCAGGTTGAGAGTGTTGCTTCATTAAATAATGGTACCTGTATGGTTGTAACAGATACAGAAAAGGCAAATGTGTTAAATCAGTTCTTTTCTTCAGTGTATACTGTGGATATCAGGATTTTAGATTAAAATGATATACATATGGGTTAGGTATTGTATAAAATGCAATGATTATAGAACAGGACACTGCCACAGAACAGCTGTGTTAGACTCTACACTTCAAGGTTAGAGGCCTTTCTACTAATTAGGGTTGTAGAATGTTTACATAGAACTAAGAATACATCTGTTGTCTCATGTCACAAGTATTCCTAGTGCAAGGTTAAGAAAGACACTTATAGCCCCAAAAACACACCCACTGCACAGATACCATTCTGGACACTGTGCTAGCACAGAAAATGTACTTATTTGGACTATACTTAGGTCATGAAGAATTGTACTAAAATGGACAGAGAGGCATAGTTATATTAAACCAAGGACGATGATTGGATGTCAAGGGATCAGCCCCATGGAAGAAGAAATGGTTAAATAATCATCTGTTGTATTGCTTATGGTCCCCCAACGTCCTCACGAGCTTTCAGGGCGTGTGAGCTATTATTTAATTCTCTGTATTGTAATACTCTGTATTAATGTATACCTCAAATAAAGCTGTCTGGTTAATTTCCTGAGAGAATCTGTTTGGTTCAAGTCAGGCCCAGGGGGAACTTCGGGGCCAGGCTCGATTTGAGTAAGTATTTATTTAAATCCAAGAGAGACTTACTCATCGTGGCTGAGAATCTTATATCCCTGGAGGACTATAGGAGCATAAATCCGACATATACAATAGAGGAGTCTGGGTTCACAGGCTCACTTAATAACTGCACGAATGGTTCAGCTCAATCTAGTCAGTGGCTGACTCAGGATATGATTCAAAAAGCTTTAATACAAATTAATGTAAACAAGGCTCCAGGGCCTGATGGCATACACCCCCGGGTTCTAAGAGAGCTTAGTTCAGTCTTAGACCAGCCCTTATTTCTGATTTTCTCAGATTCACTGTCATCTGGTATGGTGCCTATGGATTGGAGAAAAGCTGATGTTATTCCAATATTTAAAAAGGGATTACGATCTCAGCCTGGCAATTATAGGCCAGTAAACTTGACATCTGTGGTAGGCAAATTATTTGAAGGCTTGTTAAGGGATCACATTCAAAATGTTGTCCTAATGAATGGCATTATGAGCAGCAATCAGCATGGCTTTATGAAGGATAGGTCATGTCAGACGAATTTGATTGCATTTTATGATGTGGTAAGTAAGATTCTGGACAGTGGGGGGGCAGTAGATGTGATCTATTTGGATTTTGCCAAAGCGTTTGATACTGTGCCCCTCAAACGACTGCTTTCTAAACTAAGGTCTGTTGGGCTTAATGAAGTCATTTGCACATGGAGAGGAAACTGGCTACAGGATCGGGTACAGAGTGTGATTGTTAATGGGACATTCTCTACTTGGAGTAAGGTTCTTAGTGGGGTCCCCCAGGGCTCAGTATTGGGTCCACTTTTATTTAACTTGTTCATTAATGACTTAGGGGAGGGTGTTGCAAGTAATGTATCAGTGTTTGCAGATGACACAAAATTATCCAGCCCAATTAATTCCATCCAGGATGTGGCATTATTGCAACATGATCTTGACAAACTGGCAATCTGGGCAGCTAAGTGGCAAATGAGATTCAATGTTGATAAATGTAAAGTCATGCACCTGGGATGTAAAAATATCCAAGCCACTTATACCCTTAATGGTACTGCACTAGGCAAATCCATTATGGAAAAGGACCTTGAAGTCCTTGTAGATGATAAACTTGGCTGTAGCAAGCAATGCCAGTCGGCAGCATCAAGGGAAAATAAGGTCTTGAACTGTATTAAAAGGGGCATAGAGTCAAGGGAGGAGGGGGTCATTCTTCCACTGTATAGAGCAGGGGTGTCCAAACTACGGCCCGTGGGCCAACTGCGGCCCGCAATTCATTTTAATTTGGCCCGCATCAATTTCCCCCAGCCAACTGCTGCAGGCACCTTATTCCATCTGATTGCAGTGCAGCTCCCTAGAGAGGAGAGAGACTGCTGCTGCTGTGCCGGCACGCCCACCCCGCTTCGCGGGCTGGCTGGGCTGTGTGGAGACAGCGTGTGGACATCACAGAGAGCTGATCTGTCCCGACACGCCCCCTCTCCACGGCTTCACTCTGGTTGGCTGGAGTCGGACTGTGTGCCTTCCCTCTGTGGAGACTGGGTGGGGACTGGGAAGACAGTCTGAGAGAGACTGCGTGCTGCCACCAATCACGGCTACGAGGTGTCTGTGCAGGAATCTTCTCTTCTTCTGTGCTCACACAGCACACTCCTCCACAACTGTCTCTGGCTGTCAGAGTGAGCTACAGAGGGGTGGAGGAGAGAGGCAGACACACACAGACACCATGGAGCATTATGGTTAGGGCAGTGTTATGTAATTGTTCTGGTTAGAGAACACTGTGAGACATAAGCACGTTGCAGACTTTTATTGTTAAGGGGTTGACTCAGAGAGAAAGAGATGCAGGAAGCTTGTCAGGGCTGATTAGTGTGGTAAATAATTATTTATTATCCCCTCAAGTATAAGCTGAAACAAACTATTGTACGTTAGAGTTGCCCTGTCCATTTTGGGGCCTCCCATTCTGTTGTGCCCCCAGATAATGGAACAATTAGAATGGTTGGCCCCCACACATTTTCACCTCACCAAATCTGGCCCTCGTTGTAAAAAGTTTGGACACCCCTGGTATAGAGCACTTGTAAGGCCCCATCTAGAATATGCCGTACAGTTTTGGTCTCCATCACTCAAACAGGACATTATTGTATTAGAGAGGGTACAGAGAAGGACAACTAAGCTGGTAAAAGGTATTGAAAATCTTAGCTATGAGGAAAGACTGGCCAAATTGGGGATGTTCACGCTGGAGAAGAGGCGCTTAAGGGGTGACTATGATGACTATGTATAAATATATAAGGGGATCATATAATAATCTCTCTAATGCTTTATTTACCAGTAGGTCTTTCCAGCTGACACGAGGTCACCCATACCGATTAGAAGAAAAGAGGTTCCGCCTAAATATTCGGAAGGGGTTTTTAACAGTGAGAGCTGTGAAGATGTGGAATTCTCTCCCTGAATCAGTTGTACAGGCTGATACATAAGATAGCTTTAAGAAGGGGTTGGATAGCTTTTTTGCAAGTGTAGCACTATAGTAAACTGACTTGTGCTAGGGCCGTTTACTCTACTTTCCTTGGTGGGCTGAGACCACCGATGAGCTCTCTTTCTCAGGGGTAAGCCCTCGCAGCGGGGTGGAGGCAAAGGGTGTAGCGTAACTGTAACCTGATGCGATAGCACAATGATGGGCGCCAGTAGTTCTTTAACAGTTGAACCAAGAACAATATTTATTGAACAAGAGCACAGAGATCATTTAGCACATTGATCCACAATGGAGTATAGAACATACACAGCAGCATAAAGGAAGCATATACTCACAGCACGTATAGGCTGAATCCCCACAGGCTAGGGAATATACAGCAGAGAGTAAGTTGACAGCATGTGATGGGTAGTGCCCGGTTTTCAGGATATCTTCAAGTGGCAGACTAGGGGAACTCCTGACATCCCTATCTCAACACTAGGTTCCTTACTCTGGGTCAGTAATACCCTGGGATCTTAATCCCTCTAATCTCCTCGGCGGAGCCTTGAGCTGCTCAACTATTTAACCTCTCTATCACTCCTAGAGCGATCTATAAAACGAGTATAGCTGTCTAATTACTAGGGCCAAAGCGCCTAGGGTCAGCATCACCCATTCCCTTCCAGCCTGCTTGGTTGGGCTAAAGCAATGGACCCAGAGCACATGGTTCCTAAACCTTTTATACTCTGGCACAGTGCCACTAGTGTACACTGTGTGAACTGCAGGGGTTACATAAGCACAAGGTCCCCATAAGGACCCACTAAGGTGTCCATATTACTAGGGATGTGCCTGTCTGTAAAGTGTAAGGGTGTCTAAGATTTTCACATCCCTACACAACTAAGGGAATACAGGGTTTTGGGAAATAGCTCATGGTCCAAGTTGATCCAGGGACTAGTCCGATTGCCATTTTGGAGTCAGGAAGGAATTTTCCCCCCTCTAAGGCAAATTGGAGAGGCTTCAGATGGGTTTTTTTGCCTTCCTCTGGATCAACTGGCAGGTAGTTAAAAAAAAAAAAAAGTTGAACTCGATGGACATGTGTCTTTTTTCAACCTTACTTACTATGTTACTATGTTAGAATATCAAATGAAAAAGGTTGGCACAAACTGGATCACTCTCCACGATGTAGTTAAAAACTACATCGTGGAGAGTGATCCAGTTTGTGCCAACCTTTTTCATTTGATATTCTGTCACAATGCCTTCCTGAGCTGAAGGCTTAAGGTGTGAGCACCTGGATCCCCCAATGCATTGGGTAAGTTAAACCCTCAAAAAATGTACAATTTGGAGCTTGAAGCACTATACAAATTATTTATGTATATAATCTCTATGTTACTATGTATCCACTGCAGGGAAACACAAGAAAACTCTACTTTAAAATAGCCCTAAAATCCTTAAGCCTGTACTTTATTCTGCTCCACAGCTTGTCCCAGCTGATTGCTTAAGCCTATCTCACTGTATAGTGATATCTAAATATCACTATACAGGCTATTACATACATGCATTTATAATTGTCTTCCCATGTGGTGGCTTTTTTTGTGCACTCAACTGCACAGGACTGCAAGACACCAGTCTTCTCAATGTGTCTTCTTGTTAGGCATGCAATTACATGCATAATGTATAAAATTGGACAACAATTTCATCTACATTCAGCAGTTGCTGCCATCACATGAGTAAGTTGAACCCTAGAGAGCTATAAAACAAATGAAGCCACACATGTCAGTTTCGCCCATCACTAACTAAATAACTCAAAACCCCTATATTCAAAAATAAAAATTAAGAAAAACTGAAAATTGTCTTAAAATGACTCCCTCTGTATCATACTGATGATACTAAATTGTACAAAATCAAAGATTCTATGGAGGAAGTTTCCACTTTGCCGAGAGCTTTACATAATTGATGAACTATGCAAAAAACTGGCAAATTAGTTCAACATTTATAAATTCCAGATTATGCATTTGGCAAAACCAATATATACTAAATATAATAAATAGTATAAAGGATAAATATACTTAAAAAAAAAAAATATATATATATATATATATATATTAAAAAAAATATATAAAATATATCATATATCATATATACAAATATATAGCAATTGAAATGGTAGCTATACACTAAGTGCAGTTGCGTTGGAAGGCTCCTTAAGGGTTTTGTGGGTGTCAGTTTGAGGATGTCAGACTGCAGAAGGACTTGTAAGTGAATGTATAGATATGTCTGTTTGTGTAGAAAGATATATTGATAGATGCTGGAAGATGACATGAAAGGGTTGAACTTTTTATTCAACCTAAATTAACCGTGTAAATAAACCTCTTTAATTTTAAAACTTTGCATTACCAAAAAGTACTTACCGTCTGATCTCCTCTGGTACTTGGTAGTGATTTGTGAGAGCCAGAAATTTCATCAGCAGTTCCTCTGTTAAAAGGAAAGAAGCGTTATTATTCAGCAGGAACATACTGATGAACAATGACGAATGACAAGCACTACAGTAACTTCAAAGATTAGAAAGGGCACTTAACACCTTTAAATTTCAAACTTTTAGAAACCGTTTATTAAGAAAAAAAAATAGGGTAAAGTTACAAAGAAGTAAGAATAAAGGGTATTTACATAGACTACAAATACTAATACATACATCAGGCTGTTATATGTATGAATATCTAACCCAAGCTTCATACAGAAACAAAATGTTCTGTCCAAAATGATAGGGATGCACCGAATCCACCTGAATTCTTTGTGAAAGAGTCGGCCTAATACCGAACCTGAACCCTAATTTGCATATGCAAATCAGTGAGGGGGAGGGAAAAATAGAGTTTTGCACATAGTGTGCGTAAAACATTTTTTTCACTTCCTTGTTTTTTGATGAAGTCACATGGTTTTAAGGATTCAAATTAGGTTCGGCCAGGCACGAATACCAAACCGAATCCTGGATTCATGCATCCCTACAAAATTATAAACTTATAAACATTTAAACTAGGGCTGCCACCATATTGTTTTTTTTAAATCAGATGTTGATGTAATAGGGGTTCCTGTATGAGTTCCAGAAGTGGGGGATGACATCAGAGACGAAGAAATGATGTTGTGATTATATAGGGAGTGGAGTTATGATAAAAGGGGTGGGATTCAGAATATTGGGATGGGGCCTGGATGTCCTAGCACAGAGTTTTTTTTCTGGATTTTAGAGCTGTAAAACCCAATATTTTTTTTTTCTTGTTTTTTTTTTACGGAAATGCCCTAAGGAAAACCAGTCAGGTTGCAACTTTAATATAAACACAAAGTATAATCATTTCCTATGCCTCTGACCATGCATTTTTACATGTTTTCTTGAGTGCCTAAGTCCAGAGGCACACAGTGCATTTTTTCTGCTGGCGTAAATACCCAGTGGAGAAAATGTGATCTGCTCTCATTTTCTAAGAATGGATCTGGTTCAGTGCGGGTTATTTATCAAATGTGTAAGATTTTGCTGTCTGGCAGGTTGATATACATGTATATCGCTGGCATTTATGTGTGTGGGTTTCTTTTACAAAATGTCTTACTAATGGATATAGGGAAAAAAGTGGGTAAGACGTAACCGGTCAGAATCTTCTACAGGTCTTACTTGTGGGATAGTTACCTAGAACCAAGTTACACATCCTCTATAATTTGAATCCACACAGCTATTTTTTTGTTATGTAGGAGTCTGGCACATGAAGGAATTATATGTTCATAAAAGATTTTTATAGATCATGCTTTTTATTGCGTGCAATGATCCTACTGCATTTGTTTGCTATATCAAATGTAATCAGGAAATAAAGATTAACTGTACCACTGTATTAAGAAGAATTACTATTGCACACCCAGGCAGATTTATGTCAAACACACAGTATATCATGTGCCATCTTACCATTTCCATTTGTGCCATAAGGCAGCCGATATATAGACTTGTTTTTTACCCAAAAATAATCACTCAGTTGTAGGAAGACAGGATGATCCCTTGAGTAACTGTGGAAAAAAGAGTAATAAAATGTATTAACAGAGAATTCCTGAAACTTCAAAATGCAAAGAGAGTAAAAATGATTAAAGATGTTTTACAATAAAATATGTGCAATTTAAAGGATATGAAAACCCAAAAAAATGTTTTCCCTAATAAAAGAAAACAATTATAAGCAACTTTCCAATATGAATCTATTAAAAATTGTTAGTGCGTTAAAGGTTATTTGTAAATGGAATTGCTACTGAAAACATAATTTGTTTAATTCCTGGGTTGTTACTTTTTAAACAATGTTGCAAAAGCCAGTCTCTTCCAGCAAGAAAGTTCTGTAAATTTGTTGGCTTGTGTTACATTGTGTCAAAAGTCAGAGCCACCAGGGCAGGCACACAGTTTTATGGTTACATTCTGTATAGGATAAAAGAAGCCTAGGCCTAGTACCTCCTTCAAGGAATCTTGGGCAAAAAGAAACTACTGTACTACTGAAACTACCTTTCACATTTTCCTAAAAGTACATGAAGAAAATCTAATTATACAAAAAGTATTATATTTCTTATTAAAATATAATAATAATTTAAATATGTATATATTATAAATATAATATATTTAATTATTATATTTGGGCATGTATTTAAAAAAAATATCCAATCTGGATCCAATCTGCGTGAGGCAAAAGTAAGTGAATAAGTATTCACTTACTTTTGCTCAATATCTGGTGTGACCCCCCTTGTGCAGCAATAACTGCAATTAAACATTGCGGTAACTGTTGATCAGTCCTGCTCATTGACTCTGAAAAAATGTAGCCCATTCCTCCATAAAAGAACAACTTCAGCTTTTAGCTGTTGGTTGATTTTCTCACATGAACTGCTGACTTTAAGGGGGTTATTTATCAAAATCTGAATTTATCTCATTATTTTCTGAAATATACTTTGACCAAATCTGCACAGGTTATTTCCCCTTATTTATCAATACATTTTCCCAACACCTTGTTTGTTCGAGTCATGATACATATCCACAAATGTTGTATGTGTGATCAGGCTTTGCTGGATCCCAGTTCTTTAAATAAAACAGGGTCTCTCACTCTCTCTCGCTCACCTGATTGCCATCCAATTGACTCTGACTCAGATTTCACCTTCAATTATAAGATAATCCTAAGAATTCAATCATTTTTCCACACATAGAAATGTTATTGAATCATTTTTTTTCGATAAATACTTGACCAAATATAATAATTTTAGTTTAATTTGCTTAACTAGGTATTTGGACTTTAAAGGGATTCTGTCATGATTTTATGGTGTCGTTTTTATTTCTAAATTACACTGTTTATACTGCAAATAATTCCCGCCACCATAAAAAAATGTCAATCCTGAACCAGCAAGTGTTTAATTTATAATATTGGTGTGTAAGCAGCCATCTCAGGTCATTTTGCCTGGTCATGTGCTTTCAGGAAGAGCCAGTACTTTATTTTGGGAAGGAACTGCTTTCTGGTAGGCTGTTACTTCTCCTACTTAATGTAACTGAATATGTCATAGAGTGACCTGGATATTTACTATTGAGTTCTGTTCTTAGATCTGACAGGGAGCTGTTAAGTTGCGTCAGGGAGCAGTAATTGGGTTACCTTCCCATTATTCTGTTGTTAGGCTGCTGGGGGGGCAGGAGTGAGGGGTGATATCACTCCAACTTGCAGTACAGCAGTAAAGAGTGACTTAAGTGTATCAGAGCAAAGGTCACATGAATGGGGGCAGCTGGGAAACTGACTATGTCTAGCCCAATATTTCAAAATTAAATATAAAAAAATCAGTTTGTTCTTTTGAGAAACTGAGTTCAGTGCAGAAATCTAATGGAGCAGCACTATTTACTGATTTGTTTTTTAAAAAAATATATTAAAAATGGGTTCAGTGCAGAGGACCTTTTCTCTTTGTTTATAACTTTAAGACACGGCACTAAAAAAAAATCTCACTGTGATTATGTCTGTCTCCCATGCCATATAATTTTCAATAAAAACTGCATTTGACAGGTTGATGGGGTATTGCACATGACAATGCCCCAGCAAGAGGGTTGCATAGGGGAATTAAGCAGTAAACTAGAAGATCTGTTTCTAGGATTGCAGCAGAAGATTTGGTAAAATTTGTGCTTTTGTTTTTTTTTAACTTTCAGTACTAATGGTTTCTCAAAATGTAAAACTTGTAGATTACAAAGGATATTGCATCCTTTATTAAAATGCCTAAGCAATTAGGAAGTCAACTTGAAGACCTTCACAGAACTCCTCCGTGACCCCTAATATCCTTATACATTTTTGAGATACATTATCCATTATTTAATCTACAGTTTGGCATTTTTCCTATGGAAGAAACTGTATATTACATAGTGGATAAAGTACCCCCTACTGTAACTTATAAAGATATTATAAGTCACCAAGGAGTTGTGTGACTTATAATATCCTTATATTTAACAATAAGGGGTACTCTATAATATACAATAGCTATAAAACTCCTGTAGTTAATATCCTTGTAAAAACAGTGCTTAGTGATATCAACTGATATAATCAGAGTATTTGTATCATTTCTGTCACATGACTTACAGAAACCTGCGTATAATAATAATGTACCCCGTGTTAAAAAGGAGTTTCATAACCATATAAAAGCACCAGGCTGAAGGCCAAGTGCTTTAATACAGGTCATGGAACTCCAAGGTGACATCTAATATCCTCATACTTTTAACAGAGAGTACATTATTATAATACACAAGTTTCAGCGAGTCGTATGACAGAAATTACACAAATAAGCTGTTAAATGATGACATCACCAAACTGTTTATATGGATATAATTTACAGGTTATAATATCCTTATATTTTACAATAGGGGTATTTTATTCATTATTTAAATATATAAGAACATTAAGCACTGTCTGTAACTAAAAGAGATACACAGGCTATAGTGCTTGTCTCGTCTAGCAATTGCCACCTCTTTTTCATCTCTTTCTGGTGGAGAGTCTGTTTAAACAATCATCACTGTATTCCCTGCTGTTTCCAACCACACCAAACTGCCATGCAACTCAATCCTGCTGCACACAAAATGGATCCACCTAGCTTGACTTAACCTCTGCTTCCTCTACCTGAACCATCCACTCACCGGCCACACCTAAATTGAGCAAACACCTGTAGTACAAGGAACAAATAAAAAGAAGCGAAGGGACACAGAAGAAAAGTACTTTGAGAGAATGGAGTGTTATCACTAAGCATTAGGCAATATACCACAAATATTATATTTGACAATGAATATAGTTATAAAAAGTTAATTGTTAATAGGTAAATTCCTTGATATTTTGATGAAGACAACATGTGTTGTCCTTATGATCCTTATGTTCATAAACGTTTTGATGATGATTTGTGATAACAAAATGTATTGTTTAACATGTCCAACCATGGACATGTTCAGATTAAAGGAAATGATGTGTTGTTTAGTCATGTATTATCACTATATAATACCCTTCCAAACAACTGTCTATAGTTTACTGATAAAATTCTAACTGGCATTTAGTGATTATTTAACATCCTATTATTTATTGTTTAACAGATAATGTTATTAGTCATAATTTATTCTCTACTGCTTTATATTACTGTTCTAGCAACTCTGTCATAACAAATAGGTAAGCAAAATAGTAAGTAACAACACTTAAGGTCCCCATACACGTAGAGATCTGCTCGTTTGGCGAAATCATCTCAATGCCCACATTGAGGTGGGCGATATCTGGCTGATCCAATCATGGGCCCTAGGGCCCAACGATCAGATTATAATGTAGCCTACATGGCTGGTCAGATCTGGCCGAAATCCGAGGGGATTTTGAATCCTGCCCAATTGACATCTGCCTGACTTTTGTCCAGATAACAATTGGGAAAGCCCTTTGGAGGGCCCTACACCGGGGCCGATAAGCTGCCGAATCGGTATGTGGGCAGCTTCTATTGGCCTGTGTATGACCAGCTTTAGCATGCCATATCAAAAAATCTAAGGGTTTATATTCACGTTACAGAGAGATTTGTAAGTAGTAATATACTCACTTGCTAATCAGGATCTTTGCCTTGGATGCTGCATCACCAGGAATACACATCTCGTGAACACTGGGATATGATCTGAAGCAAAATCACTTTTGGTTACTCACAGGGCTGGAAATAGGGGTAGGCAGAACAGGTGGCTATCTAGGACTCAATGAGATAGGGGGCACAATTTCCAGGAGGGCAATGAATCAATGATCAGGCCAGGGGAGGGGGTATAATAGAGAGAGAGAGACCAGCAAGGGAGGCATGCAGTGGAAAGGAAGGGGAGGTTGCAAATGATCAGTGTCAGCAGGATGGGGTTGAGTAAGACTGCATCGGTCAAGACTGGTAAACTAGCCTTGAGCCATCACTGGTTACTCAATAAAGTATTCACACCAAACATGACACATACTTGCCATTAAAGAAGCAATGATATTGGAGAAGATAATACATTAAACAACGCCTTATGCAGAAGTCCTCTCCATTCATAAGCCTGATGCATAGGGAGCTCGGTAGAGGATACACACATACATTTAGGGGCCCATTTACTAAGGGTCGAAGTGAATTTTCGAATTCAAAAACTTCGAATTTCGAAGTAATTTTTGGGTACTTCGACCATCGAATAGGCCAAATTCAAGTTTGACTTCTATTTGAATTGAAAATACTTCACAAATTCGACCATTCGAAAATCGAAGTACTGTCTCTTTAAAAAACTTCGACTTCGACACTTCGCCACCTTAAACCTGCCGAATTGCTGTTTAGCCTATGGGGGAACCTTCTATAACCTATATTAGCCAGGCTAAGTTTTGAGAAGTCTAAGGTTTTTTTGTAAAATCATACCATGGTACGATTAAATTTGTACGAATCAAATGATTTGCAGGATTTCATCATACGATCGTAAGATTTCAATTAAGCTGAAAAAAACTTCGTACTACACCTTTTCAATAGTCGAATTTCAAAGTTTTTTCACTTCGAAATTCAACCCTTGCTGAATCTGCCCCTTAATGATTCACATACCGTTTTTTAAAAAAAAATATAGATTTCTATAAAAAAAAAACGAATATCCAAAAAAGGAATAATAATGTATTTGTCACTGTTTCTTTTCAAGTAAAGGAAAATTCAATACAATATATTATTATTATTATTATTATTAACATGTATTTATATAGCGCCAACATATTGCGTAGCACTGTAAAGTAAATGTGATTATACAACTACATCACATGAATTACATATATAGAATATATGGAGTAACAAACATCACACTCAATACAGGTACAAAAAGGTGAGGAAGGCCCTATGCATAGGCATACACTCTAAAGGGAAGGGAGTAAGTAATACACAAAGTGTGGGAGTGGGAAAGATCGAATTAAGTGGGTGAGAAATGTGGTATTGTATGTGGTGTTGCGTTTGGTAGTTAAGCAGAGTGAGGGTAGGCTTCTCGAAAGAAGTGCGTTTTCAGAGATTTTTTGAAAGCAGAAAGGTTGGGAGAAAGTCGGACAGACCGTGGGAGAGCATTCCAGAGGAGGGCTGCAGCCCTTGCAAAGTCTTGAATGCGAGCATGTGAGGAGGTAATGAGAGTAGAGTTGAGTAGCAGGTCAGTAGAGGAGCGTAGTAAGCGATTGGGTGAGTATAAAGAGATGAGTTCAGAGATGTAGGGTGGGGCAGAGTTATGAAGTGCTTTGAAAGTCAGGGTCATTAATTTGAATTTGATTCTGAAAGGTAACGGAAGCCAGTGCAGGGATTGACAGAATGGCGAGGCAGAGGAGGAGCGGTTGCTGAGGTGTATGAGCCTCGCAGCAGTGTTCATTATGGACTGGAGAGGTGACAGTCTCTGGAGGGGGAGGCCAATTAAAAGAGAGTAACAGTAGTCTAGACGCGATATGATGAGAGAGTGAATAAGAATTTTGGCAGCGTCTTGGGTGATAAATGATCGTATTTTGGATATGTTCCTTAGGTGAAAGTGACATGATTTAATAAGTGACTGGATATGAGGAGTGAATGACAGGGCAGAATCTAGGATAACCCCAAGGCACCGGGCCTGGGGAGAGGGGGTGATAGTGGAATTGTTAACTATGATGGATACTTCGGGGATGCTACTGGTGTTAGTTGGAGGAAAGAGAACCATTTCAGTTTTAGAGATGTTTAATTTAAGGTAGCGTTGCGACATCCAGGTAGAGATAGCGGACAGGCAGGAGGAGACGGGAGTTAGGAGTTCTGGGTTGAGGTCAGGAGATGAGAGATAGATCTGAGTATCGTCAGCATAGAGGTGGTAGTGGAAACCATAAGAATTTATTTATTTGCCAAGGGAGGAAGTATAGAGGGAGAATAGTAATGGTCCCAGGACAGAGCCTTGATATATACAGTACTGTTTCTAGAACTCTAGAAGCATTAGTTCCTACAGAAAGAAATGATTTTTTTCACTCACCTTTGCATGTAAAGTTCCATGTGTAGGAACCAGCACATTCCAAAACAGAACATTACAATGAGGAAAAAAGTTATTGCTTTCCATCCTAAGAGGAGATCAATAGAGGAAAAAACATAAGATACACATTTTCCATGCAGACAAATGAAACAAACCAAAGTAGTTCTTACAAAAACAACAAATGACAATGTTTTGCCTAATGTAATCTCAAATGAATCCAGACTCTTCTAGATTTATAAGAAAGTAGAAAAGATCTTCCTCTGATCAGTATATACATGTATACATAAATGTACAGTAACAGAAAGCTTTCTGCAAAGCCTTTTTTTTATACTTCAGGTTGGTGACAATGCTGACTGATATAACTACCAAAAATGTGCCTGTATTTAAGGTTATTGGAAGTCCAATGGACAGGTAGACTTACTCATTTGGCAGATCATATATGACTGTTTGATCAATGAGCTAAAGAATGGATAACGTGTGAAGTGAAGTGAAGCCATAGCTTGGTCCCATATATAGTTCAGTTAGCTGCTAACTTGGTCAAGAGTAACTCATCACTTTCAACAATGCTTGAGCAGTAAGGTCTCTATGGGGCTTATAGAAAGCAGCATATTCTTATTAATGTAGTTAATCTTGCATTATATTTTGAAAGCATTACACTTATATTTAGAAAATACATGTAGTAAATTTTTGCAGAACTGCTGGAAAGATCTTAGCTTAGGAAACAAATAAAAGGGGAGTGCATACAACAATAAATTGTGCAAAAAAGGAGAAATTTCCAGTATATCAAGTCAAGGTCCTACAAAACCAAGCACCCATTCCACTATGTTGATCCCACTAATATAAAGAAACACACAAATAATGCAAGTTACTAAGTAACTTATCTCAATATGTTTTACTGAAAAAATAAGATGTCTCAAGCAATAGCTAATATAAGTAAATCTAGAGCAACTGGACTTGCTGAGTAATTATTGAAGACATTTCAATACTCATCCGAGCAGCTTCTTCAGTTCAACTGACGGGAAGTCCTAGGTGGAGTTGAAGGCCCACTCCTCTGTTAAGGCACACACAAGGGACATCCCTTTGAAGATAGCAATGTTCGTATTTTGAACAGACAAGACCGCTGATTTGAACGAGGCGTTAAAGAGGCTATTCATGTTAAGGAAGAGAAGCAGAAGAAGTGGCCTTCAAAACCTCCTGTCTACTACATAAAATGCTGTTCGAACATCTTTACCTCAGCGGCTGCACAAGGCTTCAACCTCTATAAATGTAACTCTCACAATTAACACCTGTCTCTTTGAGTTGCATGACACCTTGGTAATTCTATCACAGTAACCTCATGGGGAAATGTTATGAAATGATTATGCTTCTGCTTTGTTTTCATAATTCAGAAATTCTATCTACTCAACGCGGAGACCACAATTCTACACTCAACGTGGAGACCACAATAGTCTTACTTATCTGACTCTATTTCACTGTTTAGATCACTTTGGTGATATTGACCCCATAGGGCAATCACACATGGGATAATTTGTTTCCCACAATAAAACGCAGACCAATACCCTGCTATTGTCCAGCACCAAAATTGCCTTTGATATGTTATAAATCGCGTAATCGCACATAAAACATCAGCATGCATTTCCCTCTCTGTGGCATTGCCCTTAGCAGAATTAAATTTAGTAATAGTGATAAGGAAGCTTAGCAAGGTAAAGGAAATGTCACAGCAGTATTAAATACTTTATTTTATGTAATAAAATGATAATAAATGAATAAATGATAATAAAAACATCAATTAACATGTATGTGGTGCTTAACGTGATTAGAATGTGAGGCCTTCATAAAAAGAGATTGTGAACCGATAATAAAGACCAATAAATTCAACAGAAGGAACTGGTACACAGTTTCGAAGTAGAAGGCTAATGGCACACGTTACCCTAAACACAGCATGTCAGCTTTTCTCCTCTAGCAGAACTAGCTTGTCAATGAAGAAAATAGCCCATGAGGACTGTATTGACATAGACAGGTAGTTTAAAAACAATTCTAGCCTAATGGTTAAAAAATTGTGATTTTATGTTTTTTTTTATGTTTCTTTTGAATGTTTGAGTAATGGGCTGCTGTGTTGAATGAATGGATATGTCTCAATCACTCAGTTCTGCAAAGTTAATTTCTGCCCAATTGATCCCTTCTACTTCTACTACCATGAAGTATAAAACTGAGCAACCCAGGATTTCCAGAATTTGATTTTGATTCGAGTTTTCGGGTCGATTTCATTCATCCGAGTTTGAAAAATTAAATTAATTCTCCCGAAAGGGTGCTATTAAATGTAAACATAAATATGCCCCCAAGCATGTTATAGGTATATACATACTGTATATTAAAGGGGTTGTTCACCTTCCAACAGTTTTTTTTTCAATTCAGTTGTTTTCAGATAATTCACCAGAAATAAAGACTTTCTTCAATAACCTCTATTTATCACTGTTTTTCTAATATTGATGTGTAAACTTTAATTTTTCACTTTCCTATGTCTTTCTAAATCAGCTCTGGGAGGGGGTGTCACCAGGCCCGGGCCAAGCTAGCCGGGCGCCCAAGGCAACCCGGTCAGCTGCTTTGCCCCCTTGCTGGGCCTCGACTGCGCATGCGCACGCACCCGGAACTGCGCATATGCAGGAATCAGAGCTGGACCACACTGAGTTGACGTCAGCGCATAATGAAGAAGTTGACGCTGGCACGCATGCGCAGAAGCGCCAATTGGCGTGCACACAGAAGCAGAAGCACAAGAAGACGGGTAGTGAGGGGACCGGACATGGGGTAGGTGATAGAGCAGGTACGTGCCTGGCGCCCCCCCCAGCTTTTCGCCCTAGGCACGTGCCTACTCTGCCTACCCCTAGTTCCGGCCTGGGTGTCACCAGTTCTTCAAACTGTTCTAAAATGATACATTAGTTGATATTTTTTTTATCTTTGGCCCTGGTGAGCAGAATCCCCAGTGTTATTAAAGGCAGCTGTTAGAATTGATACACTGGTTGCTAATATTCCACAGATGCTGCTGAGAAATGTATCAACTAATGTAGCAAATTATAACAGTTCAGAATCTGCAACTTGATCATTATCCTGGAGTTATGACACTAAAACACAACAGACAGGAACAAAACACGTTAAACTCCCAATTTTGGAAAAATGGTATCAAATAAAAGATACAATGCAAATTAAAATAATCTATATTTTTGGTGAACTATCTGAAAACAACTGAATTTAACAAAGGTTTCAGGCTGGCAATAGGCTGGCAATAGGCTGGCAATAGCCCAACCCTGATCTCCAAACTCTGTATATGTGAGAAAATAATGCTACCCTGAAAGGAAAGCAATACCCCTGAACAATGTACAACTCGATAAAAATATATTGCATAAAACAGCTCATTTGTAAACCCTACTTCATGTAAATAAACCATTTTCATCATAATATACCTTTTTCAGTAGTATGTGCCATTGGGTGATCTTAAATAGAAAACTGACATTTTAAGACTCCCTGAGATCCTATGATTCACAGTGCACACAAACAAGCCAAACATATTTGGTCACATGAGCCAATTAATTAATATAGTTCTGTTTTTTACTCCGACACTTCTAACCGTTACAGTTAGAGCTGTACTATTTCAAGGTCAGGTGAACAGTGGGGATGCACAGAGAATATAATAAAATGGGGGCACAAGGGAAAAGATATAAAAGGGCAATATTTATTTTAATATATATTCCAGTTTAGTAAGATTCTATCTGTTTAAGTATTCGTTTAGTTTTCCTTTAAACACTTACGCAACTTTTCTGAGGATTCTTTGATGGACAGCCAGTGGAGCAATAACTTTTGGCTGTCCATAAATATATATTTATTTACAATTCGGGATGGGCAAATTTGACCCATTTCATTTCGCCAAAAATTTGCCGCAGGCTGTCATTAAAGTCTATGGGCGTTAAAAAAAATTTGTTGCGCGGCGAAATTTTTTTGACGCTCCTCTTTTTTTTTTGACGCCCGCCACCATACAAGTCTATGGGCGTCATTTTTTCTGCAAAATGAGATGAAAAAATTTGCCCATCCCTATTTACAATGATATGGGGAAATTTATCCTGTGACTATTAATATCTTGTCTGCTTCAATGTTATTTTATGTTGATGTATTTTGCTTTAATATTCCTTACCAACCTTTATTGTTATAGCTTCCTACATTGTTTAAGAGCTTGACAGGTTGATGTATTAGGTATCTGTTAAATATTGCAAAAACTCAGTAAAAAATTTAATTTAAAAAAGCTGGGGATGTTGGCACTCACTGCTTCACACTGTACAACATGCTTTCTGGAGCCTACTGTCTATTACTGTAGAATGTGTTTGTTGTGCTGAAACCAATTGTCTCACCCTGGCTACACAGTGCATCAGTACTATAATGTGCATTACCCAGCAGGTTTTATACAGGGACCTGTCAATCATGCCGTCCAAGAAACCCGTCAATTACTTCTCCTGTGCATTGGATTAAGGGGGGGGGGGGTGACACTAAAAGAGTTCACTCTTCACTTTTATAGGATTTTTTCAGTAATATTTATAAAAGGGTTTCTAACAAATTCCATTTTCATCTGATGATAATTATGGGTTGGTGTGCATAGCAGTGACTTGCCTGCAAAGATCCTTTAAGATGAATTCTCTCTAACATATGTGCAAATAGATACACATTAAGAGTATGGCTTTAAGAGGTGGACGTGGCTTATACGTGCAGGCATGGCTTGTCCCTTTTTATGTCTACAAACTGGAACTGGTCAGCCTAAATTTGCACAATTAAAACCCAAGCCTTGCCAGATACATTGTTTTACCAGAGTTCCAAGCACTGCAAGTTGTGCTGACTGATCATTCTGTGAAACTGGGGAACTTTGTTTTCACCCATTGATACAAATGCCTCACAGATTTTGACATTTAGGGCTTGTCACTTGTGAAAAAGATAGGCGTCTTTATCCAGAAAGCCAAGATATGCTGAATCAGGTGTTTTTTCTCAAATTCAAAGCACTACTTTAACTGTCAGCTGTTCATTCAGGTAATAATAATAATAATAATTAAAGGAAACATTTTTAAAATCACTGTGTAAAATCTAGGGAAGGGGATACCACTTGCAGCTTTGTCTAGGACACCAGAACACCTAGTTCCAGCCAGGAACTAGTACATTACGTTAGAGATTTATAGCATAATAGTTGAGGATGGAAAATACACAGAACATCAGGTAAACTCTTAAATACACACTAAAAATATAACAGTTTATGTGACTTACCTGGATTGCCCTTCATTTTGATTGTTCGCAAATAACATCTATGGCAAATTTCATTGTTGAAACACTAAAACAAAGCATGACAAAATGTAATAAACAACAATCTTAGTCATTTATGCATTAATTGTCAATATTACTATGACTGTAATGTTTAAAAAGTACTTTGTAAAATGTACACCTGCTATGGCTAGTTTACAAACACTAGACCTGTAGCAAACTTTGCACCTTTTCTTGCATTATTGCCTGTTGGCAAATGAGTCTTCATGTGTTATATTTTAAACTTCAGTTAGCAATGGAAAAGTGTAAGGGGTCCCACTTATTAGCTCACTAGTCCATTTGTTTAGCATCTTCCTGATTGCCAAGATAATTTTTCCCCATTCACATTTTATTAAATCCTCTAAATGTAAATACATACAAAATCCTTTCATATTTTTGTTACTGAGATGCTTATGATTATATAAATATTGGCCCTAGAGATGCTTTTTATTTTATGGTTTCAGCTCTTAAAGGAACAGTTCAGTGTGAAAATAAAAACTGTGTAAATAGACAGGCTGTGCAAAATAAAATATGTTTCTAATATAGTTAGTAAGCCAAAAATGTAATGTATAAAGGCTGGAGCTAACAGATGTCTAATAAAACAGCCATAATCCAACTTCCTGCTTTTCAGCTCTATAACTCTTTTAGTAAGAGTTTTAGAGTTAGTCAGCGACTTGAAGGGGGGCCACATGGTACATTTCTGTTCAGTGAGTTTGTTCAATTGATCCTCAGCATTCAGCTCAGATTCAAAAGCAACAGAAATGACCCATGTGCCCCCCTCAAGTCTCTGATTGGTTACTGCCTGGTAGCCAGGGTAACAAGTCAGTGTAAACCAAGAGAGCTGAAAAGCAGAAAGTAGTGTTCAGACTGACATGTGTTACATCAAATCACTCCAGTCTTTATACATTACATTTTTGACTAACTAACTATATTAGATACATTTTTTATTTTGCACAGCCTATCTATTTAGCCAGTTTTTATTTTTACACTGAACAATTCCTTTAACACATTCTAAAAGACTATTCAGACATGATGTCTCAGTTACAGAGGTAGCCTAATTATATAAGTGCTTAGTGCTATTATATATAGCACTAAGCACTTATATAATTCGATCTCAATTAATTTTAGTAAGGTAGTGTGGGGTTTTACTGCTTTCTCTTGTTTTTAATATTCTCCTTTAAGGACATTTTATGCATTGCTGTTTCAAATATAAGTGATCCTTGCATTGTTATTAGAATTCATCACACGATATAGCAAAATGTAAATAACCAAATGCAGATTTTTGCCAGATCTGCAGGCATACACGGAGCATTGAAAATTCATGTTTCCTATTCTGGTTTATATACCTCTACACAGCCTTAAATTGGGTAATACAAGTGAGTGAACATTAATTACAAGTGAACTATATTTTTGTTTGTGCTTAAAGGAGAATTCAACACCTTATTAAAAAAACCCTACCCTACATAGGCTCCCCCCACCCCCCAGTCTAGCTGCTACCCCGAGTAAATGCCCTTTACGTTTTGCTTAGCCCTTGGTGTTCACGGCAGCCATCTTCTTCTTGTTCGGTAATCCTCGGGTCTTCTTCTGACACTTATTTCCTGAAGATTCCCTAAGAGAAGAAGATGGCGCCCATAAACTCTAATGCCCTGAATCTCCAAAGAGGGGTAAGTAAAAAGTTTGGGGCATTTACCCGGGGTAGCAGCTAGTCTGGGGGGGGAGGAGGGAGGCGGTCTATGTAGAGTAGGGGGGTAGGGTTTTTTTTAATAAGGGTTTGAATTCTCCTTTAACAGAAAAATATGTGCCATGTAAATAAATTTTTCTATATGGGGATCAGTTTTTCCTTTTTGAATTTGTGTTGCACCATGTCTCATTGGCCAATAGGATAAAGATTATGCATCTTATAAATTAATAGTTACATAATTCATTTAGGTTGAAAAAAGGGTATCATTTGGGCATCAACTTAGAACCTTCCATATGACCCCCAAGCATCAATGTCCAGGATTAGGCAAAAGCAAAAAACAATCCAATGTTTTGGCTATGGGCAGTCTAAGTAATAATATGACTTACAATTACAGATCAACAACAAATCAGGCAAAAATTAAACACTGCATACCAAAACAACACATTATATGAAATACAACTCTTTCCTGAACATTCAGGATAACAGGTTTGCAAATATACCCATTTCTATACTGACTTTTACATATTTTAAATCCTGTGCGCAATGTTTTAAAATAAAGCAGTTTTTTAACCCATTAGAAGTTGTGTAAATATAGTATGACAAACCCATCTGTATTGCATGAAAATGTACAGAAAAGCATGCATTTAAGCCAGGGTCGGACTGGGGGGCCCAGGGCCCACCGGGACTGCTGGTCCAGGGCCCCCCGCCCCCCTACTGCGCTGCTCGACCGCCGCCATGCGCATGCGCGAGCAGCGCTTCTCGTTGAGCAAGCGGCAATGCGCATGCGCAAGCGGCGACGCGATGCGCATCGCCGGAAACTTTTTCAAGGTTTTTATAATATTAGAGGTGGTCTGGCCCGGCGGGGGCCCACGAGGGTCGTGGCCCACCGGGTTTTTTCCCGGTGTCCCGCCGGGCCAGTCCGACACTGATTTAAGCTGTATGATATGGGCTGGAGGAGGATGCCTACTCCAGATAGGGTTAATATTCCCTCCAGTACTGTTACTGCAGGTAAAACTCCCACACCAAAGGGCTCTTCTCTGGATGTCTGGAAGAGACCAGTGTTCCTGGTGTGGGAATAATAGCCAGAGAGAGGACCAAGGGGCTGTGGAGACACAGAGAGTGTCTGATAAAGAAAGAAAGAGTGCCTGAGCTTGAGAGAAAGCAAGTGCCAAGAGACTTTTGAGTGAATGATTTGATGAAAGTGCAGCAGTAAAGCGGACTTGGAACTGTGAATAATCAGGGTGCTGACCTTGTAGTGGACCCGAGTCTGGGAGAGGCCCTGGGGTAGTCAGAAAGACTACATTTTCATATATGAGAGACTTGTGTTATACTTTGATGCTATATTGGCATATGAACACAAACACCCTGTTAATGTGTTTTTTGTTTAACAAAAATAAAGGCAAAGTTTTTACTTTTCTGCATTTTTGTGTCCCTGTCTTTTCTCCCCGTTTGCTACATTACAAAAGCTAATCTTCCCACAATACAAAATTTGATATAGACAAGAACAGTTAAGTCACAGTGTGTCCTTCTTTAAAATGTATTAATATTAATTTATGAAATATAATCTGCCACCTATTTTTTTCAACTACATTTGCCAGAATCCTCTGTCAGTCAACAGCCCTAATATTGCTCTTCATTTGCTAGTGGCAAGATTAGGAAACAGAAAACACCACATGTATAGTAAGGAGTCCTCAAGAGGTCAGCACAAGTTGTGTTTATGAAACTGTTAAAACAGGGAGTATACTGCCCCTTTAACTGCGACTCAAAAGCAAAAAGCACTTTTTAATAAAACTTCTCTTAAAGGAGAAGGAAAGTAATTAACCACTTGGGGGTGCCAAATGTTGGGCGCCCCCAAGTGAATGTATTTACTTTCCTGAAACCCCGGGCCAGTGCTCCTATCAGCAGAAAACTGCACTGGCCCATTGTTAATCCAGCGAGCACAACAGATCGCTTCTCTTACGGCTTCTTCTGTCTTCAAATTTCCTGGTAATAGAAGAAGGATATCGGCACATGAGGCAACTAGCGTTGCAGGGAACAACCTGCTTGTTTATTATGCGGTGATGCACCATTTCGGGGACACTCCCCTTTGTCAAGCATGTGGAAATCGTGATGGATGACATACAAATAGAGTGATCTATTAATAAATTAGCATATATAATTAACAGTGTTATAAAAGGGCCATTGCCTAAAAACATTTTTTTTAAAAAAAAAAATATATAACACAACCTGTTATTAAACATCCAGAAAACCAGAAACCCCCATTTAGTGTTCAACGTGTTAAAATTTTTGTTTAATGTCCATGATGTTAAAAAACTCATATACTGTAATACAGATATTTGGCTTCAAAAAAAAATTGTATAAATGTGAAAAAATCTTTGTGTCAGAAAAAATGCCTAGAATAGAAATAACTTATTTTATACAAAAATAAATAGATAGGACAATCCAATTAGCAACAGTTTATAGCAAGTTACCAAATATATACATTGTTACATTTCTAAGAAAAGAGAAGGCTGCAATTAAAAAGATACACAGTAACATACTGCCCCTACATTTAAGGGAAAGGGACAAGGGAAATATTTTACCGGTACCTGTGTAGATATCAGGCTGATTTCTTATCTGTTAAAAAGAAAGAAAAGCAAAAAAGGATATTAGACAACGTACTTATTCATAAATAACAAGACAGATTGTACTCCTCATTAAGCCCCTTAGGATTTTTTGTTTGTAGTAACCAAATCCAAAAACACTCCCTCTGGAGTAACCGGCTTTTTAGGTCTTGACCCTGGCATGTTTCCACTTTTTCCAATACCTGCCAACGTAATTGGGCCACCCGGTGCCCTTGTGTGTAAAAATGCCTGGCTAATGAGTTTTCTTTTTTACTTTTATCTTTACCTTTATTGCCCAAAGGAACCGCTGTTGGTATTGGTGGTTTATAATTTCGAAATTGTGGATTTATGCTCATTCAATCTAACTTTGATGGATCTCGATGTTTGTCCAACATAAGCCAAACCACACGTGCATTTAATACAATATATCACGCAATTAGTGTCACACGTGAAAAACCCTTTAAGGGTATGTTTAGAGCCTTGATGTGGGTGTGTGACCTTGTTCCCTGGAATTATACCATTGCAATGGCCACAATTCCTGCAAGGAAAAGTGCCATTAGAATTAAACACAGTAGGACCGTGTTTGCCTGAGCCCATTTTATGTTTAGGTTTAATGAGACGCCAATATTCTTACCCCTTCTGTATGAAAATAATGGTGGTAACTGGAACAAATGCCCGTATTTAGGGTCACTACTTACAATAGCCCAGTGTTTAAGTATGACCTTGCTTATAGCTTTAGAATTACTATCATATGAAGAAATAAAAGGGGTTCTTGTTGTTTTATTGATATTTCTATTCTTTTTCACTAATAGCTCCTTCCTGGGAATGGCTTTTACACTCTTTCTAGTGTCCTCCAGGTGTGCTTTGTCATACCCTTTCTCAACAAATTTATTAAGCATGTCCATGGACTCCGTCTCATACAATTCATTAGTTGAGGTAATCCTTCTCACCCGTAGTAATTGGCTTTTAGGGAGACCTTTACATAACCCTGGTGGATGAAAAGATGTAGGTCTTAATAAATTATTTCTGTCTGTAGGTTTAGTGTAGACAGAAGTAATAAATTCAGTGTCCTCCACCTTAACATTAACATCTAAAAAATGTATTTCAGTGGAGCTAGTCTCAAGTGTAAATTTGATGGTAGGATGCACCCCATTTAAATACGTCAAAAACTCCTCCAATTTTGTACTTGTACCTGTCCAAAGAAAGAAAAAAAAAAGTGTCATCGACATAGCACATGTATGCCTGTTTTAATGGAAAAAAATGCTCATTAGAGAAAATAAAAGTTTTCTCAAACCAGTCCATAAAGATGTTCGCGTACGCAGGTACCATGTTGGCACCCATGGCACAGCCCTACAACTGCAAAAAATAGTCATCCTTGAACATGAAATAATTTTTACATAAGACGCGATCAAGCAAATCACATATAAAATTCACCATATGGTTAGGTAAACGTCCTTGTGCCAAATAAGTGCGGATACATTCCATCCCATCATCATGGGGAATTGAAGTGAACAGGTCTTTAACATCCAATGAGCATAACAAAAAATCACCCGATGGAAAAGTGATGTTATCTAATCTTTTAAGAAATGCAGCAGTGTCGAGGGGCGGGGCTAGGATGTGAAACAGAGAGGACGTGCTGTGCTGAGGCTCCCGCTACAACAACTATCCTGAGCCACTTCTCCAGTTGCTAACTGTTATTTGTCTACTTGGACATTGCTACTAAGGAGTCCTTTGCCCGGGGTGATGCCTTACAAAAGCTCCGGTAAGACGAAGGCGGACAGCTTTCAAAAACTTTTCCCGAAAGCGAATCCGCAAGATGGCGGCGACTCGACACCTAGCGCTAAAGGGCCCGCGCGTCCCAGTCAATCTGGCTCCCCGCAGATGGACACCACAGGTGAACAGCCCAGCGAGACTACACTACACTCGCTAATGCTGGCGATATCTGATTCCAAGGCCTCATTGACGAGTCAACTTGCAGAAACTACTACTACTATGACTTCCAAAATGGAGGAGATCAAAGTGGATCTCTCCTTGCTGCGTCACGACGTGCAGAAGCTCAGAGAGCGCACTGTCGAAGCGGAACGAAGGATTGGAACCCTGGAAGACGATTTCACGCCGTTACAAAGGCAAGTGCAACAGCTTCAACATGACCACTGTTTACTTATGGCACATGTCGACGATCTTGAAAATCGTCAACGCAGGTCCAATCTCCGCATTATTGGTCTTCCTGAGGGATGTGAGGGCGCCCATACTGAAACCTTTGTAGAGGCCTGGTTGAAAAGTAACCTTGGGAAAGAGTATTTCTCGCCTTATTTTGCAGTTGAACGGGCCCACCGGGTTCCAGAACGACGGCCTCCACCAGGCGCTCCCCCAAGGCCACTCATCCTTAAGATGTTAAATTTTAAGGACAGAGACGCTGCTCTACGAGCCGCTAGATTGAAGGGGGAAATTGTGGTGGATAATGCAAAAGTCTCCATCTATCCGGACTTTTCTACCATGATTCAGAAGAAACGTGGCTCCTTTACAGAAGTCCGCCGTCAGCTGAGGGCACTCAAAATCCAATATGCAATGTTTTTTCCGGCGAAATTACGTATTACGACTGGCGACTCTACTGTCTTTTTTGATCAACCCGAAGCTGCCCTGCAGTGGATAGAGTCGCATCACAACAGGAACCAATGGCATCGCTCCCCAGCCCGTGAAGTCAATGACCCGTGACCGACTGCGGATCTCCACGACTCACAACGGCCGTTTTGAGCGAAGTGTGTTTTTGATGGTCTACTGCTGTTGGACTGATTGTTATGGTTATCAGGACTGTTATTTGGTTTAAACATCTTAGTCATGAAGACTCTTCTGCTGGTCTTGCTATGGTCAGATAAGTAGTAGACGATACGCACTGCTCACATGATTAACACTTGTTATGTTTGGCTAACGATTCCTTTTTTTTTAGATTGGGAGCCTCCTCACATTACAGAGCTTGACTTACCTCCGCTTACATATTTACCAAAAGTTTGGGGTACAGGCTTATTCAACATGAATGAGCAGGGGTGGGAAGGGCAAGTTGGGGAAAAATGGGTGTTATATGTTGTTTATATTTTATTATTTGTTATGCACAAAGCAAGCACGTTTGACGATCAGTCTGGGATTGACACATTACTGTTCTGCTCTCCTGTCACTGCCACAAACCATTGGATATGGCCACCTTAACTATTTGTTCATGGAATGTCAGGGGCTTAAATTCCAAGTTTAAACGGGCACAGCTTTTTCAGTATATTAAGTCCATTATCCCCTCTATAGTACTGCTGCAGGAAACGCATCTAGTAGGGCAGAAGATACTTGCTCTTAAAAAGGCATGGGTGGCACATCACTATCACGCCACTTTTTCAACCCATGCCAGGGGGGTGGCAATTCTTGTTAGGAAGCATATCATGTTTGAACTTCTTAGGATTCACCTGGATCATTATGGCAAATTTATTATTATGTACTGTAAGCTGAACAATGTCCCTATGGTAATTGTGAATGTATATCTGCCTCCTCCCATGTCTCTGGACACGCTAGATCAGATTTTCAAGAAAATCCTGGATCTACCCCCAAGCCCTATTTGTATTATGGGGGATTTTAATTCTACTTTAAACCCCCAACTGGATAAATTGTCTTCTCAGGGGAAATCTCCTACTCCACTGGCTATTGGGCTGACACAATGGGTCTTATAGATGTGTGGAGATGGAGAAACCCAGATGTTCAACAATATTCATGCCATTCTGCGACATATAAAACCCTGTCTAACCCTGGACCAGACGGTCTCCCGGCTGAATGGTACAGGCTGGTGATGACGGATTTTGTCCCTAATTTCCTTAAGACACTTGAGGCCTCTCAACAGTCGGGTAGTCTTCCACCTTCTATGTATTCGGCTATTATTGTGTTGATTCACAAACCTGGAAAAGACCCTGACCTGTGCGACTCATACCGTCCCATCTCCCTCATAAATTCCGATGCCAAAGTGCTTGCTAAAATCTTGGGCAATAGGTTGCTGAAAGTTATCTCCTCACTTGTACACTATGACCAATCTGGCTTTATGCCCAACAAGTCCACCTCCGTTAACCTGCGTAGACTATATACAAATTTACAGATTGATCATGATAATCCGGGCTCTCGTATAATGGTGTCCCTAGATTCGGCCAAAGCTTTTGATACGGTGGAATGGCCTTTTATATGGGAGACCCTTAAGGCATTTGGCATTGGCCTTCGGTTTATCTCCTGGATACAGCTGCTCTATGTGGAGCCGGTCGCACAGGTCAGGGTCAATAATTCCACATCTAAGCCCTTTCGTCTCTATCGGGGCACCCGCCAAGGTTGCCCGTTGTCCCCCTTACTATTCGCCCTGGCGATAGAACCCTTGGCTCTTGCAATTCTTAGTGCCCATAATATTTCAGGCCTCAAATATAAAACATGTGAGGAACGCATAGCGCTATATGCTGATGATATTTTGTTATTTCTGGCTGATCCCGATTTATCCCTGCACACTGCGCTGACCATTGTCCAGGAGTTTGGGCGATACTCTAGTTTAAAGATTAACTGGGATAAGTCCCTCATACTGCCTCTTGATAATATTCCACAACACTTACGTCCCTCTAACATTCCACTTGTTTGGGCTTCTAGAGTTAAATATCTTGGGGTCACTGTCAGCCTTACCGAACTTGACTTTTTGGATCTTAATCTAATCCCTCTACTAGGAAAATTCACTTCAGCAGTCACGTCCTGGAAACAATTGCCGCTTACTATGTGGGGGAAAATAAACCTTTTTAAAATGATATACTTGCCTAAATTCTTGTATCTGTTTAGGAACTCCCCGACCGCCATTCCTACCTCCTATTTTAAGAAAGTGAATTCCATTCTAATTTCATTTGTATGGTCGGGCAAACAATCGAGACTCTCCTGGAAATTGTTAGTCGCCCCAATCTCGAAGGGTGGGTTGGGGTTGCCGGACCTTTGGGGCTATTACTTAGCAGCACAACTATCTCATATTCACACTTGGTTCAACCCTGATCCGGAAGACCCTAACATGCTCCTACACGCCCTCATATTGGGATCGATAGAGTCACTTTCACTGTGTCCCATGCGCAAATTGAGGGACTCTAATTTTTTACCACCTGTACTAAAGGCCCCTTACCTAGCCTGGCAGGAGGCTCTCCGTATATTTGGGATCAAGCCATACCTCATTTCACCCCATACTCCACTCTGGGGGAACTCTCACCTTCCTCATTTCAGGAATCTTCTAGACTTTATATATTGGCCTAATTTGCAAATTAAATGCCTAAGAGACTTGCTTGACCAGGGCACTCTCCTAACCCTACCCAAGCTCCAGGAACGATATCCAAACCGCCCAATTGACCCCTTTAGATATATGCAATTGCAACATGCCTTTAGGGGTCAATTTGGTGGATGTAACCCAATTTATCATAAGTTTGCGGTCACCAATGTGCTCCATTCCCCGGATTCTCGAAAGCTGGTCTCGGTTTTATATAAGTCCCTATTGGAGGCAAAACCTTCTCCCTTTCAGTTAGCCTTTGCAAAATGGCAGTTGGTTTTGCCCTCGCTCACAGACGATATGTGGGAAGAGGCCACTGACAGAATGTACTACTATCTGATCTCCACACGTGATAGGTTCATTAGCTTCAAAATCCATCATCTGTACTATTACTCCCCTAAGAGACTTAATAGGATTTTTCCGAATAAATCTCCACTGTGTCCCCGCTGCTCATGCCCCTCCGCAGACTTCCTTCATGTTCTATGGGTCTGTCCCAAAGTTCAGAATTTTTGGAGTAGAGTGGTGCAATGTCTCAGTGACTACTTAGATTTGCCTCAGGTCATTTCTCCCGAAGCTTGTATCCTGGGGGTAGTGGATGATCTAGTCCCTCAAAAGTATACGAGAATCCTATATAGGACATTACTGTTTTATGCTAGGAAAGCCATTATTCAACATTGGCTACAACCTTTACCTCCCTCTTTTGATCACTGGGTGAATCTAGTGAATCGTATGCTTCCAATGATTAAGATAACGTATGAAGCTCGTGGCATGCCTGATAAATTCGGCAAAATTTGGGAGAAATGGCTTGATGCTTTTCCTCTGCAACATGATGGGTAATTTATCCAATCACTGTTATTTTCCTGCTGTATCATTATGTAACTGTAAAGTTCTTGTGTTGATACTTGGACTCTATGATATATGTTGATTGTATGCTTTTCAATGGCTTGTCAAATGTGCAATAAAAACTTTTAAAAAAAAAAAAAGAAATGCAGCAGTATCACTTAAACATGGTTTTAAAGTGGGTAAAATGTCTTGCAGATACGTGTCAATATATATTGCCAATGTTTGCCAGATTGAGCCTATATTGGACACAATCGCCCTGGAGAGTTAATCAATTGTTTATGAATCTTCGGAAGAAAATATACATGGGGGGCTTTAGGGTGTTCTGTGGTAATTAGCTGGCATACGTCATCAGTAATTAAGCCCTCCATCACTGCAGAATGAAGCAAGATATTAATTTTGTTTCTATATTCAAAAGTAGGGTCATTATTCAATTTCTTGTAGTGGAGGGTATTCATTAACTGACGCTCAGCCTCCATTTTGTAATCCACAGTGTTCAAAACCACTATCCCAGCACCCTTGTCGGCCTTTGTAATGGTAACATCAGTGTTTTCCTTTTTAGTTTTTAATGCAGCTCTTTCACCTGGGGACAGATTAATTCCTTTGTGCTTAGAATGGGTATGTTGTATCTTACTTACTTCCAATGCTACAATGTTCTCAAACGTTTCAATGCTAGAGAAAATGCCAGGAGGAATAAACTTAGACCTTGCCCCCGAAACATTACATCACAAGACTTGAATAAACACGCAGGGGTCCCCCCCGCTTCACTTGCTGTTGAGTGTCTGGTGAATTTTTCGTCTCTATGTATATTGGAGAGGTGCCGACCTCTTTTCCGGACACCACACTATTTGACTGGAGAGGCTGGGGAATCAGGAATCCTTTTTGTGAGTTAAAAGCACACCTGGAGGACACTACAAAGAGTGTACAAGCCATTCCCAGGAAGGAGCGATTAGTGAAAAAGAATAGAAATATCAATAAAACAACAAGAACCCCTTTTATTTCTTCATATGATAGTAATTCTAAAGCTATACGCAAGGTCATACTTAAACACTGGGCTATTGTAAGTAGTGACCCTAAATACGTGCATTTGTTCCAGTTACCACCATTATTTTCATACAGAAGGGGTAAGAATATTGGCGATCTCATTAAACCTAAACTTAAAATGGGCTCAGGCAAACACGGTCCTACTGCATTTAATTCTAATGGCACTTTTCCTTGCAGGAATTGTGGCCATTGCAATGGTATAATTCCAGGGAACAAGGTCACACACCCACATCAAGGCTCTAAACATACCCTTAAAGGGTTTTTCACGTGTGACACTAATTGCGTGATATATTGTATTAAATGCCCGTGTGGTTTGGCTTATGTTGGACAAACATCGAGATCCATCAAAGTTAGATTGAATGAGCATAAATCCACAATTTCGAAATTATAAATTTCCAATACCAACAGCGGTTCCTTTGGGCAAAGGTAAAGATAAAAGTAAAAAAGAAACCTTATTAGCCAGGCATTTTTACACACAAGGGCACCGGGTGGCCCAATTACGTTGGCAGGTATTGGAAAAAGTGGAAAGATGCCAGGGTCAAGACCTAAAAAGCCGGTTAAGCCTAAGGGGCTTAATGAGGAGTACAAACGTTCTTGTTATTTATGAATTAGTACATTGTCTAATATCCTTTTTTGCTTTTCTTTCTTTTTAACGGATAAGAAATCAGCCTGATATCTACACAGGGACCGGTAAAATATTTCCCTTATCCCTTTCCCTTAAATGTAGGGGCAGTATGTTACTGTGTATCTTTTTAATTGTAGCTTCTATTTTCTTAGAAATGTAACAATGTATATATTTGGTAACTTGCTATAAACTGTTGCTAATTGTATTGTCCTATCTATTTATTTTTGTATAAAATAAGTTATTTCTTTTCTAGGCATTTTTTCTGACACTTAAAGGATTTTTTCACATTTATACAATTTTTTTTTGAAGCCAAAAATCTGCATTATATGAGGTTTTTAACATCATTAAACAAGAATTTTAACACTTTGGACACTAAATGGGGGTTTCTGGTTTTCTGAATGTTTAATAACAGGTTGTGTTATATTTTTTTAAAAAAACATGTTTTAAGGCAATGGCCCTTTTATAACACTGTTAATTATATATGCTAATTTATTAATAGATCACTCTATTGTATGTCATCCATCACGGTTTCCACATGCTTGACAAAGGGGAATATCCCTGAAACGTTGCATCACCGCATAATAAACGAGCAGGTTGTTCCCTGCAACGTTAGTTGCCTCGTGTGCCGATATCCTTCTTCTATATTATCTAATATTGTGCACCGGGCTGAATTCTTTGAGGGTGTGTCTTATTTTTCTAAATTGCTTGTTCAAATTTCCTGGGGCAGACACAATATGTTTGTCAAGAGGAAGTATTTATCAATATGCTAATAAACGCGTAAATGCTTTTGGCAACGAATGAATAGCTGCTCAGAAAACAAATATAGAAAGAACATACAATTAGGTCCATAAATATTTGGATGGAGACAACTTTTTTTTTTCTAATTTTGGTTCTGTACATTACCATAATCAATTTTAAATGAAACAACTCAGATACAGTTGAACTGCCGACTTTCAGCTTTAATTCAGTGGGTTGAACAAAAAGATTGCATAAAAATGTGAGGAACTAAAGCCGTTTTTAACTCAATAACTTCATTTCAGGTGCTCAAAAGTAATTAGACAAATTAAAAAACTGAAAATAAAATGTTCATTTCTAATACTTGGTTGAAAACCCTTTTCTGGCAGGTGACTGACTTGGCCATTCAAAAATATTCCACTTTTTCGCTTTTATAAACTCCTTGCTTTGGCTTTATGTCAATCTGTATTATGAAACGCCTCCCAATCAATTTGACTGCATTTAGCTGGATTTGAGCAGTCTCTGAACACCTCAGAATTCATTCGGCTGCTTCTGTCCTGTGTCACATCATGGATAAACACTAGTGTCCCAGTGCCACTGGCAGCCATGCACGCCCAAGCCATCACACTGACTCCGCCATTTTACAGATGATGTGGTATGCTTTGGATCATGAGCTGCTTGATGCCTTCTCCATTCTTTTTTCTTGCCATCATTCTGGTAGAGGTTGAACTTGGTTTCATCTGGCCAAAGGATGTTTTTCCAGAACTGTGCTGGCTTTTTTAGATGTTTTTTTTAGCAAAGTCCAATCTAGCATTTCTATTCTTGATGCTTATGAGTGGCTTTCACCTTGCAGTGCAGCCGCTGTCTTTACTTTCATGCAGTCTTCTCTTTATGGTAGACTTGGATATTGATATGCCTACCATCTGTAGAGTGTTGTTCACTTGTTTGGCTCAGTGTCGGACTGGACCACCGGGATACCAGAAAAACTCCCGGTGTGCCCAGGTCTCAGTGGGCCCTCGTGCTGCTAAACATTTGGCCTATGTCATGGCCATTCCCTATTCCTATGAGAGCAAAGAGGCTAAATAGATGGAATAATAGATTATAGTATGTAAAGAAAATAGATTAGGATAGTAGAGGTTGAGTGAGGAGAGGAAGAATAATAGTATTGAGAGTGGGGCCCTGGTCTAAGATTACTTGGTGGGCCCCTGGTCGAAGGTTTTTGGGTGGGCCCCTGGTGTCCCAGTCAGACACTGGTTTGGCTGTTTGGGGACACAACAGCCTTCCTGCTCAGAAAAAATATATGCAGTTATACACATTTACACATCTTTTACTAAAGTTAGCTTTTGTTTTGCTTTTTGAATTTGCACACTTCTATACACTCACATACAGATATAAGCAGTCATACAAGTTTGAGAAGTGTACACATTCTCAAACACAAATAAGTTTTTTTTAAAAAAATTTTTTAATTTTTTTTAACCCTTTAAGTGCCAGAAGAATTGACCATTTTGGTTATGCGAAATGCCAGACGTTTTTGAAACATTGCTCTCTCACTTTAGGGGCATTTTCTGAGGGGAAACCTATAGTTTACCTAGGAAAACTATACATTGTTTTTTTCGGGAGAAACTGAGCTTTCTAAATCTGTCTGAGTTTTCATGTATTTCCAGCTCTGTAAAAAGATTTATAGTACTAAATACAAAAAAAAATGAAAAATTACTGTTTTTCACAATATATGAACTTATACCAGAAAAATCTTTCATTTACGCATGTAAATCCAACTGATTTGGAAAGCCTCATGTCTCTCTAACGTGCCAATACCAGATATGTATAGTTTTACACAGATTTAGGACATCTGTACAGCAAAAACTCCCAGCAGTATATTACCGAATTTTGAAAGCTGAAGGCAGAAAATGGCATACTTTAGATTCCAAGGCCACAAAATCCTGAAACAGTGGGTTTACCCCAGAAAACCATATATTTTTGGAAAGTACACATTCTGCCGATTCCAAAATGGGTAACTATGTCTCTCTACTCCTAACTACCAAACATCAGAGCTTGTCTGAACGTAGCGGTTTTTATATAACTTTTTCAAAATGTTGAAAAATCATTTCAAATGTTTTATTTTGCTGCTCCGCATATCACACACTATATAAGATACCAAGAAAAAGCACCCTGAATATGATTTCCAGGGGTCCACTGAACAGTTTGATCCCTATTGTGCATAGGTTTACCAAAGTATCTGGCATTTAGAGACCCAAATATGAAGTTAGCACATCCAAATTGTCCAGGACTTTACTTCAGCTACTGAAAAATCAACAGATTGACTGCTTTTTTGAGGGGTAAAAACACAGAAAAATAGGTTTACCCACCAAAACCATATATTTTTGGAAAGTACACATTCTACCGAATCTAAAATGCATACCCATACCTTTCTGCTCCAAACTACTGAGTCGCAAGGCTTTCCCAAAATTGTCAGTTTTGGTGAAATATCTCAAAATTGCCTCAAAGCTTCAACTTCCCAGCACCATATCACCCATGTATCATTACGTACCAAGAAAAAGCACCCTAAATATTATTGCCAAGGTTCCTCCAAACAGTTTGGTGCCCATTGTTCATAGGTTTACCAAAGTATCTAGCATTTAGAGGACCCAAAATGAAGTTAGCGCATACAAATAGTCCTGTGGTTAACTTCAGCTACTGAAAAATCAACACATTGACTGCATTTTTTATGGGGTAAAAACACAGAAATATATGTTTACCTCGCAAAACCATATATTTTTGGAAAGGACACATTCTACCGAATCTAAAATGGGTACCCATGCCTTTCTGCTCCAAACTACTGAGTCGCAAGGCTTTCCCAAAATTATTGGTTTTGGTGAAATATCTGAAAATTTCCTCAAAGCTTCAACTTCCCAGCACCATATCACCCATGTATCATTACGTACCAAGAAAAAGCACCCTAAATATTATTGCCAAGGTTCCTCCAAACAGTTTGGTGCCCATTGTTCATAGGTTTACCAAAGTATCTAGCATTTAGAGGCCCCAAAATGAAGTTAGCGCATACAAATAGTCCTGTGGTTAACTTCAGCTACTGAAAAATCAACACATCGACTGCATTTTTTATGGGGTAAAAACACAGAAATATATGTTTACCCCGCAAAACCATATATTTTTGGAAAGGACACATTCTACCGAATCTAAAATGGGTACCCATGCCTTTCTGCTCCAAACTACTGAGTCGCAAGGCTTTCCCAAAATTATTGGTTTTGGTGAAATATCTGAAAATTGCCTCAAAGCTTCAACTTCCCAGCACCATATCAACCATGTATCACTACGTACCAAGAAAAAGCACCCTAAATATTATTGCCAGGGTTCCTCCAAACAGTTTGGTGCCCATTGTTCATAGGTTTACCAAAGTAACTGGCATTTAGATGCCCCAAATTGAAGTTAGCGCATACAAATAGTCCTGTGGGTAACTTCAGCTACTGAAAAATCAACACATTGACTGCATTTTTTATGGGGTAAAAACACAGAAATATATGTTTACCCCGCAAAACCATATATTTTTAGAAAGGACACATTCTACCGAATCTAAAATGGGTACCCATGCCTTTCTGCTCAAAACTACTGAGTCGCAAGGCTTTCCCAAAATTGTTGGTTTTGGTGAAATATCTGAAAATCACCTCAAAGCTTCAACTTCCAAGCACCATATCACCCATGTATCATTACATACCAAGAAAAAGCACCCTAAATATTATTGCCAAGGTTCCTCCAAACAGTTTGGTGCCCATTGTTCATAGGTTTACCAAAGTATCTAGCATTTAGAGGCCCCAAAATGAAGTTAGCGCATACAAATAGTCCTGTGGTTAACTTCAGCTACTGAAAAATCAACACATCGACTGCATTTTTTATGGGGTAAAAACACAGAAATATATGTTTACCCCGCAAAACCATATATTTTTGGAAAGGACACATTCTACCGAATCTAAAATGGGTACCCATGCCTTTCTGCTCCAAACTACTGAGTCGCAAGGCTTTCCCAAAATTATTGGTTTTGGTGAAATATCTGAAAATTGCCTCAAAGCTTCAACTTCCCAGCACCATATCAACCATGTATCACTACGTACCAAGAAAAAGCACCCTAAATATTATTGCCAGCGTTCCTCCAAACAGTTTGGTGCCCATTGTTCATAGGTTTACCAAAGTAGCTGGCATTTAGATGCCCCAAATTGAAGTTAGCGCATACAAATAGTCCTGTGGGTAACCAGCTAATGAAAAATCAACATATTGACTGCATTTTTTGTGGGATAAAAACACAGAAATATAGGTTTACCCCCCAAAACCATATATTTTTGGAAAGTACACATTCTACCGAATCTAAAATGGGTACCCATGCCTTTCTGCTCCAAACTACTGAGTCGCAAGGCTTTCCCAAAATTGTCGGTTTTGGTGAAATAGCGCAAAATCGCTTCTAGAGAATTCACTTTTACCATCTTGTCTCCCTCATAGCATAAGGTACCAAGAAAATACATCCTAAATATAAATGCCAAGGCTCCACTGAACAGTTTGATGTGTATTGTGCATAGGATTACCAAAGTATCTGGTGTTTAGAGGCCCCAAAATGAAGTTTACAAATTGTCCCGGAGGTCAGTTGAAAAAAAGCAACACATTTACTACAGTTTTTGTAGGGTAAAAACACAAAAAAATACATTGACCCCCCAAAACCATATATTTTTGGAAAGTACACATTCAGACGAATCCAAAGTGGGTAACCATGTATTCCTACTCCAAACTACTGAGTCGCAATGCCTTCCCAAAATTGTCAGTTTGATGAAATAGGTGAAAATCGCCTCAAATCTTTCACTTTCTGGTATCTTATGTCTCACATAGAATAAGGTACCAAGAGAGAACATCCTAAATCTGAATGGCAGGGGTCTACTGAACACTTTGATGCCCAATATGCATAGATTTACCAAACTATGTGGCATACAGAGGCACCCAAATGACAGTAGTGTATATACATTTTTATGGCTGACGCTCTGGCTGCTGCAATATAAGCACCCAGTATGTGTATTTGCATCATAAGACCCCCTAACAGTATGGAGACCCTAGAAAACCATATATTTTTAGAAAGTACACATTCTGATGAATCTAAAGCAGGTAATTACATCTTTCTACTGCAAACTAGCAAACTGCAAAGCTATGCTGAACGTAGCGGTTTTTATCAAATTTCTGAAAATCGTCACAAAGCTTTATTTTACCCCATTATGTGCCCCACATTTCGTAACGTATCAGCATAAAACATCCTAAATATGAACGACAGGGGTCTACTGAACACTTTGATGCCCAATATGCATAGATTTACTAGACTATGTGGCGCACAGAGACCCACAAATGGATATATAGTAGATAAAATTTACATAGGCAAAACAAAATAACACAGAACAGTGTGAAATGCAAATAAATCACTAAAATCTAATAAAACCACACAAATCAATGCTTTTTTTTTCACACTAGTGTAATCGGCCACCAGAATTACCGTTTGAATATTTTAGCTGGGCCAAATCGATTATACGGACAGAAACAAGTGAACAACACAAATGCAGAGCTGAAAATGCAATAAAATGGCTAAAAATTCAATAAAATGGCTAAAAATGCACCAAAATACCCAAAATTGCAATATAACCACCAAAATAACATACAAAAGCTATTGCACAGTACGGTTAGTGAATACGCTATTCGGAACGGCAATAAAACATTTTTTTTAGCCAAAAAAGAGACGATGCGATAAGAAAAAAAAAAAAAACACAAAGCCATATATGTACATATGCGTGTGCACAACGGGTAAATTGCATGTTATTTGCACGTGTGTGCGTGTGCAAGTGTACATGGGTGCTGTGAGTGTGTGTGACCCCCCCCAATCCCCAAAAATCTATGTGTGAGTGTGTGTAAGTGTGAATGTAAGTGTATATTACTGTAATAAGTGTGTGTTGGTGTGTTTGTGTGTTTTTGTGTGTGTAAATGTTACACTTACCTGGGGTAGATACATCAGATCGATGATAAAGGGCCCCACGCAGCAGATCTCCAGCTCCAACGGTCATCAGGCAGGGGGGGCGGAGCTGGGCGGAAGTGAAGTGCAGGCAGCAGCAGGACGCAAAGGAAACGCGTCCCTGCTGCTGCTTTGGGGCCCCTGGGCGATCACGCCCCAGGGGCCACTCGATCCCCTGCTCTGCTCGTTGCCTAGGGGCAGGGGATCGTGAAGGAACAGAGCGAGCGGCTCTAACAGCTGCTCCTCTGCTCGCAAACCCGGAAGGGCTGCAGAACGTAGAATCTACGATCTGTGGCACTTTGGTCCTTTGATCCACAGAACGTAGATTCTACGTTCTGTGGCACTTAAAGGGTTAAATGCATGTTACCATTTTGACTATATTTTTGCTCTTAAAACAGATTTAGGAGTTAGACATTTTCTAAACTATTTAGAATGGTAGACTGGCCTACAAGGCTCCAAACTAATACTGAAGTTATGGATTTACAGTGGTCTGCACCAAAACAAGTTAAGTAGCCCAGATCAGATAAAAGGAAAATACATATTTGTGCACCAAATAAAAAGTGGGTGCATTATACCAGCTCTGCTCTCATTATAGTGGTAGTTTAGTAACAGAGTCTAAAGTGCACATTATTTGTAACTAGCTTTAAAACTTTTTCATTACCTGGAACTCAGAGGCAAATTTCCGCCTCTTTCTTTTTGAAATACTGTATTTGTTCTCTGTGAGCAGATGTGGTGCAGACAAACAATAGCGATTTTTTATGGCCCCTCAGTAACATATTGGCAGCCTTAACCCAAGGGCTGTTTACAGATTAAATTCTACTTAAATCTAGAGAACAATAAAGCCTGACATTTTGTGCTTGACAGTACTTGTAAGTCCATCAAAGACAAAGTGTCATGCTCTACATTACTGAAATCTCTTTCGCTTTTAACAGAAGGGATCTGTAACTGTATTTATACATTTACCCATTTGTAATGTTGTTTCCCATCACATTTATCACCTTATTGTAGGAAATATTCACTGTTATTAGGGATGCACCGAATCCAGGATTCGGTTTGGGATTCGGCCATGATTCTAAGGATTTAATCGTTCGATCAAACGATTATTCCTTTGATCATTCGATTGTAGGAATAGCGCAAAATCCTTCGACTTCGAATATCGAAGTCGAAGGATTTTACTTCAACGGTCTAATATCGAGGGTTAATTAACCCTCGATATTCGACCCTAGGTAAATGTGCCCCTAATTGTACATTGTGCAGTTTCAAGACATGCTTCAAAGTGGTGTCATTTTATTTTTACACAAAATAACTGTAATTTCAGAAATTTTTACAAATTACTCAGTACACAGATGCAAAAGACAAAACAAGTAATAACTTCTCTGTATATTGAGTTGCCATGTGTTCCTAAAACTAAATCATTAGCTTCAGGTATATATTTCTTCTAACATTGCAAATAAACTTCTTACATGTTTCCAGTCAAATATGATTTTGTTTCAGCTGAGCTCTGTCACAATACAGTTGAAATGAACTCAATACACAACATAAAGAGGTGAAACTGTTCCACGCTGGGAAAGGTAAATATATAGTTGGGCAGTCCTGGTATTACAAAAGGATGTTCTTTTTTTTTTTTTTGAAAAGGAAAATATGCACTACATTATTCATTTGAGCTTTTTGAATAGACACATACTGCAGTGTTATTTGAATCCCATGACATACATGATAAACACAAAAAATGTTTTACATATTATCTGTATTAGGTCACAACTGGAGGTAACAGCAATCCTGAGACAGTTGCCGCCCCCTCTCTTCCGCTCTGCAATTTAGACTTTAGTGTCAGAGGGGGTAAGGGGGGGCATCGCTAGCACAGTGCACACAATAGCACTCGTTTTAAAAAGTAAAAAGTTAACAGAGTCATCTTTTTGCTGCCCGTGTTAACTGCCCATTTACTGCCACCTGAGGCAAGGGTCTCACCTTGCTTCATGGAGGATTGGCCCTGGGCGACTTGAAGACCTTGAATTCCAGTGCAAATGCTTATGCTAAGTTCCTAACAGGGTGTGAGGATTCGGGTCTGCGTTCTATCCGGCACAGGCGCGGGCGCGTGAATGCGTGCCGGCGCGTGACGCTGGACGCCGGGCGCGGAGGCGCCGGCGGCGGTCGCTGGCGCAAGGACGCGGGCGAAAACGCCTAAGACGGACGTGACGTCAGTACGGCGACGCCGGCGAAAAGACGCCAGTTGGCGCCAAACTGACAATATTTAAACCTGGTTCTGATGGAGATGCATTGCCTGGTTATTAGGTTGTTTGACTGAAACCCTAGCGTCTCTATACTCTTGAATTCCTGTTGTTGACCATTGCCTGTTCCCGGACTACGATTTCTTCTGCCTGTCTCGACTCTTCGGCCTGTCTCAGCGCTTGTGGGTTCACTATCTACGGCTCCAGCTCCTTCTACGACTGGATTATACTGGTAAGCTTGACACAGGGTAGGGGGGTAGGGTTTTTTTAACGTTAGGGTTGAATTCTCCTTTAAGCAGGTTTATACACTCCATAAATCTGAAACACTGTGTTTCCTAGGTCTCTAAATTAGACAACCAAAAATGTAGTTATGGATACAAGAAAAATCACTAATCAAAATGTTACTGACCAAGAAGTTAATTACAAAGTCAAGAGGATTCACCCATGGTAATGCTGGTTACCAGTGTTACGCCATTCATCTTTCTATTATTCTTTTACATATGAAGATTATTGTGTTGACTTTATGGCAGAGAGAGAGAAAGAGAGAGAGCACATGTATGTTTTAAACATAACTCTGGCAACAAAGATACAGTATAGTTACTCTGAGGAATCGCCAAAGAGGATCAAAATACCCTGGGGTACTCATGTTTGTTTCAACAATTTCTATTTTGCAATGATGGAGAGGGCAAATAATACTGTATAGAGAAACAATTAAGGTTCATAAGGGAGAGAGTTATAATGTAATGGGCTTTGTTACTATTAAAAAAACATTCTTTTAGAAATGTGATACTAAACTCTATAGTTAATATAGGTATGGTATATAGAACTTGTATGAAAGTAGGGAGGGGTGTGTGTATGGATGCTGGGTTTTCATTTGGAGGGGTTGAACTTGATGGACTTTGTCTTTTTTCAACCCGATTTAACTATGTAACTATGTAACTATGTGAAATATTGAGCAAACTATATATACTTTAGTCATTTATACTTGTCTTCTATTGCGCACCACTTACTTTAGTACTGCTAGTAAAGATCTATGTTTCCATACCATCCAATTGTTTTTATTTAATTTATACCTATACCATAGTTGGATTTTATTGAAGTTTTGGTAGGCTAAGCCTTCCCAAAGAAACACCAATGAGTTTCCAACAACAAACATGGACCTGCCACATTATTTATCCTGCCATGTGTTTTTTTTGAAGGCCGCGCCAATAACTGACACTGTATGCATCCTTCCATTTGTTCTGTGATTATTTTACATAAAACTGACCCAGTATGCATCCGTCCCTGTGTTCTGGGGTTTTTATATATAAAATTGCCCCTGCATTTATTCTGCCATTTATTCTGGGGTTATACGAGGAATTGTTACTGATTCATCGTGATATGTTCTGGGGACATCAGACAGTAAATTGGCATTGCATTCACATTGTCAACTTTTCTGGGGGTTTATACGTGGAACAGACACTACATTTAGTGGTTATTTATCAAAATCATACAAGATAGCACATACCCCTCAGATAAATTGTTTCAAATATATAAATTGCACTAAATAAAAGTTTTCAGTAGGTACTGTAAAAGAACTGATGGAAGGGAGAAATTCATATCTTATCTCTGACTATGAGTTATGTACAGGGAAAATAAGCCTACATAGACATACTGACACATTTTGTATTTTTATCAGGGCAAAACTAAAGAGGCTGTTCAATTTTAAATTAACTTTTAGTATGATATAGAAAGTTATATTCTGTGACAAGGTGTAGTTGGTCGCTTATGTAGTTTTTGCATTATTTAGGCACACAGGGTTGTGGGCTTCAGAGAAACACTGTGCCTTAGTCCTGTGTGCAATTAGCCTTGGGTTTATGTTCAGCAACTTGCAAGTGTGGAATTTCAGCTATCTGGTTGCTAGAGTCCAATTTACCAACAACAGTAATAACAATAAAATTGTAGCCTCACATGGCTAAAGATCCCCCATCTGAAAGCTGTAATGAGGCAGAGCAAGAAGGCAAATAATTAAAAAACAAATATACAAAATAAAAAGATTAAAAGGACATTTGAATACATAATAAAAGTTAACTTTAAGTTGAACTACACCTTTAAATACAGGTATTCCCTTATCTCAGATAAGAGGTCTTTCCAGAATGTCAATGACCATACCAAAAGTCTGATAAAAATAATTTAAATATTAAATAAACTCAATAGAATTGTTTTGACACCTATATATGTTTATGCAGCTTGGTTTGGATCATGTACAATGTATTGTTTTATTATGACAGAGAAAAATTTACTTATTTCTAAAAGTTTAAATTATTAAGAATTATTTGCTTCAAATAGACTCAATGGGAGATGGCTTTCCTTTATTTTGGAGCTAATTCTGAGGAGTATCGAATATGTCCCCTCTAAATTCAGGTGGCCATACATGGCTGATAAAAGCTGCAGACAGACCAAGTCGGCAGCTTATTGGCCCGTGTATGGGGCCCCCCGACGAGCTTCCCCGATCGAGATCTGACCGAAAGTCGGCCAGATCTCGATCGGATGGGACAAAAAATCCCGTTGGATCGCGGCCGCAACTGTTCGTTTGCTGCAGTCCCGCGATCTGACCCCCGTTCCCATTCATTAGGATCCAATTGTTGGGCCCTAGGGCCCACGATCATATCAGCCCGATATTGCCCACATCAAGGTGGGCATATCGGAGAGAGATCGGCTCGTTTGGTGACATCACCATACGAGCAGATCTCTCTGTGTATGGCCACCTTTAGTTAGTTAAATTAGTTAGCTAATTAGTTAAATTAGTTAGCTGTGTTAAGTCGCCATATTTTTCTGTGTGCATTAGTCTCTTTACTTGTTATCTAATTAAGTTTAAGTATAAATTATATTGGATGGATTAGTCTTGGCGGAACTTCTAAACAGGTGATTATAAATGAGTGGCACAAAGTACAGAAAATGTTCCCTCACACATCACTATGGGTAATTTATGCAATTCTGCAAGACATTTCCGCTCTCTAAACTTACTGCACTGACTACTGAGTACTTACTCCTTTTTTTTACAAAATAAATGGCTCAGTTATACAAAGATTAGTAAGCAGTAGCACTCAAAAGCAATTACAATTATCAGGGATGAATTTGCCCATACTGCTGTCCTGAACTGGCCTACTTGCAGCTGCCCCTCTTGACCTCTTATCTTTTTTATCTTTGGAGCCTAAATGGAATGTGGAGTCTTAAAGTTATCAATAAACTTCAGGGCTCTGCCACAGGAGGCAAGTGTCTTGCCATGGCAGGACTGCCCCCAACAGCTACAGTTGATTCACGGTAGACTACAACAACAAATACCCCTCATCTCCTTTCCTCTGTGTTGTGTAGTGAAATCATTGTATGTTTTGTTAAAGGGTTATTTATCAAAGGTCGAGTAATGTGAATTTTTTAAAACTCTAATAAATTAGATTTTATTCACAATTCGAATGGTATGTTATTTATGAAAAAAATTGAAAGCACCACTAATGGCCACTTCTTCTTTCCATCCACTGGTAAACCTCACGGAATTTCCCATGTCCTCTCAAAAGGAATGTCACATTTTCTCTATAAGAAGTTCCAACTTTCTCTAATGACCACCATAAAGTTGCAGTCACACAGCATTCTCTGGATTGCACAGACACTTTCTACTTGTCACCTCTTCTTACCTCAATAGGCACTTAAAGGAAAACTATACCCCCCAACCATGTAGGTCTCTATAAAAATATATTGCATAAAACAGCTCATGTGTAAAACCCTGCTTCATGTAATTAACCATTTTCATAATAATATACTTTTTAGTAGTATGTGCCATTGGGTAATCCTAAATAGAAAATTGCCATTTTATAAAATAAGGGCCACCCCCTGGTATCCTAGGATTCAAGGTGCGCATAAACAAACCATACATGTTAGGTCACATGAGCCAATTAACAGACAGAGTTCTGTCTTTAGCTTCCACACTTCTTCCTTTTATAGTTGGGGCAGATTTATCAAGGGTCGAATTCAAATTTTGAATTCAAATTGGAAATTCGAATTTTCAAGTTTTATGTATGGTCAAAATGGTCAAATTCGACTAGGGAGTTAATCAAATTTGATTTGAGTTTTTCAGAAAATTCTAATTTGATTTTCGAGATTTATCATACTCTGGCTCTTTAAGAACTTGAATTAGACTTTTCGCCACCTAAAACCTGCCAAATTGTTGTTTAAGTCAAGGGGAGATATGCAGGGATCAATTTGGAGTTGTTTGCAGCCTTCCTGACATTCAAATCGAGTTTTTAAAATTTGAATCAAATTAGATTCAAATTCGATTTGAATTTGAATTATATTTTTTATAATACATTTTGATTTTGAGTTCATGGGAGTTTATGAGAGTTTTAAAAAATATTCACATGAATTTGAAATTCGACCTTTGCTAAATGTGCCTCCTCAAGTTGTAATATTTCTGATCAGGTGATCTGTGAGGCTCAAGGGAAAAGATGTAGTTAAATAGGCTACTTTATTTGATCAAAACTATCTGTTGCTTAAGGATTCATTTTGGGGGTATAATTTTCCTTTAAACTTATGATATTTCCACCCAGTTGCTTGACAAACTAAAAGGAATCAATCTTGTATCTGCCCTAAACTCTCAGCAGCACATGCCATATATCCAAGCTGTAAGCTGTTTCATCTGTTTCCCATATAAAAAGTGCAAACACTATACAAGAAAGTAAACTGTGGTTTCCATTAAGATTCCACTAGTTGTTACAGAAAGCAATTGCTTATTATCTTAAACATACACAACTACAAAATGAACTATTTATTTTCCCTGGCTACACAGATCTTACCACTCCCTTTTTAATAATGTTTTGACAGTTAAATCATATAGACATAAGAACATTTTGTACTGCTTAATAGTCTGCTCTGCTCAGTTACAATTGGGCACTAAAATTATTTTCTTTAGATAACTATAAGAATGGAAACCACTATTTTTTCACAACATGAGAAGTACATTTATATTTGTTGTTTATATCTACACTTAATAAATCTGGAATTTTTAGAGAAATTTAAAAAAAAACTCTTAAGAAAAAAAAAATCAAAAAATGAGAGGTGAGTCATCAAAATATGGGAAATCCGAATGTTAGTAAATAGGCTCCTTAATCTTCAACTGCACTTTATTTATTTATAAATATTATTGTACTGACCCCTGTTTATTCTACTCAATGTAAGTAATGTTATATAAATAAAAAGATACATGTGTATTTGTACACATAACAAGTGTTAAATTACTAAACAGACTAACAAAATGACTAACTTTACAATTAAAACAATGTTTTATCTCTTCAAAAATCAAATTTACTTTTAAAAAAAATCTGTTTTTACACCTAAAGAAAAAAAAAAGTCATTTTTTTTGCGCTGCTTTGAGATAAAAGTGTTTTGCAAAACAAACATCAAAGACGGGATTTTGTCTTTCTTTACACTGAACTCCTTAAAACAACATTTTAGCGAATTTGACATTTTTTCATATTTTTAGGAGTACAAGGGTAAGGGCAGCATGCATTATAGAAAGCATCTCTTTATAGTAATTATTTGTGTTGTAAAATGGATACATAGACTCTGTTACTGATAAAGGCATTGATTGGCATGAATAAATGTGCAAGCTTACCAAAGCAGCCATCCACTAAGAGAATGTCCAACAAATGTATAACTGTCACCTTCCATTAGAACTCACACATCACAGATACCTGCATTTCCAGAAGTAGAAAATGTTAACTGCTTTTACTTGCTCCTCCTACTGCATATTACAGAAGATCTGTGAGGTGATTGAGGGAGGGGGAAGAAGCAGAAAAGAAAATTTCACAATACTATCGTTATGAGAAATAAAGGAGTACCGTAATGAACAATAATGTCACAAACTAATGTAAAAGTAGAGTCACATTCATAATTATAACTAATGAATCTGAAGTTATCTTATGTTTTCTTGTGCTTCTTGTCTCATATTTGAACTGAACTTGGTGTAACTTTAGATAATTTACTTTTCATTAATGTTTTTATGAATGGTTAAAATATGTTATTTGTACAGCGCTGATACATTTTTTACATCATCACACATCAGCCCCTATCCCAGTGGAGCTGACAATCTAAGGTCCCCATCACATTCACTAGGGCCAACTTTATCAGTTAACCTGTCATTTAGGATGGAAACCAGAAGAAAATGCAAAGGAAAACCTTGAAGACATGGAGAGACTATACAAACTTCTTGTACGGATACCGTCGTTCTTTTTTCAAATTACTTACAAATCAAATTCATCTCACCTTGCCACATGGCAGCAGAACCCCTAATAATATTAACAAATGTAATAGGTCTGAAACCCTACAGCAAAACCAACACAGAGCAGGGTCATGTCTACCATATAGGCACTTGTAGTTCCATGCCTAGGGCGGCGGTCTTAGGGGAGTGTCACACCATGAAATGTCATTTTAAAAAAAAAAGTACTTTGCAGCTGCAGCCTGCCCTCCATAAGCTTCATAGTGAAAAAAAATGTTAAGAAAGTCTAGGATGGTTTCAACTGGAACATTGAGGGCTGATACGCTTGCATTAGGAAAGCCATGCACATTAAACATATCTTTCGGCCGATACTGCGCTTACCTTTTGGGCTTAACTTTGTATCAGAATTGTTTTATTGTGCTATTTGCCACCTGGAACTGAACAATATCCTTTTGGTGGGTAAAGACTGCAGCAAGTACTTGTTAGAGCTAGTCAAAGAAATCTAAAGCTTAATAGACAGAAGAGCAATTTTTGCCAGTCCTTTATAAAATACCTCGGAGTGTATTTTACTGACATGGGTCTTCATCCAGATGAAAATAAAAAAACTGCAATAAAAGATAAGCCTGTTCCGCAATGTAAGCAAGAATGATTAACTTTGCAACCAAATGTATACCTCATTTGGCACATTTGAACAATGCCTAAGAGACATAAGAAGGCATATACCGACTGGGAATGGAATGAATATCACAATGCGGAATAAGATATTAAAAAAATCCTTAACAACAAATCTAGTACAGTGTACTACAGTATTTTGATCCTTCCTTGTTGAGTACATTGTCTACTGATGCTTTACAGAAAAGCTTTGGGGCAGTTCCTCTACAAAAAAAACAAATGGTTGCAAGAGCCTTATGCATCCAGAGCACTGACTTCAACATTTGTATGCACAAACAGAAAAGGAAACCCTTGCACTCGTATTTGGCTGTGAAAATTTTATTATTATTTATATTTGTGAAGTAGAGACTGATCAAAGTCACGTATTACTATTGAACAAAAAAGTGAAGTCCCACCTAGAATTCAGAGATTAGTACTATGGCTTAAGCAATACAACTTTATTCTGTAATATAAACTAGGTAAGAACTTGGTGGTAGCAGACACACTATCACGTGTTTATCTGACTGGGAACATTTCAGAAAATACCTTCGCTCATAACATTTTTGCACATGCACATTTAGTTAAGACAACTTTCACAGTTAGTCATTTGATAAAATATCAATGTTTCTTAAATTATCTGTATAACTGTGTTTTACCCAAATTTATTTGACATCACTATGTTACTATTTATGTTCTCACACATGTGGGAACCTGCACCATGGACTTCACTTTAATACTAAAAGTCCAGTTTCTAAGGTTTCGCACTTTACCACCAGAAAAATGTATGTACAATGAAATAGGGCAGTGCTGTTGTGCCAGATCTTGCTGCTTGTCACTGTGTATATTGTACTTGGGAGGGATCCTAGTCTCAGGGCTTGAACTAGGGGTAGGCAGAAGAAGCAGGATTGGGTAAGCACTAGAAACATACCTGCATGTCTATCCCTAGGTCTGAGACATCTGTAAGTATATCAGTGAGCAGGGAGGATGTGGAGATAAAGATTAGGGTTGGTGAGGGGGATGGCTGCTGATTGGTTTAATGATGGGTACATTTTGGGGGGCCTTGGGAAATGGGCACCCATACATACTGGTGCGGCACTGCCTAGTCTAGACCCTGCCATTACTGTATATTGGATATTATAAAATTCACATTGATTTTGTTTTTATTTCTAGTGATTTATCTGGCCACTGAATACTTTCATGATGACTGGTGGTGAAAATGAAGAGTGGTGCAATCAAGCCATAGAAAGAAGACTGAAATCTGCCATGAAAATAAAAATGCTGTTAAAATGTATGCCTTTTATTCTCAGGATACTCCTCTTGGCACAGGTAGAAAAAAAGGAGGTGACGTAATTTTATTGCACATGCTAATCAAGCAAATGAACCTTTAATTGTTCCACAGAAGAATTTATGTAAACTTTGTGCTGATCTGCATGGTGCCAAAGAATCTGTTTTGACAGTGCCAAAATGAGCACTGTGTAGCTATAAATAGTTTTTCTCAGAATATTGATTGATGACTGAATAAGACTATTAATAATTAATAATATGCCCGCAAAAAACTTGCCACTCGGCTGAGTGAATATGAACGATCATTAGGAGAATAAAACCTGCATGTTGACCGTAACTGCTCTAAGAAAAATCAATAAAATGCTTACAGAGGAGTTAACAAGTGAAATTAATTACTGGAGAAATATTCAGAGAAGAGTTTTATCTGTAGTAAGGGCACGTTGTACACATGGATTTGCAAATTATATTCCAAAGACATTTTACCTTTCATAAAGTAACATAGTTAAGCTGAGTTGAAATAAGTCCAAAGTCCATCAAGTTCAACCCCTCTAAATCAATCTCAGTGCCATATATGAGCATGCTACCTATATACTGTTTATAGGTTATATATAACCTATATATAAACTCACATATAACTATAAATACTAATAGCTATATATTAACTGTAGAGCATAAGACTACAATAGGCTTGGATATTACACCATCGCCCACTAATAGAATCAGCCATAACCAGTGTCAGTCTGGGACACCAGGGTCCCACCAAAAAACCTTTGACTAGGGGCCCACCAATTAATCTTAGACCAGGGACCCACTCTTAGTACTATTATTCTTCCTCTCTTCACTCAACCTCTATTCTCCTAGTCTCTTTTCTTTACATACTATAATACTATAACCTGTTATTCCATCTATTTAGCCACTTTGTTCTCATAAAAATAGGGAATGGCCATGAAATAGGCCAAATGTCTAGCAGTATGAGGGCCCACTGACACCTTGGCCCACCGGGACTTTTCCTGGTGTCCTGGTGGGCCAGTCCGACACTGGCCATCACAACATCAACCAGCAGAGCATTTCACAAACTCACTGTCCTCACCATGAAAAAACACCTACATTGCTTTAAATGAAAGGTTTGTTCCACCAGTCTAAAGGTGGGTGATCTCCAGGCCTGGACTGAGAATTACAATAGGCCCTGGCATTTCAGGTACACAGAGGCCCACTCAGCCAACACAGAGGCCCAAACAGCCCCAACAGCCCACTAGATAGTGACTTTCTATGGGACCTTATAGCAGCCCCTCTGGCATTTGCCAGAACCCACAGATGGCCAGTCCAGGCCTGGTGACCTCTTATGTAGAGATTCGGTTTATGATTCTGTCTATAATATCCTCCATTGTACTTGTAAACAGTTATTGTCCCCTTGCAAACAGCTTTTCTCCAGAGAAAACCCAACCGTGACAATATACCCTCATAATTTAAATCCTCCATCCCTTTTACCAGTTTAGTTGCTCATCTCTGCACTCTCCCACACATTAATATCCTTCTTAAGGACTAAACACTGCACTGCATACTCATGCAGGGGCCTTACAAGTGACCGATTCAGCAAAATCATCTTCCTTTCTCATCCCTTGAGTTAATGCCCTTTTTATGCAGGACAGTACTTTATTTGATTTAGTAGCCACAGGATGATACTGTCTGTAAAAAGTGCATAACTCAACAGCAAACCTCATTTTCCAGTTTGCTGCCCAGTTTTCCAATTTTTAAATCTTTCTACAAAATAACAGAGAAGGGAAATGGGAGACTGGGCTATTAGTGTTGGTGACAGGGTATCAAAAACAGTTTGACTCCTGAAAAATTTGTGTGGGTTGGCAGGTCTTTATAAATATACCTGCACCGTTTTCAAATGGGTTGAGGATTGCCTGTACACTGAATAATCCACCCTTGCCATATTGCTTTCATTGTCTGATCCAATTTTTATGATATTAAAGTAATTTTTAAAGATTTATTTTTCAGAGTTTCTGAATCTCTTTTCCAGACATTCCTTTACCTCTCCAGTTGGCACCCCTTTCCTGTACGTTTGCCCAGTTCAAGCTTTTATCTCCAGGCAAAAAACACCTGTCTCCATTGCTTAGTTCAAGTTTTCTCCCTCTTTAAGGGCAGGACTAGATGAAGTGATTGGAGCCGACATGTCGCAATGCGACTAAATGCATTCGACGTGTCGGATGTTCTAATGAAAATGGAGGTGAAGGAGAAATCGCAGGTAACAACTACATTTATCCGACGCATCGTTTAGTCGCATTGCGATGTGTCGGCTCCAATTGCTTCGTCTAGTCCTGCCCTAAAACTCACTTGGGGTGCCATAGGCACTAATACATTCAATTGAACCATAGAACCATTAGTACTGCTAATAATCCTGCTAGATACCCAGTAGTATGCACAGGTGTGCCATGTGTTTTGCCATAAAATTGAGTGATACTTAGCACAATAATATTGTTTAGGATTACTACTGAATCATTCTTTCAGAACATCACATATAAAAGGTCATTTACACTAGCAAGTGCAGTATGCAAGTGCAATTTCAGACATGAGTTGTTTTATGGGGTTTTTTTCCAAACATTTCAACATTTTTACCCAGAATGCAGTGCTTTTTCATTTCAGCATAATTTTGTGTTTAGACACATCTGACTGAAAATTCAGTTGTACATATATGGCCACTATCCACTGAATGGATTTAGCTGTGGAGGAAGTCAGCAACCAGTATCAGGCTCCATTAGCCAGCATAAGCATGGGACACTTCCATTCCACTGAGTATAATGGCTGACTTACTACTGCTTAGCCAGTAAATGTCCCATTCGCCAAGGGAATACTCCCACTGACTAAAATTTTCTCACGTTATACTGTAATGAAGGATAACAAAGAAAGGAAAGGTGGTATTTTTTTCAAGGAAGAGGTATCAACTCCAAAACTGACACAATAAGTAGCATCTGCAAACTAATTTTTTATTAGCATTATAGTCATTGTGCCAACAGTGCAGATTGAACAATGTGGCATGTGCACAAAGTGATTGAAGTGTTGGATTTTATAAGGAATACAGAGCACAGTTCCTTTGGCATTCACTGCAGGTATGATATTGTTCCCCACCCCCCAGTAAAATGGCATGTATGTGCAGGTATGCCAACATTAGGTTCTATTGCCACTGCTCTAACTGTACAGATAAGTATGTTTATGATGCTTCCCTAGTGGTTTCACCTCTTCAGAGCATCCTGTCCACTTATATGCACCACACAAGACAGCATCCTTTTTTCAGGTACAGGACATGAACACGGTTGACACCTGGCTGGTATTTTTTTAGCTTTTTGTTCAGTAGCTCACCAGTGTGTAATTTCAGCCATCTTGTTGCTAGGATCCAAATTACCCTAGCAACAATGCTATGATTTGAATAAGAGACTGGACTATCACTAGGAGAAAGCCTGCATACAAAGATGAGTGATTAAAAAATAGCAATAACAATACATTTGTAGCCTTACAGAGCATTTGTTTTTGGATGGTGACCCTCATTTGAAAGCTGGAAAGAGTCCAAAGAAGAAGACAAATAATTAAAAAACTATAAAAAAAATAAATAACGAAGACAAATTGTAAAATTGCTTAGATTGGGTCATTCTAAAAGTTAACTTGAAGGTGAACTACCCTTTAAGAAATAAGCAAAAACTATTTTCAGTATTAGTTCGATTTATTTTGCTCATGTTGAAAACAGGTTTATGAGTACACCTGCATATTCAGGGAGGACACATTTTTCAGTCTGTTACAATGTTTGATTCTTTAGAGTTCCCAATCTGTTGTTCACTGATCCAGTTTGCGTATTGCCTTTCTTTTCATGAAGGTGGGGCCTGGCAGGACAAAGACTCCAAACATTCAATGCATGTGAACAAAGGAGGAGTGGGAACTACAAACCTCAGATCAATGGTAGGGGACACCTCTCACTGACTGTATGGGACAACATTGAGATATTTATTTAACTTCTGAAAGAGGAATTTGGAGCATATGTATTAAAAGGGAAATACTGTAGTACATTCCCCAAAAACCATTTAAGTGAATAGAATTGTGAATTTGGTGGTTTTGGCTCTTTTAAAATAAAAAAAAGGGGGTGAAAAGGGGAATAACCTGATGACAGCATCCTTGTGAGGACTGGGCAGCATTTATAGCGTTAAGCTGTTTTGAAAAACTGTCTTTCAAAAACTGCCTACTTGGAAACCCATAAGAAAAAAATCATCTTTTACACGTTAATGATCTCACAAAAAGAGTTTAGGTAATGTCTCAGCATGCAGAAGCACTTGGCACAACACAGACACTGAAGTATATTCGTAATTCACTGAAATTAAAAATATTTTTTAATATCCTGTTTTCTAAATGTCCCCATTACAAATGCTATGGTTTAGTAGATAAAGAGAATCTGAATATTGGCCAAACAACATCTTGATATTTAAATGTGTATTATATATATGTAATCACTCAACTGCACTCATTTCCTAGGATAATTTCCTAAAAATGGGATATGTGCACACTAGACTAAAGTCACACTAACTGCAGAGTTGTGGTTCTGCCAAAAGTAGTTAACCCAGTTAATGCAAATAGGTATTAGCAGAAACTGTTTAGGGTTTCAGATGTGAATATGACACTTCTATTATAGGATATGGGCTGTAACCACCTATGTAATAAGTATAAAGGTTACATGATTATAAGATACTGCAACTGCAACAGAAGTCATGGTCTTATAATTAATTGCAATTCAGTCAAACCCCGATTTTGCCTTTCCCAAGGGGCCGTGAAAAAAAAAAAAAAAAATATGGAAAAGGGTAAAATTGGAGTATGTAAAATCAGTGGTTTTCTGTAAAAACTGTGGCAACCACAAAAAAAACCTTAAATGCTAAAATGTAGAAAATGTCTCATTCACATGAAAAACAGGGGTTTTTAAGGAAAATGGGGCATAATACAGGAAAATTTACTTAAAATTTGGGGAATGCTCCCACTGAAATGCATTAAAACATATAGGGATTGTAAAAAAAAAAGTTAAATCTGGGAAACTATAAATTCAAGGTACATAAAATCAGTTTGACTGCAGCTTATTCACAGTAGGCAGAAATGTATTAAATCTACCATTTTTTGCTTGGGCTTCATGAACTCTATTTTTTTAAAATGGGAGGATGAACCAAATAATTAAAGCTATTTTAACAGCAGGCACCAAGAGCCTCTTAAAGCAGAGCAGGCAGGCCCGGAGGCCTGAGCCTAAGGCAACAAGAATTTAGGGGCATTATGTCGCCCAACCACATTCTAAAAAACACCGGGACACGCAGTTCCCTAGTTCTTTGTGTGCTTTGGGGGAGGGGGGTTGCGCAAAAAGGTGGAGGGCAGGCGCTAGGACCATGTGGAAATACAGGCCTGAGAGTAGGTTCCATGCCTATACATATTACTGCATAACAACATGTTATAACTGCGGGCCTGTACCGAATCAGAAGGCAGAAACCAATCAGTATGAAAGGCAGCACTTTATTCAAGAGAAGAGGGTTAAGAGGCCTGACTAGAAGTCATTTAAAATAACAGAAAAAAAAAGGTTGCCTAACAAAGCAATCAGTTGTTGACCTTCATTGGAAAGCGGGCATGATGCAGGTTAACAATTTATAAACCAAAAAAGATAAAAACTGCTGAACAATTTAAAGATTGCCATGAAAATATGCTACAATTCAAAAAAAAGGCTAACTTGCCCTTTAATACCATGTGAGCAGAAGAAAATGTGTATATTTTCCGCACATTGACTATACAATTATTTGGGATGAATAATACTACCATTTAGTACAGGTATGGGACCTGTTATCCAGAATGCTCTGGACCTGGGACTGGATCTTTCCGTAATTTGGATCTTCATATATTAAGTTTACTGGAAAATCATGTACAGATTAAATAAACCCAATAAGCTGGCTCTGATTCCAATAAGGATTAATTATATCTTAGTTTGGATCAAATACAAGCTACTGTTTTATTATCACAGAGAAAAAGGAAATCTTTTTTTTTAAATGTGGATTATTTGGATAAAATGGAGTCTATGGGAGACAACCTTTCCTTAATTTAGAGCTTTCTGGATAATGAGTTTCCAAATAACAGATCCCATACCTGTATATAGTATTATATGTGTCAGTCATTTGTATTGTGACCAACACCTTTGTTATATTTTGGTGATGGTATGTTTTTATTGGGTTAATAGTGATAATAATAATAGTGGTTTGTACTATAGGTGGGTGTCCCCCACAATACTTATTTCAACTTTTTTATATCATGGTCTTTAAGCAGATAATCATCATCATCATTTATTATATTATGTACCTACGATTGAACTATTTTTATTGTATGTCACTTTAGGGGGAACTTACCACTTGTAGGTGTGCAGATTTAACATATAATTGCATCAACCTTGCATACATGATGTACAGTATATGCATGCAGTGTGGAAAGATGTGAGCACAAGATCACCTATATATAATATAAAAGCTAGTGTATGGGTAGCACTGAATTAAGTGTACATAATAAAATCTAAAATTGTGCATGCATGTCAAACATGTTTAACCCCCTTAGAAACACATCCCAGTGAACCAGGTCTTCTTCCCTTCATTCTCAGAACTGCAGCTCATATTGGCAGGTGCAAGCATGAAAAAAGCAAAGAAAAAGTGTAAAATAAGCTTCCAAACTAATGATAACAAGAAAATAGTTTCAGAAAGGACTAAGCACACAGCATAATACAAATGCAAAACAAATATTTTAGACAAAGACATAATCCAGCCTCAGAATGAAAATCGAAACCCTGAAGTGAGAAAAAAATGATGGGTTTAGTGATAGGAAATATTACACAACCTATAATAAAATGAGACACTATTAAAATGGTCATGTGTGGGGATGCTGTCTTTATATTAAAGCGGTTGTAAACCCAGAAATTACATTTTGTCTAATAAAAGAAAATGTGGTTCTAAGCAACATTCCAATACATAAGCATATTTGCAATTTGTATTGAAATGGAAAGCCTTCTCTGTCCTGCTTGTTTTGACACTAGCAAGTCGCAGAGTCAGATGAATAACAGATCTCTGTAAAGAAGCAGGCAAGGCATTGTGGAAACTGATATTTAGCTGGAGAAGAGCTGACAAGCTACTTTGTTTCAACAGTCAAAATAAAAAAATAAAAGAGCAGAAAGGGACAGACATACTGCCTTCATTTGCACATAAATTTACAAATGATTTGAAAAACATATTTTAAATATTGTATATTAAAGATTCACTTAGAATAAAACTTTATTTTTTAGCATACTGTATATGGCTATATGCTGTAGATTGATATGTATAGCTTTGTACATAAAATTAGCAAACTGGTAATTTTCCAGAAACTGGCACAAACACTGCAATTTATCACATATGTGTAACTGTTAGCCATTCCTATTACAACTTTCTGACTGTATGGATTTTTCAAGACTGCCTAAGAATAATTTTGTAGCTGGCGTGTGGGCATGGTTATGAGGTCTCCCATTATAATGCATAAACATACCTCCCAACATTCTGGAAATACAAAGACCAGGCCCATTTTTGTGTTCTCGTTTTTTGTGGCCACACTCCCTAATTACCATGTTAATTTTACAGAATTTGGCAGGTTAATAACGTTTGAACATATTTCTGTTTTTTTTTTAGTTGTTACAGTTTTGTTAATGAAGGTGAATTTCCCATTAAGCTGTAACTTTTCTCAAGGGACCTGTTCTCTTATATTGTTACAATTACTCATTTGTTTATCTTGAAATTGTTACAAAAGTATCTTATCTCCTGCTGTGGCTGTTCTGGGCTCTCTGCCAAAAGCCAATTAAGTTAGAAACTTTGTATCTTTTTTGGGGGACTTTCCAGTACAAATGAGGGACTGTCCCTCTAAAAAAAGGACAGTTGGGAGGTATGCATAAACAAGATATTGGGATGATGCAAAGCTTGCCTAAATAACAATGCTCACAAAATAGCACTTGCCTATGTGCACCAATTGTGGATTCCAAAAGAATAAAGTAAAACTAGATTAAACCATTATAAAAGAGTGTTTATAGTGTATTTTTCTTGAAAAACACAATAGAAAAGAGAATCTGGAATATTTCTTAGGGTGAAAGGTCCCTTTTGATACATATACTCTCAAACTTATAATAAAAAGTATTTACTGGAACTTCAATTCCTTAAACCTAAATCATATACAGCATACTATATAATATATACTGTAAATATATTTAGGATAACGGTAACACTGGGTAGTCACAGTGGGACTTTTAAACCTGCCTGGTAGATATCTGGAATACACTCAATCAGAGAGTGGTCAGACAGGATACTGGTTTGCAAGTGCACATGGACTGATTAGCTGCCTCCTTGCTTTGGAGGAGCCAAGTTGGATGGTATATTAATTTTGTGCATAGTCAGCTTAAGAATTATATCAAGAGCAAAACAGTGGCATTTGTGATGTTCAATGAAACCTGCCAATGGATGTCTGTGTGTTATATTACAAAGCATATTTACAAAGATGTACAAAAAAAACATTATGCTAGAAAATTGTTTAATACATGACTAGCTGTGAGGCTCCATCCATGCTATGCATCTGGAAGTAGTCCACTACACATATCTAACTGGTGTAACCAACTAAAATCAATATTATAATTTTGGCAGCAAAGTATCTCTCCCATTAAAGGGTTGTGTATAAAACAGTCTATATGAGGTTTGTACAGCAGAATGTTACCAGCAAAAGTTAGACTTTTACCACTTTAAAGTAAGGAGTAGAATCTACTGTAATGGCGTGATAGAAATCTGCTGTGAGGTACACAACACAGCTCAAGGGGATGCAGGCCAAGCCTGTCCTTACTGCTGAGGGCACAGCCTTATTTCAGCCTCTCACAAAAAAGTCAGAATGATGGGCAATTAGGGCACAGGTAGAACATCTTGCCCTTCATGAATACAGAGCTGCCAATGGACAAAATGCTGTATAAGTGGGGGTAGAATCAGTTCTCTGCAGTGGTGTAACTACAATACAACAGAACCATGGCTGTGGGGGGGCTGATAAACAAGGGGCCCAGACTGCAGGGGCTGCTTTATTGTAGTTCTTCCTGCCCAAACCCTCTCCAACATCAAAAATTGCTACCCACTGCAAAATAGCAGCAGCTCGAGTGTGCTAAGAAAGGTAGGGGGGGAGGTACCCATAAGAGTCAATGTGCACATTGGACCCCTGCAAATATTTTTTTGTGGGGGGCTGAAAATATTTAGTAGCATCACTGGGTTTCTGTACATAAAAAAGGCACATTACCTTACTTGCAGTAAATGACCCCTTATATGTTTCAAAATGTAATTTCTTCTCCTGTATGAAGCAGCCATACTTTGAATACTCCATTATGACAAGGGATTTAACACTGTCCTGTACTTTAAAATCAAATTAATAAAAATACAATCGTTCACCAGTCTTAAGTAAATGTTTTTATTAAAGCTACCATGTTTCAGTGCTTGAACAAACTTTTTTCATGAAAAATTGTATACAAATTGTTTTTCCACAGCTTTTTAAATGTTTTTACGCCAGAAATTTAGCTACACACATCTGTATAAAATAATCTGTATAAAATAATTCTAAGTCTCTTTATAGATACATGATTTTACCATTGGCATTAAAGTGGCAATATAAAGGTGAGTTGTGAGGATCTGCTAGCTAACTTTACCAGCACTATTCTGCTGGCCTGCAGGTAGTTTTTTCTCTGTGATGTAGCCACTACAGAATTTAGTGTTGTTTGGTGCTTATCAGTTGATCAGAATGCACCCTGCATTCTTTTACTCGGAATTAATGAGGGGTTGGAAGGGAGAGGCAGCCCCCTCCTGTCCCATAAATTACACATCATTCAGACATTATAAAAAACTTGGATGAACCCATTAGAGCCTATAGCTCATGAAACCTTTTGTCATTAATGTAATTTACCAGCAATATATCCTTAGCCAAGCTATGCAGATACACTGTATATCACATACCTCTCAATATTTTGGAAATAAAAATAGGGACAAAAAAGTTGCCACACGTAGCGCAGCAAAAAAATGTTTGACCATGTCTATTTTTGTGCCACACCTACTAAATATCATGTTTATTTTACAAAATTTGGTAGGTTAGGAAAGTTTGCACATATTTCTGTTTTTTTTCAGTTATTACAGTTTTGCTAATGAAGGTGAATTGCCTTTTAAGCTGTGCATCTAACTTTTCCCAAGGGACCTCCTTATCTAAATTGTTACAATTACTTATTTGCTCATCTCAAAATTGTTACTGTTCTGGGCTCTCTGCCAATTAAGTTAGAAACTTTGCTTCTTTTTCTGGCTGTTCAGTGCAGAGAAAAGGTGGCCATACATAGGCAGATTTTTTACTTCCAAACGACCAATTCCAGAATGTTTCGATAATATCGGTAACTTATCGGATGGTTGATGGTGTACCAACGATCTTCAGACGAATGATCGGCTCGACATTATCGTTCACAAAATTGATCAGATGAGTTTAAAAATTTTGGTTGTTCAGGGATGAAATCGGCCAGTGGGTGTGAATTACAGACCAAACGATATATTCCAGCACACGTTTTCTGCTTAAGGGTTAATACCCATGTTTAATGTCAAGCCAAAAAAGGTTACAACGTTTCAGGGGTGTACCCCTTCGTTTCCCTTGGAAACATTGTAACCATTTTTGGCTTGACATTAAACATGGGTATTAACCCTTAAGCAGAAAACGTGTGCTGGAGTATTTCGTTTGGTCTGAATGGTGGAGGTGCCGTCCTCCTATGCCCCAAGCACCGTGCATGATATTGAGAGACCAGGTGTGCACCTGCAACCTTTTGCTGATTTGTGAATTACAGACATTTGTCGTAAAACGATCGTTCTTTGTGCATGTCAGGATTGTAGCACAAGCCAACGAACATACACAGAAGTGCCCAAACGTTCTTTGCTGAAAGCTTCATTTGTAACTATATGAACTATGTAAAGAAATAAATTGGTGCTGACTGCAGGAATATCACCCTTTCACCTCATATGTGAAAGATGTCTATAGCATAAATCCATATTATCACTTCCTGTATGTTGTACATCCTGATTCCGCCACAAGTTTATGTTCATATAATCAATCTCTGTGGATGGCATATCGTATGGTAAAACAATCGCCAGACAATCGTTTAACCCTTTAAGTGCCACCCCACGTAGAATCTACGTTCTGTGGGGATGGCACTTGAAATGCCACAGAACGTAGATTCTACGTTCTGCAGCATTTCAGGGTTAGGGAACGGAGGAGCGGCTTTTCAAGCCGCTTGCTCCGTTCCTCTTCGTTCCCCAGCCCCCAGGCAACGAGCAGGGGCCGGGAACGAGTGGCCCCTGAGGCGCGATCGCCCAGGGGCCCCAAATGCAGCAGCAGACACGTGCACACTGCGTGTCCTGCTGCTGCTTTCACTTCCTGAGCCGAAGCTCCGCCCCCTCTCAACGGATCTTCCTGGGTGATGCAGCATTTTCTTCCTCCAGCCCTGCACAACGATCTGGACCTGCTTCCCCCAGGTTAGTGCCCATCCACACACAGAAACACACACAAACACACAAACACACACTTATTTTCCCATTACACACTTACATTCACACTTACACACAATCACATACATTTTTGGGGGATCAGGGGGGTCACACACATTCACAGCACCCCCACACGCTTGCACACACACACAACATGCAATTGGTCAGTTGTACACACACACATACACACTTGCACTGTTGTGTATTTTTTTTTTTTTTCTTATCGCATCGTCTGTTTTTTTTGCTGAAAAAACTGTTTTATTGCCATTGCGAATAGCGTATTCACTAATTGCACTGCGCAATACCTTTTGTATGTTATTTTGGTGATTATACTGCAATTTGGGTGATTTTGGTGCATTTTTAGACATTTTATTGCATGTTTTGCCATTTTATTACATTTTCAGCTTTGCAAAGGTGTTGTTCCCCTTTTTCTGTCTGTAAAACCTATTTGGCCATGCTAAAATTATCAAAAATTGATTCTGACTGCTGATTACAGTAGGCGAAAAAAAAAAAAGCATTGATTTTTGCGGTTTTGTTGGATTTTAGGGATTTTTGTTACTTCATTTTGACCTTGGAAATTTTGTCTGCTATATAACCATTTGGAGGTCTCTGTGTACAAAATAGTTTGGTAAATCTTTTCATATCAGGCATCAAACTGTTCAGTACACTCCTTGCTTTCATATTTAGGATGACTTTTGCTGGTACGTTACAAAATGTGGGGTATATAATGGGGTAAAATGCAAGCTTTGTGACTATTTTCAGAATTTCCATAAAAAGCGTTATGTTTAGCATTGCTTTGCGGTTTTGTAGTTTGCAGTAGAAAATTGTAATTACCTGCTTTAGATTCGTCTGAATGTGTACTTTCAGAAAATATATGGGTTTCTAGGGTCTCCATACTGTTAGGGGGTCTTATGGTGCATAATGCACATACCAGGTGTTGTATTGTAGCAGTCAGAGTGTCATATGTGAAAATTCATATGTACTATTTTCATTGGGACGTCTCTGTATGCCACCTAGTTTGGTAAATCTTTTCATATCAGGCATCAAACTGTTCAGTACACTCCTTGCTTTCATATTTAGGATGACTTTTGCTGGTACGTTACAAAATGTGGGGTATATAATGGGGTAAAATGCAAGCTTTGTGACTATTTTCAGAATTTCCATAAAAGAGTTATGTTTAGAATTGCTTTTTCAGTTTGGTAGTTTCACAATAGAAAGATGTAATTACCTGCTTTAGATTCGTCTTAATGTGTAATTTCAGAAAATATATGGGTTTCTAGGGTCTCCATACTTTTAGGGGGTCTTACGGTGCATAATGCGCATACCATGTGCTTGTATTGTAGCAGTCAGAGCGTCATATGTGAAAATTCATATGTACTATCTTCATTTGGGCGTCTCTGTATGCCACCTAGTTTGGTAAATCTTTTCATATCAGGCATCAAACTGTTCAGTACACTCCTTGCTTTCATATTTAGGATGACTTTTGCTGCTATGTTACAAAATGTGGGGTATATAATGGGGTAAAATGCAAGCTTTGTGACTATTTTCAGAAATTCCATAAAAAGCATTATGTTTAGCATTGCTTTGCGGTTTTGTAGTTTGCAGTAGAAAGATGTAATTACTTGCTTTAGATTCGTCTGAATGTGTACTTTCAGAAAATATATGGTTTTCTAGGGTCTCTATACTGTTAGGGGGTCTTATGGTGCATAATGCACATACCATGTGCTTGTATTGTAGCAGTCAGAGTGTCATATGTGAAAATTCATATGTACTATTTTCATTTGGGCGTCTCTGTATGCCACCTAGTTTGGTAAATCTTTTCATATCAGGCATCACACTGTTCAGTACACTCCTGGCTTTCATATTGAGGATGACTTTTGCTGGTACGTTACAAAATGTGGGGTATATAATGGGGTAAAATGCAAGCTTTGTGACTATTTTCAGAAATTCCATAAAAAGCGTTATGTTTAGCATTGCTTTGTGGTTTTGTAGTTTGCAGTAGAAAGATGTAATTACTTGCTTTAGATTCGTCTGAATGTGTGCTTTCAGAAAATATATGGTTTTCTAGGGTCTCTATACTGTTAGGGGGTCTTATGGTGCATAATGCACATACCAGGTGCTTGTATTGTAGCAGTCAGAGTGTCATATGTGAAAATTCATATGTACTATTTTCATTTGGGAGATTTTTGTGGGGTAAAAACACAGAAATATATATTTACCCCCCAAAACCATATATTTTTGGAAAGTACACATTCTACCGAATCTAAAATGAGTACCCATGCCTTTCTGCTCCAAACTACTAAGTCGCAAGGCCTTCCCAAAATTGACGGTTTTGGTGAAATATCTGAAAATTGCCTCAAAGCTTCGACTTCCCAGCACCATATTACCCATGTATCATTACGTACCAAGAAAAAGCACCCTAAATATGATTGCCAGGGTTCCTCCAAACAGTTTGGTGGCCATTGTTCATAGGTTTACCAAAGTATCTTGCATTTAGAGGCCCCAAAATGAAGTTAGCGCATATAAATAGTCCTGTAGGTAACTTCAGCTAAATCAACACATTAACTGCATTTTTGTGGGGTAAAAACACAGAAATATATGTTTACCCCCCAAAACCATATATTTTTGGAAAGTACACATTCTACCGAATCTAAAATGGGTACCCATGCCTTTCTGCTCCAAACTACTGAGTCGCAAGGCCTTCCCAAAATTGTCGGTTTTGGTGAAATATCTAAAAATTGCCTCAAAGCTTCAAATTCCCAGCACCATATCACCCATGTATCATTACGTACCAAGAAAAAGCACCCTAAATATGATTGCCAGGGTTCCTCCAAACAGTTTGGTGGCCATTGTTCATAGGTTTACCAAAGAATCTGGCATTTAGAGGCCCCAAAATGAAGTTAGTGCATATAAATAGTCCTGTGGGTAACTTCAGCTAATAACTTCATTTCGGGGACTCTAAATGCCAGATTCTTTGGTAAACTTATGAACAATGGCCACCAAACTGTTTGGAGGAACCCTGGCAATCATATTTAGGGTGCTTTTTCTTGGTACGTAATGATACATGGGTGATATGGTGCTGGGAAGTTGAAGCTTTGAGACAATTTTCAGATATTTCACCAAAACCGTCGATTTCGGGAAGGCCTTGCGACTCAGTAGTTTGGAGCAGAAAGGCATGGGTACTCATTTTAGATTCGGTAGAATGTGTACTTTCCAAAAATATATGGTTTTGGGGGGTAAACATATATTTCTGTGTTTTTACCCCACAAAAAATGCAGTCAATGTATTGATTTTTCATTAGCTGAAGTTACATACAGGACTATTTATATGCGCTAACTTCATTTTGGGGCCTCTAAATGCAAGATACTTTGGTGAACCTATGAACAATGGCCACCAAACTGTTTGGAGGAACCCTGGCAATCATATTTAGGGTGCTTTTTCTTGGTACGTAATGATACATGGGTGATATGGTGCTGGGAAGTTGAAGCTTTGAGACAATTTTCAGATATTTCACCAAAACCGTCGATTTTGGGAAGGCCTTGCGACTCAGTAGTTTGGAGCAGAAAGGCATGGGTACTCATTTTAGATTCGGTAGAATGTGTACTTTCCAAAAATATATGGTTTTGGGGGGTAAACATATATTTCTGTGTTTTTACCCCACAAAAAATGCAGTCAATGTGTTGATTTTTCATTAGCTGAAGTTACATACAGGACTATTTATATGTGCTAACTTCATTTTGGGGCCTCTAAATGCCAGATACTTTGGTAAACCTATGAACAATGGCCACCAAACTGTTTGGAGGAACCCTGGCAATCATATTTAGGGTGCTTTTTCTTGGTACGTAATGATACATGGGTGATATGGTGCTGGGAAGTTGAAGCTTTGAGGCAATTTTCAGATATTTCACCAAACCATCGATTTTGGGAAGGCCTTGCGACTCAGTAGTTTGGAGCAGAAAGGCATGGGTACTCATTTTAGATTCGGTAGAATGTGTACGTTCCAAAAATATATGGTTTTGGGGGGTAAACATATATTTCTGTGTTTTTACCCCACAAAAATGCGGTCAATGTGTTGATTTTTCATTAGCTGAAGTTACCTACAGGACTATTTGTATGCACTAACTTGATTTTGGGGCCTCTAAATGCCAGATACTTTGGTAAACCTATGAACAACAGCCACCAAACTGTATGGAGGAACCCTGGCAATCATATTTAGGGTGCTTTTTCTTGGTACGTAATGATACATGGGTGATATGGTGCTGGGAAATTGAAGCTTTGAGACAATTTTCAAATATTTCACCAAAACCGACAATTTTGGGAAAGCCTTGCGACTCAATAGTTTGGAGCAGAAAGGCATGGGTACCCATTTTAGATTCGGTAGAATGTGTCCTTTCCAAAAATATATGGTTTTGGGGAGTAAACATATATTTCAGTGTTTTTACCCCACAAAAAATGCAGTCAATGTGTTGAATTTTCATTAGCTGAAGTTACCCACAGGACTATTTGTATGCACTAACTTCATTTGGGGGCCTCTAAATGCCAGATACTTTGGTAAACCTATGAACAATGGCCACCAAACTGTTTGGAGGAACCCTGACAATCATATTTAGGGTGCTTTTTCTTGATACGTAATGATACATGGGTGATATGGTGCTAGGAAGTTGAAGCTTTGAGGCAATTTTCAGATATTTCACCAAAACCGACAATTTTGGGAAGGTCTTGCGACTCAGTAGTTTGGAGCAGAAAGGCATGGGTACCCATTTTAGATTCGGTAGAATGTGTCCTTTCCAAAAATATATGGTTTTGGGGGGTAAACATATATTTCAGTGTTTTTACCCCACAAAAAATGCAGTCAATGTGTTGAATTTTCATTAGCTGAAGTTACCCACAGGACTATTTGTATGCACTAACTTCATTTGGGGGCCTCTAAATGCCAGATACTTTGGTAAACCTATGAACAATGGCCACCAAACTGTTTGGAGGAACCCTGACAATCATATTTAGGGTGCTTTTTCTTGATACGTAATGATACATGGGTGATATGGTGCTAGGAAGTTGAAGCTTTGATGCAATTTTCAGATATTTCACCAAAACCGACAATTTTGGGAAGGCCTTGCGACTCAGTAGTTTGGAGCAGAAAGGCATGGGTACCCATTTTAGATTCGGTAGAATGTGTCCTTTCCAAAAATATATGGTTTTGGGGTGTAAACGTATATTTCTGTGTTTTTACCCCACAAAAAATGCAGTCAATGTGTTTATTTTTTATTAGCTGAAGTTACCCACAGGACTATTTGTATGCGCTAACTTCATTTTGGGGCCTCTAAATGCCAGATACTTTGGTAAACCTATGAACAATGGCCACCAAACTGTTTGGAGGAACCCTGGCAATCATATTTAGGGTGCTTTTTCTTGGTACGTAATGATACATGGGTGATATGGTGCTGGGAAGTTGAAGCTTTTAGGAAATTTTCAGATATTTCACCAAAACTGACAATTTTGGGAAAGCCTTGCGACTCAGTAGTTTGGAGCAGAAAGGCATGGGTACCCATTTTAGATTCGGTAGAATGTTTACTTTCTAAAAATATATGGTTTTGGGGGGTAAACGTATATTTCTGTGTTTTTACCCCACAAAAAATGCAGTCAATGTGTTGATTTTTCATTAGCTCAAGTTACTCACAGGACTATTTGTATGCGCTAACTTCATTTTGGGGCCTCTAAATGCCAGATACTTTGGTAAACCTATGAACAATGGCTACCAAACTGTTTGGAGGAACCCTGGCAATCATATTTAGGGTGCTTTTTCTTGGTATGTAATGATACATGGGTGATATGGTGCTGGGAAGTTGAAGCTTTTAGGAATTTTTCAGATATTTCACCAAAACTGACAATTTTGGGAAAGCCTTGCGACTCAGTAGTTTGGAGCAGAAAGGCATGGGTACTCATTTTAGATTCGGTAGAATGTGTACTTTCCAAAAATATATGGTTTTGGGGGGTAAACGTATATTTCGGTGTTTTTACCCCACAAAAAATGCAGTCAGTGTGTTGATTTTTCAGTAGCTGAAGTAAAGTCCTGGACAATTTGGATGTGCTAACTTCATATTGGGGGTCTCTAAATGCCAGGTACTTTGGTAATCCTATGCACAATGGGGATCAAACTGTTCAGTGGACCCCTGGCAATTATATTCAGGGTGCTTTTTCTTGGTATCTAATATAGTGTGTGATATGCGGAGCAGCAAAATAAAACCTTTGAAGTGATTTTTCAAAATTTTGATACATTTTGATAAAAAACGCTACGTTCAGACAAGCTTTGATGTTTGGTAGTTAGGAGTAGAGAGACACAGTTACCCATTTTGGAATCGGCAGAATGTGTACTTTCCAAAAATATATGGTCTTCTGGGGTAAACATACTGTTTCAGGATTTTGTGGCCTTGGAATCAAAAGTATGCCGTTTTCTGCCTTCTGCTTTCAAAATTCGGTAATATACTGCCGGTAGTTTTTGCTGTACAGATGTCCTAAATCTGCCTAAAACTATACATATTTGGTATTGGCATGTTCAAGAGACATGAGGCTTTCCAAATCAGTTGGATTTTCATGCGTAAAATGAAATATTTTTCAGGTATAAGTTCATATATTGTGAAAAATAGGAATTTTTCATTTTTTTTTTGTATTTAGCACTATAAATCTTTTTGCAGAGGTGGAAATACAAGAAAACTCAGGCAGATTTAGAAAGCTCAGTTTCTCCCGAAAAAAACAATGTATAGTTTTCCTAGCTGAACTATAGGTTTCCCCTCAGAAAATGCCCCTAAAGTGAGAGAGCACAGAATGTTTCAAAAACGTCTGGCATTTCGCGTAACCAAATTGGTCAATTCTGCTGGCACTTAAAGGGTTAATGATACAATCGTTTATCGCAGTACGCTAAAAGTATGCCTGTGTATGGCCAAAGTCAGGACTTTCCAGTACAAATGCGGGACTGCGGGTTGAGCTGTCAAAAAAAGGACTGTCCTGCTGAAAAAGGGACAGTTGGAAGGTATGGTATATCATAACTCATTTCTACATTCACGGACATCAAGCTGATATTTAGCACTGTTACATAAAAGGGTCATTTACCCATGCTGAAGGTGTTGGTATGTGTAATAATGGCAACAACCACATACAGTGTAATTAAAGTTCATTTTGCTTGACTAATGTGATAAAATAGGATTTTGAATAATTTTTTTGGGTGACAGGTCCCCTTTAATAATTCAGCCCAGGATATTTATATGACCTTGAACAGTCATACAGGGATATATAATTTATTAAGAGTGGTCCAGATAACACATATAAGTAAAACTGAACAGCAATCTCTATACAGCAAAACCAAAGATTGACACCCAGAGCAGTGGGTTCAGAGGGTGATAACAGTGGGCATTGTCTTGTCTCTCCTTAATTCTGTTTAGGCACCTTACACATGCTTTGCAGGAAACTCTGAAGCATGTGGGTAAGACAATGAACCAGAGCACAGGCACAGACAGGAATTGGTCTTGTAGAAAACAACTTTTACTAAGGGTTAACACAACAACATCTAAAAGCACACTGCAAAATAGTGACTTCAGGTGGCCATTGATGCACAGATAAACAAATTTTCATGCAATATTTGGTGCGTGTATTGTGGGAAAAGAGCCGACCAATTACGGCAGAAGACTTGGATATTGGTAGATGGGCTGGATGGATCGGGTGCCTTTGAAGGCCATTGTTAGTGCTGAATCGTCAGATACAGGTAGAATTCTATTGTTTCTACCTGTATATTGGACGATTCAGCTCTACACGTGTGTACTGAAATGATTGGTCTTTCTTGGAAAGATCCTTTCCAAGAAAGATCATATTTGTTTGTTACGTCTATGGCCACCTTTAGTCTTCCACACACTCTGTACAGAAACAAGAAGAAGAGAACATGTGACCAGCTGCTGTCCCAAGCTAAAAGGGGTTATTCACCTTTAAATTAACTTTTAGTTTGATGTAGAGTGTGATAATTTGTAATTGGTTTTAATTTTGTATTATTTGTGGTGTTTGAGTTATTTAGCTCTTCAATTTGCATCTTAAACAATCTGGTAACTAGGGTCCAAATTACCCTAGCAACCATACATTGATTTGAATAAGAGACTGGAATATGAATAGGAGAGGGTCTAAATAGAAGGATCAGTAATAAAAAGCAATAATAACAATACATTTGTAGCCTTACAGAGCATTTGTTTTTTAGAAGGTAGTCAGTGACGCCCATTTGAAAGCTGCAAAGAGAGTAAGAAGAAAAAGGCAAATAACTATAAAACTATAAAAAATAAATAACGAAAACCAAAATTGACCGTTGTATAACATAATAAAAGTTACCTTAAAGGTGAATCACCCCTTTAAGGTGACAGTGCTATATTTAACAGGAATAATGGGATTCAGATTGCTAAATATTACAGTAAAAACGGCATACTGGCATACTGTAATGTGATTGTGGATGTCAACAAAGTACAATTTAAAACTCTATACAAAGAACATTATTCAGATTAATTGATTTGTTCCTGGGAAAATGGCATTGCTTTATCCAGAAATAAATTATCCAATTTAGGCCATCTCCCATAGATTCTTTTTTATGAAAATAGTTTAAAAATAATTTCCTTGTTCTCTCTAATAAAACAGTACATTGCAGTTGATCCTAAGCTGCATTAGTCCATGTTGGTGGTAAATGAATCCTATTATGTTTATTTAGGGGCATATTTATCAAAGGTTGAAGTTAAAAAACGTCAAACTTCGAATTCAAAAAGACCACTTCGTACTTCGATTCGAAGTTTTTTAACTTCGACCTTCGATCTCCCAAACTCCCCCAATTGCCTCCATACAGGTTCTAGGAGATCCCCCATAAGCTAAAACAGCACTTCGCCAGCTTTTAGGTGGCGAATGGTCGCGGTCAAAGTTTTAAAGAGACAGTACTTCAAAAAAATTCGACCTTCGAATTTTGAAGTTTTTTCAAATTCTAATCGAAGTTGGACAAGTCGAAGTACACAAAAAATAGGTCGAAATTCAAAGTTTTTCAATTCAAAACTTCACCTCGACCTTTGATAAATCTGCCCCTTAATGTTTAAATTATTTAGCAGGAATGGATATGTAAATTACAGGAACCTTTATCCAGAAAACGCCAGGTCCCAAGCACTCCAGATAATAGATACTATACCTGTACATCCCAATAACAATAAACATAACAAGTAAATAAAAAATTAAATCTCAGCCCACAACTCACATTATCAGCAGTATTGCTGTAACTGAACAGACTATTATTCAAGTGTATTGAGGAATATTATCCAGACAGATTACATTTTATTTCCAAAAGAACTTTGCATCCACCCTTTCCTTTTAAACTGGCAGAAGCATTTACATTTCTGAAATCTGATATAAAATCAAGTTTTTCCCATAACTATTAAATGTCTGGTTTTGTTTAGTTCTGTCATCATTTCTGGTAAAAGCACTTTTTACCCCACCCTGTGTGTCATGTCATCCAGATGTTAATGATGTCACCAAACATCTTCTGCAGCCAATATAATTACTTTGTAAATTGTTGAGTATGATACTATTTGTAAGTTTCTAGTCTTCATTCCTCACATGTTGTCTTGTCCCAGGCTCCTCCGGCTTCTCCCGCTCTCTAGCTGCCTCCTCTCAGCTGCCCAGCTCCTTCACATTTGTCCCGCGTTATTCTGGGTTCTCACCTGCCCCCACAGAAACCCTCCCAACTGCCAAGATGCTGTGATAAACCCCCAACTTGCCTGTATCCAGCAAGTTTTCTCGCATACACAATCAGTTTTATGGTCCCCACAGCAGACATAGGCCTTAGTAATCACAGGAAAACCTCTGTGGTAGGACTGACAGGAACCCTGCAAAATCAGATCAGAGAACACAGTAAGGACAATTTGAGACAAATTCACAATCAGGGACAGATTAAAGGACAGGACAGGAGGCAAAGATTTAGGTTAACAAACACTACATGCTACATATTTTTAATTAAAATATATTGGAGATAGGTTTCTTTTTCATTAAAGAAAGTAAAAATGGGATTTTATGTTTCTCCTTTACATCCCCTTTAAATAGGTGCCAGAGCCCTGTAACCATTGCCGATTATAGGTTCATCTTATGTTCCTGGGTGTGTTATTCTACTGATTCTGACTCTGATTTCCTGATATTGACCTCGGCCTGTTTATCGACTTCTCTACCCCTGTGATACCGCGATCTGTGTTGGTGCCTTTTGCTTCCTCCTTGGTCTGTAATTCCCAATTAGAGCCTTCGGGCCCTGACAAGTAGACACTAAATAAGACATATTCTGCTACAATATAGAATGCACTATTAAGGCTATAAAGAAGGCATACATGTGCATGTTCGCTGAACTTTCAGAAGGAATAATGTCATGCCAAATCTTAGTTTCAGCTAGAGCAGTACTGTAATTTTGATTTGTCTGACTTTTCACATATTGAATAATCCTCCCAGGAAACATTATTAAATATAATAAATTATCAGGCACAGTACTAATGGAATGGTACAGAGAGCAATGTAACGTTTCTGCTCATCTCCTGTGCGGCCTTTGTGCTAACAAAATAGGGGGAGGCATTTCAATACAATAGAAACAGCTCTCCATACAGACACGTACAAGCCTGCAAGTTGCTGCTTTCCCCCCTGCTTGTCTATTCTTCTCCCTGCAAGCAGGCACCGACCGTTCACAGCACTCAAGTGGACCCAGGGCCAGCACAATGCAGAAAAAAAAGTTAAGGGGACCTGTCACCAGAAAAATTATTCCAAATTCTATTTTATCATGTTTGTCAAGCAAAATGAACTTTAATACACTATATAAATTTTTGAATCTTGTTTCCTTCTCTCTGGAATTCATAATTATAGCAAGCAGACAGGAGACATGTTATGGATACTGTTATTAAGGCAAGCCTTGTATCATCTCAGAATCTTGTTTGTGCACCAGAATGGGGGTCATGATGTCCATCTCCATGTACTGGTTACACAATTAAATATAAAAAGAGAGAGGGGAATATGGGGAGTGCAGTGACATCTAGTAAGTGCTGAATGGAAAGTGGAAGTATGCCTAAGGCATAAAGGAAAGCCATGTAATATTTGACTGACAGCTGAGATTTTTAAATGAGTTTAAACAGCTTTAATAAAAATTATAATTTTGATTTCATGTTTAATTTGAAAATGAGTTTTATCATACAACTTTTTATGACTGTGTGACAGGTCTGCTTTAAAGAAAATAAAAAATTAAAAGCTAGATGGGTCCCTGACCACTCTGGGCCCCTATACTATAGCCTAGGGTAGGCTATTCATTAATCCACCACTGAATAGGATAAATAATTGTATTGCAATTAAAGAATTCATTCTCACAATCATACACATATACCGCTCCTGTATTTTTCTTGGCCTGCCAGACCTGGGTTTTCAGCAACTGTGCATGTGGCCTTCTATTTCCTGATTACATTCCTTACAGTTAAAACTACTAGCTTTTTATAGCCTTCCCCTAAACCATGATACTGAACAGTCTTTGTTTTCAGGTCTTTTGAGAGTTGCTTTGAGGATCCCATGCTGTCACTCTTCAGAGGAGAGTCACGCAGAAGCACAACTTGCAATTGGCCACCTTAAATACCTTTTCTCATAATTGGACACACCTGCCTATGAAATTCAAGGCTTAAAGGAGAATTCAACCCATTAGCAAAAAAACCCTACCCCCACCCTCCTCCGCCAGCCTAACTGCCCCCCCCCCTGGGAAATGCCCCTAACTTTTTACTTACCCCTCTGCGCAGATTCAGGCATCTGAGTTCCATGCAGCCATCTTCTGGGTCTTCTGTAAGCTGAGACGGAGACCGGGGAATCTACACATGCGCAGTTGGAGCAATTTACCGGTTTGCGGCCACTGCGCATGCGCCAAAATGGACGTAAATTGACGAAGCTGCGGAAGAAGACACTAAGGGGCAAATTTACTAAAGGGTGACGTGGCTAGCTCTAGCAAAAATTCACCAGTGTGAAGTCATTTTGTCACCTTGCCAATTTACTAACGAGTGCTGGCGTAAATTCGCTAGCGAAGTGAACTTACTCTTACGCCAGGCGAAATTGCGCTCTGGCAAAGGGACGTTATTACACTAATTCACTAAGTTGCAGATTTTTGTGAACTTTACCTTTTTTGCCAGACTTTACTTCAGACCACCTCAGACCAGGCAAAGTGCAATGGAGTAGATAGGGATAATCCAAAAAACGCTAGCGTCTTTTACTTTTTATAGGGTGATAGGCTGAAAAAGAACGACATTTTTTTAGGGTACCCTCCTTCCCCCCTACATTTGATAACATATGGCACCTAAACTATACTGTGGGCACATGTGTAGGGCATTAGAACACATTTATTAAGCTTCTCTGGCCTTGTATAATGTAATGTATTTGCTGCTGCATATACAACCATTGTACTTTAACGGCACGCCTTATGCAAATTTGCCATCGCTAACGTAACTTCGAACCTCTGATCGTAACATCGCTAGTGCAACTTCGCAAACGATCGGTAACTTGTGTGCAACTTCGGATCTTTGTGAATTTGCGCAGCCCTGGCAAAGCATGGCGAAGTGCGGCGAAGTTCGGCAAAGCCAACGCTTGTTTAGAGATTATCGGCACTCACCATTCACATAGTTATTTGCTGGGTGCTAACCAATAATTAGTTATAGTCATCCAAGAAAGCACTCACAGCATTCTCCATCCAGCGTGTATCAAAAAATCATTTATTGGTGCATGGTGTATGCATGGTGATACACCATGTACCAATAAATGATTTTTTGATACACGCTGGATGGCGACTGCTGTGAGTGCTTTCATGGACAACTATATATAACTATATATATATAGATAGATAGATAGATAGATAGATAGATAGATAGATAGATAGATAGATATAGTACATCCAAAAAACCGCACTACTCAGGTCTTATATCAATTTAAAATAAAGTATTTATAATGGCACATACTGACGTTTCGGCTGCTGCTGCAGCCGAAACGTCAGTATGTGCCATTAAAAATACTTTATTTTAAATTGAGATAAGACCTGAGTAGTGCGGTTTTTTGGATGTACTATTTTGATTTTTTGAAACGCGCACCCAGGCATTTTTGGACTTTGTTTTTCGTGAGTGCCAATATTTCTATGCTTATATATATATATATATATATATATATATATATATATATATATATATATATATATATATATATATATATATATATATATATATATATGATTAAAGATTATGACAAGCAGGCAGGGCCATTTTAACTACTGTTGGTTTTCCAAGAGAGAAGTGACAGTAAAACCCCATATCGCCTCATGTGCAGTAATCATTAGGGAAATGCCGGTTGTACAACAGAAAAGTACGACTAAAGGTTGTCAGAGAAAGGCTGAAGGAACATGGGAAAGTAAGGCTTGTATCATGTCACATTTAAAAATGAAGTATAAAATGTCTGTTTAGACCGTCCGCTAGAATAAAAATTAATGGGACGTTATCGCCGAGGGTGCATGAGACAGGGGTGCCCTTTATCCCAATTCAGTTCATACTAGTAATGGAAGTCTTACTTTCTATAAATAATACGGATATTTTCAGGATTGGATATTTTCAGGAGATTGGAGCAAGGAATATTGGTGTGCAGCATTTGCGGACGATTTGTTGATGTACGTAACTAAACCATTCTCTGCCTAATCTAGTGCTACTTTTGAACAGGTTTGGGGAACTATCTAATTTCAAAATAAACTATACAAAGTCAGAGATATTAAACATTAATGTCTCTGAAGATATAGCAGCCCTGGTAAGAAAGAATTTTCTATTTAAATGGTCCAACTCTATAATTAAATATTTGGGGGTCAAAATATGAGCGGATTTAGATAAAGCGTACCAAGATAACTTTATTTCGCTATTGGCAACTTTACAAAATACAATAGATAACTGTTGTTATACGTTATCCTGGTTCGGGAGAGCCCAAGCGATTAAAATGATTGTTATGCTTAAGGCACTATGGGGCAAATGCGAAGCGGCTAACGATAGCGCAAATTCACCAGCGTGACGTCATTTCGTTACTTCACCAATTTACTAAAGGGTGGACCTACTCTAGCGCTACTTCGCACCCTTACGCCAGGCGAAGTTGCGCTATGGCGAAGGGACGTAACTACGCTAATTCACTAACTTGCGCATTTTACTGAATGTTACCTCTTGCGCCAGACTTGCCTTCGCCACCTCAGGCCAGGCGAAGTGCAATAGAGTAGACAGGGATTGCTTCAAAAAAAGTTTACATTTTTTCTAAGTCCCAAAAAACGCCGGCATCTTTTCCTTTTTTAAGGGTGATAGGCTGAAAAAGATTGTAAATTTTTTTGGGGGTACCCTCCTTCCCCCCTACATTTCCTAATTTATGGCACCTAAACTATACAGTGGGCACATGTATAGGGCAATATAACACCTCTATTTTATTTTATGAAGCTTTCCCAGGCTTGTGTAGTGTAATGTATTTGCTGCTACATATACGTCCATTGTACTTTAACTTGGCGCCATATGCAAATTAGGCATCGCTATCGTAACTTCGATTTCCTTGACGAATTAACGCTAGCGCAACTTCGCTACTGTTCGCCTCCCTGAGCGCAACTTTGGATTTTAGTGAATTAGCGGTGACCTGGCGAAACTTCACCTGGCGAAGTGCGGCGAACTGTGGCGAAGCCTGCGCTAGCGCAACTCCGCAGGTTAGTGAATTTGCCCTATATCTATTCTAAGTGTTACCCATAGAAGTGCCCCAAGTGTTTTTTAACTCATTTAAATCGATGTTAACACACTTTATATGGGATGGAAAATGCCCTAGGCTAAAATATAAAATGTTAACACGAGTAAAATAAGAAGGGGGCATAGGATTACCAGATCCCTACTTATATTATATAGCGGTACACTTAGGAAGGATTTTGAATTGGACCACCAGAAAAGAAAAGAAAGATTGAGCCTTTTTAGAACAAGATTGGTACCACTATCAAATAGAAAGCGCATTGTGGGTTGATAACAGGGCAGGTTCCAAGACGGTAATCGAACACCCATTAATTAGAGCTTCTATGAAAGTCTGGCATGAAAACAAAATTGTTCTGCATTTGGTGTAGGAGAGTGAATGTGAAAAGGTGAAATGAAAAAAAAAGGAAAACAAAAGTTGAAACGAAGAGAAAAGGTTTGCCACAGTACATGTAATTAGAAAACAAAAAAAAGAAGAAAATGGCAATAGGGGAGAGATGGAAATAAACTGATAAAAACAACAGAAAGACTGATCCTGTTACAGCAGGAAACAGCAGGCACTTCAGCTATACAAATCTGAAGGGGAAATAATGAATTGCTCACCCTGACATACAGTATCAGCAAAACTCGAACACCTTAGAAAAGTATGGGGGGGGCACTCAAACATCTGAAGAAATGCTAAATAATTTATGGCAAACAAACAAAAAATTTATTGACATTTTTTGTGACTCTTACTGCATTTGTAAATTTGTATTAGTGGACCATAACCCATAACATAATTATTAATAGTACAAAAAATAGCATACCAGGAGCACCACCGGATCTCATTCCTCAACGTACAGCAACAAACCACCCAGTCCCCGGAGGGCAAACTGTTTCCAAACAAACTCCTTTGAATGGAGCACCAGCGAGGCTTGTATTTTTTAAAACCAGTCTTTTATTTAAGCCATTTAAAACAACAAGCTTTTACAGGCATCTCCCTATATCACATGCTAGACGCGTTTCTTAGCTACCAGCCACTTTTTCAAAAGCTAAATAACAGTTATTAATAGTATGTTTCATTTACATAGCAGCAACATGATATACACCCATTGTAAGTTACAAACCAATTTACCTATCAATTCATATAACTAGGATCAGTTTAGTTAGAAGGCAATTAGCCTACCAGCATGTTTTGGGATTGTGAGAAGTACCCAGAGGAAAACCATGCAGAACGAGAGAGCACTTACAAATTATTTGTAGATAGTGCCCAATATCATTTATGTACATATTAGGCAATTATATGGGCACACATATGGCTTTTACTGTATCAAGTTTTATTATTATCAGGTTATTGTTAGATCTGTAAGTGAACCTTATACACACTTTGAAATCTTCTTTCCTTCCTCCCTGTAATTTGGATCAGTTTTGGTGCTCAGAAGTGCCGCCTCTGTGGTCCTTGCTCAATCTACTCTCAGCCCTTTAGGATGTATGCACAGTCTTCCTTCCCTCCTAAGATCAATGTTCTCCCTAATAGTTACCATAAAATCATTATTTTAGGGTTAAAGTTGGGACAGATGATATAGGAGGGCAGACATGGGATAAAGGTAAGAGTTAGGTTGAATGATGCAGGAGGGTTGGCACAGGATAACTGAAGGAGAAGGAGGCATGGAACATGTTAGAGTGCTGATGACAGATGAACCAATCAACCTTTAAAGGCCTTGAGTATGACCATGTAATTTACAGAGGATGTACACAGAAGCCCTGGTTGGAATGAAACTCTGCACCCCAGCAAAACTCAGAATCCCTCAAGGGCAAATTTGCTGGATTTGCTGGAAATTGTAGTTCAATAGGAATTTGTGGGTTGTTTATCAAAATAAATTGCCCTGCCCCCTCAGCTTTCGATACCTTTTGTACTGCCTCCTTCCTTCTTCTGCAGTCTTTTTAACCTGAGTCAGTTTGTTTTCCAAGAGCAGTTGTGTATAGACTGCATTACACATTCTTCATAACAGATTAGTCGCAAGGCAACTTCAGAAAGCCAAAGCTACGTGTATGCTTTGCCACCATGATTGCATTTGGAGGATATTCGTTTGAAGGTGATCCCAGGTAATTATGTGGAAATCTTTCATTGCCCTTAGAAAACATGTTTATTTGTAAATTACTTTTCAAAATATCTCTTACGGTATATTCTGGCTCAGTCACCCATGAATTGGCAGCTCTGTTCATGATGCTGCTGAAAAATGTAGCAAACAATGTAGCAGAATCTGCAACTGGATTGCCACACTGAAATACTAGAGACAGGAAAATCTTATTTTAAACTTCAATTTTGGAAAAACAGTAGTTTATATATTAAAAAACCGGAAAGCAATTGGTAGGGCTGGCACAGGGTAAATGAAGGAGAATGAAAGAGATCTGACAGAGGAAGGAGCATGGATGACGGCTGATGACAGACCTGTAAAAGCTGAATGTAGGACCATGTAATTTACAGAGGATGTACACAGAAGCCCTTGTTTGAATCAAACTCTGGACCACAGTGAAATACAGACACTGTGCCAACAATAGAATTATAATAGCAATGTCAGAGCTGTTTATCACATTTAAATCCCTTGCCCCCTCAGCTTTGGATCCTTTTGTACTGCCTCCTAATATTGACATGTAAATTAAAAAACAAAAAAGTCTTCATTGAGGGTGAACTGAAAACAACTGAACTGAAAAAAAGTGTTTGGCAGATGAACATCCCCTTTAAACATTAAATATATATATATAGTTGGGCTGCATGCAATGTGATGTTATTATTCTATTTTCTTTGGAGGGGAGACACGTGGAAGCTTATTTATTGAAGGTTGGATTTTTCATCTTTTTGAAACTACAACAAATTCACAAACCATTATACACATTGAATTTAGTAAAAGATACGAATATAAAAAGTGCAAACGGAAAAAAAGTGCTGAATGATGCACCAAAAAATACAAATACCTTGAAAGGCTCTAAAAATTTGAGTTGTTCAGACAATTCGTAGAAAAAAAAATCTGAAAACTCTAAAAGTCTGATTTGATTTAAAGCGACCCAAATATTTCAGTGCAGCATCCATTGACTTCTATAGGACCTCGACAATTTTTACTTTTGCATTACAGGTTTTTGTGGTTTGTACACAAAATAAATCTTGACTTTTTCAAGTTCTTAAGAACCATAGGATTTAGATTAGTGGAAAAAAACTGCAACTGTAAACAGATCAAAGTCCCGCACTCGTCAGGGTCTATGGGTGTACACCAAACCACAAATATAATGTACAATACCTATCCGTTCATTATAATCTGCTGCAAACTTTTAAAGAGACACCTTCTCACACACACCAGTCAATACACAAATTTTCACAGCACTTGCTTTCCCAGAGGTTACCCCTTTCACAGGCCGCTTGGCTCTCTCGAAGGCTTAGCTTCTAACACCATTGTAACAAACAGGCCAATTTGTCTCTCCATGTTGCTTCAGGCAACAGTGAGTAGCCAATTTAACAGGGGCAGCTCTTCTAGTACAGAGAGTGCTATATAGTAATGTACCCCCCTCCCAACTCACCATTACATTCAAGAGTTAAGGGAGCAGCAGCCCCAGAAATGCCATTGTAGGTGACACTGGAGCCACTGCCTTCAAAGAAACACCAGAGCACCCACAGTTGTGTCAATAGACATCCAAGATTTGCACCCATTATATCGGAAGCATATGCCATTTAAAAACGTATGCTTTAGGGCTCTTACACATGAGCGTTTTTACCTGCGCTCCCCTGCGTTCCGTTTTTCGGCGTTCAGCCGCAGGGGAGCGCAGGAATAGACGCATTTAATTATTTCAAATGGGGCTGTACTCACACAGGCGCATGTAGGCGACGAACGCAGGAAAAATGCAGCATGTTGCGTCTCAACCTGCGTTCGGCGCCTACATGCGCCTGTGTGAGTACAGCCCCATTTGAAATAATTAAATGCGTCTATTCCTGCGCTCCCCTGCGGCTGAACGCCGAAAAACGGAACGCAGGGGAGCGCAGGTAAAAACGCTCATGTGTAAGAGCCCTTAGCAGTGAATGCCCATTTTGCATTTAAAAAAAAGTGTATTTCTTTCCTGTTTTAATATAACAGGCACAATCTTGGCAGCCGCAACTAGAAGTGTGGGTGCATACTGTAAATTGACAGTGATATTCTGAGACAGTTTGCAAATGGTCATTTGTTGTAATTTTTGAATTTAGCATCAGGTGGCTAGGTTCCAATTTAACTTAGCAACCAGGCAGTCGTTTGAAAGACAGACTGGAGGACAAATAGAAAGATAAATAATATAAAAGTAAGAATATCAATTACACTGTAGGCAATAGATTTTTTGTTGCTGGAGTCAGTGCCCCCCACTAAAAACTGTAATCCAAAAACTATTAAAAAAAATGTTTTGTTTTTGAAATTTGAAAAATATATAAAACATACTAAAAGTTAACTTTTAGTACGAACTAACCCTGAGTTTTTCATGGTTCATGTATTTTATGGTTCATGGTTCATTTTTGTGAATTTTGTGTCCATTTTAGTACTTTTAATTTGTGTCATTAAATGAGTACTATTGTACAGGTATTGGATCCATTACCCAGAAACCTATTATCCAGAAAGCTATGAATTATTGGAAGGCCATCTCCACCCCAGTATTTGCCTGCTACAAAGTAATAAAAGTTACATTTAAAATGTTATCCCTGAATACCTACTCCTCCTATAAATGGCTCAGTGGAAATGCTATATACTAATCTACATCTACATACCAATGGAGTGGTGTAATTCTATTTTAAAACTTTGCAGTATCTTATACTAACCTCTGTTGCCAATATTATCCACTCAATTATTTGAAGGAGTAAAATACTTCAGTTAGTGTTATTTGTTTAGGCACTGGTTACATAATACTCTACATAACTTTTGGGAATTAACACTTTCGATTTCTCCATACTTTAATGTTTTCTATAATAAACTATTAAAACCATAAATTCTGCCTACTCTTTAAGTATGCTGCTGTTGAAAAAAAACAGTCACCATGAGCTAATGCAATAACTTAAAACCACTCAAAACGGTGTGCTTCATACATATCCTTTCAGCATTATCCCTATGTGATCCATAATTCATTGAAAGGCTTTATACGGATAAGGCTGCAGGTGTGGCTTAAACCTGCAGATTAATAGTTACAACAATGTAAATTATATAAATTAATTTACCCATTTATGTACAGAAGTCTTACAAGAAGACAGCGGTTGCACTGGAGCCAGTGCATCACTTAAAAGTGTTGTGCACCATTATTAATATGAGAGCAAACTAGAAATTCCACAATACACTAAAAGGTCCCCACTGACATCAGCAAAGTATAAACAGCTACACAATGCATTAATAGGTGCTTTAAGCATTCATCATCTGCATCATCAACATGTAGCCTTTCATCATAGTATAGATAGAAAAACTTGATGTACAGGGCGACATTTAAGGTGGTCATAGACATAGAGATCCACTCATTTGGCAACAACTCCCCGATATGCCCACATTGAAGTGGGCGATATTGGGGTGAGACGATCGTGGGCCCTAGGCCCAATGATAGGATCATAATGCATCCGATACGGGTGGTCGGGTCGAAGTTAAAAACAAATTCAATGTGGAAAACAGGGGGCACAAATGTACAATTGTGAGAGTGCATTAGACAGTAATAATAATGATGAACACTGTACAGCATGTTTACTGGTAAAAATCTAAAAATGACACCACCTTTATCATGTATGTTAGACAGATTTCACCTAATTCTATGAGTCAGTGATTAGCAATGCACTACTGACAAGCAGCATGGCTGAGTTCATTTAGTAAGAAAAAAAATGTACATAATAGGGAGAAAGAGGATACACAAACCTTCAGGATAGCATATCCCTGTCTTTTTTTTTTTTTTTATGACGATAAGTTTTATTAATGAGGTCAGGGTACCTCAATGGGTTCCAATGGTACCTGCCTATGTAAATGTTTTTTTGTTACGGTTTAAGGAAATGTATATATTCACCAGCAAACTGTGCTGATTCTTTGGCTTTACTACAATGATGATTTGTTCTTTATTTGTCTGAATTATTTAGGGGTTTCCAGGAGTAACTAGAGTAAAAAAAACCCTAATCTTATAGGTAATAAATAATAAATAGTACTGGTGCTAGTTTCACTCTGGGCTAAAAGATATTATTTTAAAAATGGCCCCTTTATTGGAGCTCCCTATAGATCTGCTATCAAATGTGGAGTGTGTGTGTTTTATAAGGTCCCTGCCAGAAGCACAGCCCTGCCATCACACTAGCAAAAACAGGCTTTAGTTTCCTACCAGGTCAGCCAAGCTGCTGATGGTTCCTGTTCTACAGTGCAGTGTGCTGAGAGTTGCCGGCTCCGCACAGCCTGTACAAGCAGGTAGCAGGAAGTGAAACAGATGGGCGGAACTACTAGGGTTTTTGGAGAAATTTTCAATAAATCTGTCAGAAACATCTTTTCAAAGCTAATTCCTTCAATATTAAAAGAAGGATAACGCACTGAAACATTCTTGTTTTTTACACAATATGTCTCCTTTAATGGAGTGCATCCTGCATATACCATAGAGAAAAAGTAAGTACCACCAACAAGAAGTTGATCCCTATATATTTTTCCTTTGTAGTCAGTGCAGCCCTCTTCTGGAACATGTAGTTGATCTTGCTACTTTTCTCATACAGATGGCAGCAATAGAATCCAAATGCATAGAAAAATAAACAAATAATAAAAGCATTGCCGAATTGTTAGGTACACAGCCAAAATGGTAAGGAGTTAAGAGAGCATATATTTATATTCCATGAATCTGATGTACAACGGGAAGCCTAATTGCTGTTTTAAATATGCATCTTAGGACAGAGCACTGTTTCAGATTAATGTGTCTAACATAAATACATTTTCTCTTCTTGCTCTTCAAAACTTTAATTTTTTGTCTGTGGCTGATGTAACAGGGGGTTAAATAAACTACTAGGCAACAGGTAGGGTTAATATTCCCTCTCAGCCAAGGAATTAAGTGGCAGCTGAGAGAGGAGCTACCTAGGAATGTAAAAGGGTTGTGTTACAACACCTTAAAGCTCTCCGGACACCTCCAAGAGTGGAGGGAAATGTGGTGCTGCTGGGAGAGACAGTGCCTGGCAGAAAGGGTCTTGCTGCCAGCAAGAATGTTGCAGAGGCTGGTGAGCCTAAATCCCTGGAGGGAAGAGGGACTGGCAGAGGCCAGTGAGCCTGAGTCCCAGGAGGGGAAGCCAGCAGGGCTGAGTGAATGCTCTGAAGTTCCAGAGGGTGAGAGTTTCCCTGGATGGTGATTGCCCAGAGGGGGGAACCCCTGAATGTTTTGAATTAAAGTTGCCGAACTGTACCTTGAATGCTTTGCATTGAAGTTGACAACCTGTGTTTTCTATTGTCTTTTACTGGGAATGTCCAGTGCCTAATAAACCTGTGTGTTGTCCGAAGCCTTGGTGTCTCTGTCTTTAAACTTAAAATCCTATGATTACCTGCCTACCAAACGCTAATTCCCCCAAAAAGTGCATGTGCAGGCAAGTGGCATGTCACAACTCAAATATATAAACTATAAATACCAATATCTATACTAATTGTAGATTTTAGTATCACAGTATGTACACACTTCTATGGTACAGCATTATGGAATAGTTTAGCACCTGTTGTAAAAATAATACATTTTGTCATAATCCATACTCCCTACAAGTTACATTCATTTTTTTCCTCCGCCACCAGAAAATATTTTATAAATAAGTTTAAACCATGTCACACAATCAGGCATTAAATCGATCATAAATTAGGACTACTCGCATGCATTATACACCGTTTTCTGATAACTCCAATATGCCAACCCACAACTTTAAATTTATGAAACCAAATTACTAGAAATTACGCACATAGCTGCAGAAGGTCAATGAAATTGCAAATTTTGAGTAGTTCTTTATACAATAAAGACAGTCCGTCCCTGCTCAACCTGCAGTCCTTTGTTTGTACCCGATTTTCTCTGCTCTGAACATCCAGAAAAAGAAACAATGTTTCTAAATGAAGTGGCTTTTGGCAGAGAGCCCAGAACAGCCACAGCTGCAGATAAGATACTTTTGTAACAATTTTGAGGTAAGCAAATAAGTTATTGTAACAAGATAAGATAACAAGTCCCTTGGGAAAAGTTAGCCTCACAGCTTAAGGGTAAGGGCACACAGGGAGATTTAGTTGCCCAGCGACTAGTAGCCTCTTCTTTTGGCCGACAATCTCTCCGAACTGCCTTCCCGCCGGCTATAATGAAAAATTGCCAGTGGGATGGCACTCGCGGCATTTTATTTTCCCAAAGTCGTCTGAAGTTACCTCTCGAGGCAACTTTGGACAACTTCAGAAAATGAAGTGTCGTGAATGCCATAATGGCGATTTCTCATTATAGCCGGCGGGAAGTTAGGGGAAGGCAGATTGAGGAGATTGCTGCCCCACAGCAGAGGTGATTTGTCGCCTGGGCGACTAATCTCCCCCGAATCTGTCCGTGTGCCCTTACCCTAAAGGTGCAATTCACCTTCATTTGCAAAACTGTAATAACTGAAAAAAAAACACAGAAATATGTTCAAACTTTCATAACCTGCCACATTTTGTAAAATGAACATGGTAAGTGGGGGGTGTGGTCACAAAAATATGGGTGGTCAAAAAAATATTTGCCACGATGCGTGCGGCAACTTTTTTGTCCCTCTTTTTAATTCCAAAATGTTGGGAGGTATGGAGGGATATGCTATTGTGCTGTTTACTATTCTTGTTACCCACACCACGAGGTTTTAAATGACCTCTCATATGTTTCTGGTTTCTTTACCAACCCCAGGCCAACTCAGACCTAAAGCAGTGATCTGTGTCTCAAGCAGGAAAAACCCTGTCTTTTCTTGCTTGGGTGCCATTTCCATGTCTACCACTCAGTGGGACCAGAGAGCACAGCCCAGGTCGTGTTAAATACAATGGAAAGGGGAGAAACAATTGCTGTATCAAAGCATTTCCATCCTGAAGTGCTAGCTCCTTCTCTAAGCTCAGAATCAGCCATAATGCACTGAGATGGCCTTCCCACCAATATTACAGCTAAAAAAATACATTTGTTGGTTCAAGAGAAAAATTTTAAATGGTAGAGTGATTTTTATTTGCAATGTAAACAATTAAATATAGAAATAAAAACCACACCATTAAAATCTTGACAGATTACCTAAACTCCAAGATCAAAACAGCCCTATATATGGGAAGCAGACTTGAATCTGTGGTTCGGTTCAGTGCTGAAACCTCCTTGCCCCACCTGCAGACACCCTCGGTCCCATTTATTATTGACACAGTGTTTAACATTGCTTCCTTATATTTCCGGGAACGTCACCTCATTCAAACCAGGACAATATCTGAATTGAGTCTATAATTACCGACGCCTGCATAAGCATCCTCCTGGCTCTCTATTTTGCTCTCCCTGTCCAAGAAACATACTGGATGGGGGAAATCAGTGGAGCACCAGCCACGAGGCAAGGGGAGATTTTCAACTTTCCAAAGCAGTTTTCTTTAACTGTTGTAAATTGATACATTTAGTTGATACAATTTTTATCGTTGTCCCTGCTGAGCAGAATCCATGAGTTTCATTAAAGGCAGCTGTTAGAATTGATACAATAGTTGTTAATATTCCACAGATACTGCTGAGAAATGTATCAACTAAATATAGCAAATTGTAACAGTTCAGAATGCTCCTGGATCACTGACCTGCCAGACTGAAACACTAGAGACACTAACATTGAACATTAAACTTAAATAAATAAAAGATGGAAAGCAATTGAAAAAAGTCTTTGTTTATGATGATACAATTTGAAAACAACTGAACTGAAAAATTTCCAGGCTTTAAACTGGAAATTCGTCTCTTCAAGTGCAAGAGGGCGAAATAGCGATGCAGCCTTCCCTGGAACCACTCCAATGGAAGGGGGGGGGGCAGCATCACAGGTTGATTTAGGGGCTTGAATCACCCCTAGTGTGAGTATATTTGTCTAATTTTTAGATAAATTATATGCTCCACTGGGACAGGAATTAAATTGAAAGACTAAATTAACAGTAACACCAGAAATTGAAAGGGATCTGTATGCATCTTATATATCAGATATATTTATGTATATATGTTTTTGTGTTCTTTATACATTAGGACGCAGTATAATTCAATGCGACAAATATGAGGCACCATCTTCTCATTTACAAGGATGTCAACAGGTACTTTTGTTTCAAAAGCATGGATTCTCCCAATGCAATTACCTGGCATATATGCAGAGCCCCATCTCTTCTAAGTTACCACAAATCATTCATGATGGACACTAAATGGAACAAAATGCTATCATTCCATAGGATCTCAGAACTACTGAATGTTATGGTCTATAAAATAGGGATGCACCAAATCCACAATTTTAGAATTTGGCAGAATCCTTTGTGAAAGATTTGTCTGAAAACCAAAACAAATTCAACCCCTAATTTGCATATTTAAATTAGTGAAACGGGGAGAAGAGAACTGCACACACAAAAATATTTTGTACATAATGAGAGAAATTGTAACTAAGCAACTTTCCATTATACAATTTTTTAAATGTTTTTAAACATTTTGTAATTGTAATGTTATTGAAACAGTATTTGTCATTTTATTTTTTTATTTGCCTTGATGCTTCCGGCTCTTGAAACAATTTACCAACAGCCAGCTGATAACCTTTCCTTGCTGCATTGGACAGGAAAAGACAAAGGAATAAAAAAGATCCCTAAAAATATGGCATGGGAATCGATTATAGGTAGCAAAAAAGATAGAAATAATTTGAATATTCACTTGTAAGAAGTGGTAGAACTCTGAACTATTGTCACATTCTAATGATTTAACAGCCTTCCATTCATATCCTGGTTCAGGCTGTGTAATGTGATGTGCAGTAGGAGTAAGGGAATAATAAACCATTAAAACAGATTCGAATTGTAATTCAAAATTAAATAAAGATCTGTGTTCTGAGAAAATGTATTCTGAATAACAGTGCATAGTTTAATGCTTATATTATTACTTTACTAAATTAATCGTAAAGAGAATAAATGATATGCAAGGTAACTCATCCAAGTGTTTAATGGTGCAAAGCAATCATAGAAAGCAACAATACAAAAAGCATTATTTCTTGCTTGCTGTGATTGTTTTGCACCAATAAATGCTTGCAGTATTGTTATGCAATCTTTTTGTTCAACCCACAGAATTGAAGCTGAAAGTCTGCAGTTCAACTGCATCTGAGTTTTTTCATTTACAATTCATTGTGGTAATGTACATAAATTATATACGATGGGTCTTTGTTTAGGCAATATATACATTATATAATATACAGATAATACATTACATTGTATAATTTTTTCTAGCATTACACACCAGAACATTTCTTTTCAACAAGATAACAGATTTTCAGATATTACCATTGCTGAGTTCCACTTTTGGCTAGATACATGGCATGCTGTCTAGGCTCTATATTTTCTTAAAACAGGGGCCCAATTGCTTTGGGACTCCGTAACTTATATTTTAGCCACTGTCCTAAGACAACCCAGTACCTCCTTGCTCACACAAAGTGCTGCCCTATATATAGCCCTCTTCTACTTTTGCAATAAATCTAGCACTGATTTCCTTCCTTGTGACGCTACAGGAGTCCTGTGTCTCCACTACAGGGGATAGTATGTACACTGTAAAATGGTGTGCCTCCACCCAGGGTCAGGACAGACTGGGCTGTTATACCCCTCCCTGGAAACTTCTCTGATCCACAATCACACAGAGAAGAAACACTATAACTTTAACCCTTTAAACGGAAAAGTATTTTGTATTCTGTGTTTTTATCCCACAAAAAAATGCAGTCAATGTGTTGATTTTTCATTAGCTGACAATTTCGGATGTGCTAACTTTATTTTGGGGCCTATAAATGCCAGATACTTTGGTAAACTTATGCACAATGGACATCAAACTGTTTGGAGGACTCCATGCAATCATATTTAGGGTGTTTCTTTCTTGGTGTGTAATGATACATGGGCGATATGATGCTGAAAAGTTGAAGCTTTAAGGCAATTTTCAGGTATTTCATTAAAACCACCAATTTTGGGAATGCATTGTGACTTGCATAGTTTGGAGCAGAAAGGCATGGGTACCCATTTTAGATTCGGCAGAATGTATACTTTACAAAAATATATGGTTTTTGGGGTAAACATATTTATCTGTGTTTTTACCCTACAAAAAAATGCAGTAAATGTGTTATCTAGTATAGGTCAATCTAAAAAACCAAAAAACAACTGGACTTGCTGAGTAATCAATGAAATTCATTGATTACTCAGCAAGTCCAGTTGTTTTTAGATTGACCTATACTAGATATACCATGACCTGGATGAATGGAAATCTTCATAATCAGTAAATGTGTTGATTTCTCAGTAATAAAATCCTGGACAATTTGGATGCACTAACTTCATATTGGGGTCTCTAAATGCCAGATACTTTGGTAAACCTATACACAATGGGCATCAAACTGTTCAGTGGACCCCTGGCAATCATATGCAGGGTACTTTTTCTTGGTACCTAATACTGTGTGGGATATGCAAAGCAGCAAAATAAAATCTTTAAAATGATTGTTCAGAATTTTAATACATTTTTATAAAAAACGCTACATTGAAACAAGCTTTGATGTTTCATAGTTAGGAGTAGAGAGACATAGTTACCCATTTTGGAATCCGCAGAATGTGTACTTTTCAAAAATATATGGTTTTCTAAACTTACCGATGTAGGATTTTTTGGTCTTGGAATATAAAGTATGCCATTTTCGGCCTTAGTGCTTTCAAAATTCGGTAATATACTGCCGGGAGTTTTTGCTTTTCAGAAGTTCTAAATCTCCCTAAAACTATAAATATCTGGTATTGGCATGTTCAAGAAACACGAGGCTTTTAAAATCAGTTGGATTTTCATGCATAGAATAACAAATTTTTCTGGTATAAATTCAGATATTATTAAAAAATACGAATTTTTCATTTTTTGGGGGTATTTAGCGCAGAGGTGGAAATACATGAAAACTCAGGCAGATTTAGAAAGCTCAGTGTCCTGTTCAGCCACTGAGGACAGATAGGAAGAAAGGAGTCTATATACTGGATAACCTGTGGTATAACCATAAATAGGAGAACGGCATTTGGAAGCCATAAAAAAGTAAAGATTTAATGAAACAAGGTGCAAAACAGTAACCAGTGAAAAAACAGAATAAACTGGGATACCAGCAGGCAAAACAAAGTCTAGTCCAAAAGTTGGGGCAGGCAGCTTACAGTGAAGGTCCTATAAACAAACTAAGGTTGAGACAGACAGAAATCCAGAGGGAAAGTCCAGAGAGCAGTCCAAGGTCAGTACCAGGAGATCCACGCGAAGCAGGAAGGGAACCAGAAACAAGGGTATAGGAACATGGAGAGGACTCAGAGACTAGGAACTAGGCAAGGAACAAGGAATCGCAGGGAAGATCTAGCTGGGGAGCTTAATGATCAAGCAACTGGGAGTTGCTTGTAACAGGCTTATAAAAGGGACAAGATTGTTAATTGCCAACAGTTGAAGTTAATAAGGAAGGAGAGGCAAGAGAGCAGCAGAGAGATAGCACAAGTCAATCATAATAACAAACGCACACTGACTCTAAGGAACCCAGTGGCTCAGGAGAATGGTGCAGGTATGGTTCAACAAATAAGCAAGAGTTCAAATCCTGGTGTTTCCTGACACTCAGGTTCTCCTGAAAAAAAACAATGTATAGTTTTCCTAGGTAAACTAAAGGTTTCCCCTCAGAAAATGCCCCTAACGTAAGAGAGCACAAAATGTTCCAAAAACGTCTGGAATTTCGTGTAACCAAAATGTAAAATTCTGCTGGCACTTAAAGGGTTAAAGGGGGTGTTCACCTTCCAAACATGGTTTCAGTTGAGTTTTTTTCAGATTACTGAACTTTTTTTAATTGCTTTCCATTTTTTATTTGCTACAGTTTTTCCAAAATTGAAGTGTAAATTTGAATGTTCCTGTCTCTGGCATTTCAGTCTGGCAGCTCAGTGATCCAGGATCATTCTGAACTGTTGCAGTTTGCTATATTTAGTTGATACATTATTTTATACTATTTTCAGCAGTATCTGTGGAATATTAGCAACTATTGTATCAATTCCAACAGCTACCTTCTGGTTGCTCACTAAATAACTCCTGATCCTGTCTTTCACTCCTAGAGTGACTTACTTTACCTATTCTGGAACCTTCCTTTGTTCCAGGCCCTATGGAGCATTACTATACTTTCTCCAGCAAGTGTGAAACCCGAAGAGAATAAGCACATGGGCCCTTCCCCTTTTTTAAAATAGAATAGTGTCATCTACTGGCCAGTCACTGTACTGACAGCAGAATACATTCACACAGGAAAAGGAAACCGCTTTCCTTCTATAACTGAGGACCAAATCTAGCTGACTAAAATATGCACCGGGGAACTAAAGTATGAGTTCTGAATGCAAATAAATATAAAGTACTGTTAGTGTGCATTAGCAATATTTTTTAGTCAGACTCTGGGAGCAAACAGGTACAAAACATAATAAAACAAAATCCTTGCCACACTCTGGCTCTAACTAATACACAGGGTATTTTCCCTCTCTACTACCGGTCCCCTACTGGCCTACTGGTTTATCTGCAACTCACTTGCTTTCAAACAGGGGTGCAATGAGTCAGGGCTGGACCGAGCCAACCAGGCACCCTAGGCAACCCGGTTGGCTACCCTGCCCTCCGCGCCTGCACGCACACCATAACATAGTTACATAGGGGAGGGAGGTAGCGGCGAGTGACAAAGGAGAGGGAGGTAGGAAGGGGAGAGCAACAGAAGGAAGTGAATCCAAACTAGGAGTAGGTAGATGACTCTTGAACAGTCACCTGCCCAGTGCCCCTACATCGCTGCGCCTTAGACAGGTGCCTTCTGCCTACCCCTAGTTCCAGCCCACAAAATTCATACAGAAACATACAAGAGGTCTTCTGCACTCAACCCATTAAGACATTTTATATTTAAGACATTGAGATATTTTGTACCTTGAGCTATTAAAAATGTCTCCATATATTGAAATATATTTAAACAAACGAAGTTTAGGACCAAAACGTCAAATAAACTCTCCCTTTTTGCATAATATACAAACAATGAGTGTATGAGTGTGCCAGTATATATATATAGAGAGAGAGAGAGAGAGAGAGAGAGAGAGAGAGAGAGAGAGAGAGAGAGAGAGAGAGAGAGAGCAATATAGTATATATATAATGCTTAGCATTGGTGATTGAGTTAAATTTAGTCACAGTTAAGCCATCAGTAGAGCCAAATGACTCCCCTATTTTCTTTCTGTCTAGATAAGTTACATGGAACTGTATCTGTCTGTAATGGTACACTGCACTTCAGTGAATGTGCTGTCAATATGGAGGAGCAAACTATGGTCAGACATGATTGGAAGGCATAATCAGAGACCCAGAACTCATTGACAGTATTTTTACTCTAGGATAGGAGGAGTGCTCTATTCATAAATCTTCCAAGACAGGAGGTGGGAGCTGGTTTCTAAACAAGACAAAGGCTTAGTTGTTTTGTGAAAGCACAGATGGGGCTCTGGATCAGGTGCTGCCAAGAATCGCCTGAGAAATCCAACTCCCAGCAGCAAGGTTACATGGTCTAGAATGCTAGATCCTTGTATGCGATTCACGTTTATTGAGCTGACCAGCCCTGTAGTGATAATTCCATGACTTCACAACTCAGGAAAAAATGATATATCAGACGCTTAGACGCTTAGACTGATTAGATGACTGACTGATAGTGATGGGCGAATTTGCGGCGTTTCGCTTCGCCGAAAAATTTGCGAATTTTGCGCGAAATTTGCGAAACGGCGAAAAATTCGCGAAACGGCGCTGGCGTCTCGTTTTTGACGCCGGCGTCCGTTTTTTGGAAAAAAAAATTTTGACGCCGGCGAATTTTTTCAGCAAATTTTCGCGGGCGTTTCGCGAATTTATTCGCTGGCGGTGAATCGCGCAAATTCGCCGCGAATTCGCGCCTGCCGAATAAATTCGCCCATCACTACTGACTGATTACATTTATATAATATGAAAATATATCAAAGCTTTGCATAAATAAATTAGGAATGCTCAGGGTTTGCTGTTTTTGTCACTGTCTAAAAATATGTTAAAAATAAAAGTAAAAAAAAATTTCTATAGGGATTATTTACAATATTGGCATACTAGTGCATGCACTGAAACAGTAAGGGGCACAAATGTGAGCATTAAAACCCATGAACTTACTAAGTGCTGCAGATAAATATAGGGCTTACTTGCTTCTTTTGCTTCTTAGAAAGGTGGGGGCTATGCTAGTGGACCCCATGTCCTTCCAATTTCACATCAATATATGTAGCACCAGAAGGCACAAACATCCTTTTGTGCAAACCCTCAAAGTTACATGTCTTTGAGTAAACTCTCTAAGATATAAATGTTTTTCGTCATGAAAAAAATAAACAAAGTAGTATCTCTGGAGCACATAATCATTCCTTCAAAAATATGTTGTACTTCTCCATGATTTGTTTTGTAACACCACAAACACTAGGACACATAAACAAAAAAAAATATAAGATAAAATACATCAGTCAAAATGTGAACCATCCGGTCCCAAATTGATTTGAAAAGGACATGGATCATAAAACTCTCAAATGGGACCGAATTTGCTACTTTTTCATATTAGGCTTTTTGTCTTCAAAAACCCTAAAAAGTCATGCAAAAAAAAAAAAGATTGACTTTTCCTGGACCTACTGTATTATGCAATAAAACTGCAACAATTCCAAATGCAAAATACTATAGTCAAAAGCAGACGTCCCTTTTACAACTGGAATATCTTTCTTTGAAAAACTCCTAAACAGCAAGCAGACTCTGAGATAGAGCCACAAATTCTCTCATGTACACCATCACACAGATGACAGTTACACTAAAGTTATTCACGCACTCGGCTAGGCAAACATTCAACATTCATGGATCCTTTTGCATTCATCAAACAACATACAGTACACGTGTAATTTCTATTTCAAGATGTTTTAGACTACACTTCATGATAAGGAATAAGAGACGTACAAAATACAAAAACAGGAAGGAAACTACGGATTCCTATCATGAATGGCAGATAATTTCAGCTGATTAACACAGCAATTAACAAAACAATAGGCAAAAAGAAGAAGTTAGAAAAAACATATATGCCCCACCCAGGGGCACTTACGCGCGTGAATCAACCATCCGGGAGTAAAGCTCCAAGGAAAACCGTCCGGGAGAAGAAATTATCCACGGGTACACTACAGACATCCGGGAGCAAAGCTGAGAGCTCCACGGGTACACTCCAGTAGCACACAGCCTGGAGCCCTCCATTGCCTGAAAAAAATGACTGGAAAAAACTTGATCACAGTCGGCGGGTCACCATATGATGGTATTTTTAGTAGTACCATTTTGACCTCGTGTAAGACAAAACTCAGTAAAGGAAAACCTTTAGTAATAGTCAGGCAATTTATTCATACATAATACAACATAACAGTTTTGTCTGGGTAAGCTGTTGGAGTAACACACAGAATGTCAGCCAAGGACTTACCAAAGACACACCTCTTGGTCCAGGCGTTATATAGCTTTCAGAAGGCATTTACAGTAATTGCGACAAAAGGGTTCACGGAAATACCATACATAGTCTGACTCCTCCTTGTACAATTAATGTCTAAATGATTTACTTAGTCTTACATGTTATCAAAGGAATGTTGTAACATACTGTGCCTAGCTCCAATGGTCCACAACCTCGCAATCAGCTATTGGCTAACCAAGGCCATTGTGGTATTTCCAGTAATTTGAGTAGCACTTCTCCGAAAAGGGGCCCCACCAGACAGGCTGGCGTTATGCTGACACTCTGGAATTTAAGTAACAGAGTGATGATCTTTTGTTTGTATGGCCTAGTATAAGCTATATGAGTGACCATTGTCCACAGTAGACCATTAGCCCTTATAGTCCATCCTGCCTTGGGCCCTATAGCGTTATGGCGTCATAGAGGGCGGGGGTGACAAATATCAATCCTCTGACACTAGCCATTCGTCCGTCTTAGGATTTAGACCGTTCCAGATATATATTATATAAACAGGTGCCAGATGTTAGGCACCCCCAAGTGATTTTATTTACTTACCTGAAACACCAGCCGGTGCTCATATCAGCAGAAAACTGCACCTGCCCAGGGTTATTTCAGCGAGCACCATGGATCGATCCTCTTCTGGCTTCTTGTTTCTTCAAATTTCCCGGGGCAGATGTATGCGCAGAAGCGCAAATGAAGAGGGTTGCTCGGTGGTGCTCACTGGTATAAACCCGGGCCGGTGCAGTTTTCTGCTGATAGGAGCACCGGCCCTGAGTTTCAGGTAAGTAAATACAATCACTTGGGGTGCCTAACATTTGGCACCCCCAAGTGTAAGACAACTTTCCTTCTCCTTTAACAGACAGGGAGAGGTTGTTGTTGAGGTTGTAGTTTTTCCACATTTCTAACCACAAAATGCTGTCTGTTTAATGTCGAAAACTGGGTAAATACTGTAAGCAATGGTTGATGATGGTTATTTAAATGCAGTTTACAAATTTGTTATATCCCTGTGTAGAACCGTGCTGTATGAACTTTTCCGGAAACAAGATATAGGTGAAAGCAAATAATTACAAGATTTTATCATAGAGAAACTGAAACATGAAATGAATAATGGCCCTGAATAAAGGGATTTCAATAGCAGTGGAAATGAAGATGCTCAAGAGATAGTCATTATCTCCTTATCTTCCAGAGCAGAGAAAAGCAACTCACAGAAAATAAAACTTATCAGTAGAAAGGAGATAGGGATACCAGATGCTGAATCATTTATAAGTATAGGAGCACTGTGTACAATAAAAAAAGAACAGCAGAATGGAAATTTTACAGTAGGGTAGCCAGGAAGGGCCATATGTGTACAGATAAAAAGACATCCAAATTTAAATTTGTTATGAAAAAATGTTCATTGATACTTTTATATGTTGCTATGACTGCTTTCTATGGATATATATAAAGCAAATGCATTGCAAGGCTATCCTCTGAATTACCTAGAGCTAACACTGACCTATTTCTGATTCTAACCTAACATACAGATAAATATATAGGAAGATATACTGTATATATACTGTATATAACTTGCAATCTTTTCTAACTGAAGGCTGAGTCCCTTTGACTTATTAAGCATAAGGGCAATGGAAAATGGGGCACAAAACTCTCGAAATCGCCTTGTCATTAATGTCATGTATCAGCACGAGATATCATTGAAATATGAAGAAATATGACGGAGCATTGCTAAGCTGGAAACAACCATGTGCTAGTGTGCCAATTCCCTAGCGAAAGAGATCATCGATCTGGCGAAAGTTCGTTACTCCACAAATTAAGTAAAGTCTAAATATCCTGTTTGCAACTTTTTGATCTTTTTTTTGTCTGTTCTGCCTCTTTCAACTTTTAAATGGGGCACACTTAACCCAGCTGCAAAAATATAGTACTTTGTAAAGCTACAATGTTATTGTTACATTTTATTATTTATCTTTCTGCCTGGTTGCTCGGTCAAATTGTACCCTAGCAACCAGATAGCTGCAGAAATTCCAAACTGGTAGCTACTGAAAAACAAGAACGAAGACCAATTATAAACATTCTCAAATTTTCATTGTCCTCACCACAAAGTTGATTTAAAGTGAACTATGCCATTAAAGGAGAACTAAACCCTAAAAATGAATAAGGCTAAAAATGCCATGTTTTATATACTGAACTTATTGCACCAGTCTAAAGTTTCAGCTTCTCAATAGCAGCAATGATCCAGGACTTCAAAGTTGTTACAGGGGGTCACCATCTTGGAAAGTGTCTGTGACACTCACATGCTCAGTGGACTCTGAACAGCTGTTGAGAAGCTAAGCTTAGGGGTTGTTGCAAACTATCAAGCAGAAAATGAGTTAAGTCTGCAATAAAAGCTGATGCTATTGGGCGGAATATTACATTCTGATGCTAAATGCACTGGTTTCTGTGCTGCCATGTAATAATTATCTTTATTAATTACTAATCAACCTTATATTGTGACATTTCAATTCTATGTGTACTGTATATTTTGAGTTGGTCCCTAAGCTCAGTAAGTGATATCAGCAGAGAGCATGTGCAGTGAAACAGCAGAAAAGAAGATGGGGGGGGCTACTCCCTATATTTCATCTCTGATCTCCAAATACTCTACTTCACGCAACCTTCGCTCTGCTTCTGACCTTCACTTTGCCCATTCTTGTCTACAAGACTTCTCTCGGGCTTCTGCTTTTCTCTGGAACTCTCTGCCTCGAGCTGTCAGACTTTCTCCTTCTTTCCAAACTTTCAAGCGCTCCTTAAAGACCCACCTGTTTAAAGAGGCTCATTCGATGTATTCTTAATTAATCAATCATTGATGTCTCAAAAATCACAAATTGTTTCTAAAATCCTAATGTCTCAATTGTACCCTAACCTTTACTTTGTAAACTCTAATTTATAGAGCCCTTTAATCCTATTGTACTCTGTAACCCTTGTTTGTTATCCACTATGTATTCCCTGTTGTTATAAATAAGGTAAAGCACTGCGTATCTTGTCGGCGCTATATAAATAAATAAATGATGATGATGATGAAGGGTGCTGAAATTCCAAACTGGAAAGCTGCTGAATGAAAATCTAAATAATTCAAAAATTATGAAGACCAGTAGCAAAGTATCATGGTCTACATCATAATCATTTAAAAGAGAAACACTCTTTTAAGAGTGCCAGGCTATTAGGGGGGAATGTAAACAAATTTGCAAAAAGAACAAATTTGTGAATAGAAATTAGCATGTCGCAATGTAATAGTCTTTATCAGGCTTTTATTGCATAGTGAATCTTATTTGTATATTGTGAACCTTTAACACCTGCTTGGAGCAAATGTAGAAAAAGCTGGCTACATATCATGTTCATATCCTACCCCTCATGTCTCTTTTCTCGGTCCTCAGCCCTCCCTCCTCAGCTCTCCATCCTCAGCCCTCTGTGGTCATAAGCCAGGGTGCCTAGTGTCAGCCTCTATTGATACTGATAAAATATGGTGACTATAAAATAGATGAGCCTGGATTAATGAGGGCGCAAGGCTGACATTAGGCACCCTGGCTTATGAGATGGCTGAGGAGGGAGGGCTGAAGACGGAGACCTGAGGGCTGAGGACAGAGAAAGGAGACATGAGGGGTGAGATCTGAACATGATATGTATGTGTCTGTGAGTAAAATAACTTTGGAGAGCGCATACCTGATAGTGATTCCTTCTGAAGATGTCCTAAATGGTTTCCGTACACATGAGTTTTCCTGCCCTGGCCTCTACTACTCCAGTGTGTGTGTGTGTGGGGGGGGGGGTGCTAGTGCTGAGTGGATCACTCACAGACCAGGTAACTTTTAAAAAAATAAAAACTTGTACAAAAAATAGTCATTGGGCCCCCCATAAAATTGGGCAGATGCACCTTTTGCTCTCTTATTATAGTGGCCTGAGAGCAATTGCAGTGATAGTTTGACTCTGATCTTTGTACGGAAGGAGCGGGCATTCTAAAACAGCAGGTATATATCAATTGCTTTTTCACTGAAGCAATTATGTGTCTGAATCCCAATCCAGTTAAGCTGCACATTTTTAAAAACACCAAAAAGAGTGACTGTACTACACAGAGTGTTAAACTTTGATTCCAGTTTATTTTTTATTTATTACAAAAATACAAAAGAGAATTACAAAACAATTATATCCTATATGTCTCTCAATTCTTTGAATTTTTTCAGCAGGGCTTCATGTTCTCTCAGGGCAAAAGTTAAGGTTCGGGTTTGGTAATATTGTGGGTTACTTTCTATGTTTTGGATGACGTCACAGAGGAGGTGAGCATGTTCCACAAAGGAGCCTGGAGCATCTTGTCCCAGTACTGTAAAATGAACATGCAGATGAAAGTATGATGGCTGGTAATGCAAGTAAATCCGAAGTTTATTTTCATGTATACCATAACGCTTTAAAATGGCTTCCTGCATGAAACAAAACAAAACCAAAAAAAAAGATAAATTGGTTAGAAAAAGGTAATCCATACAAGAATAAAAGCAAATCTCGGACCTAATAAAGCTTTATTAGAAGGCAACAGAATTCAAGAATACATGATTCAGTTGTGTGCATTGTGAGGGAACCTAAAAATAAAAGTACTTAATGTGTGTGAAAGCCACTTAATCAGCTGTTCTTTTTACATTCAGCATAAAAAATAGGTCACCTTACTAAATCCATTAGAAGAAATGAAATTTTTATTTTTTATTTTTTATAGTTTTTTAATTATTTGCCTCATTTTTCTGACTCTTTCCAGCTTTCAAATGGGGGTCACTGATCCCATCTAAAATTGAATGCTCTGAAAGGCTACAAATGTATTGTTATTGCTACTTTTTATTAATTATCATTCTATTCATTCCTCTCTTATTCAAATCAATGCATGGTTGCTAGGGTAGTTTGCACCCTAGCAACTGGATTGCTTAGATTGCAAACTGGAAAGCTGCTGAATAAAAATCTAAATAACTCAAAAACCACAAATAATATAAAATGAAAACCAATTGCAAATTGTCTCAGAATATCCCTCTCTGAATCAAAAAACAGTTAAAGAGTCAGCGACCCCTTCCCCCAGAGCTGCTTTATAGAAGGTAAAAATTAAACATTACACTTCAATATTAAAAAAATGGTCACAAATGGAAAGTAAATGGAAAAAGTCTTTATTTCTGGTGAACAATCTCAAACCAACTGAACTGAAAAAAAAGTGTTTGAAGGTGAACAACCCCTTTAAGAGCCTCAAGCTTTTATTCTACAAGCAAAGGTAGTTCCATAGGTATGGATACACATCCATGATAAGCCTATGGCACTAACGTTGCTTGTAAAATATAAGCCTAAGGCCCTTAAGCTGAAGCTGTTGTAAAGTCAAACAGCAAACCATGGTCATCTCAAGAAAATATGGGGCCTAAGGCAAACGTGACGATTCAGGTCCCGAAAAAAGAAAGTTTTATGCCTCAATGTATTTCTGTCTCCTCCAATTACAAAGGAAACAAATGCTGGCATGTGATTTTTATCACATAAAGAAAAGTGACTGCCTATTGTAAGATATGGGTGTCTAAAGGGCACCATATTGTGTGTATTTCACCAGCATTAAGCTGGTGAAATCAAAACTCAGTGGAAAACTGTATTGCTGCAGCTAGTAAAGCTGTTTAAAGTGTGAACCGGCTCAGTAAAAGCTGGATTATGGGTCCCTGGAGTGGATGGTAGAGAGCAGGGTGGGCTTCCATCCCTTGCTCCATGTAAGGGTTTTGCAGCTGCCAAGCTAAAGGCAGTTAGAGTTAATTAATGTTAGTTATAAGGAGGTGTGGAGCAAGTGCTGCTGCTGCTTTCCCCTAGAGAGGAGAAGTGGGAGTGGCCACATGTGCTTGTGAGCACCAGGGAACAAGAGTGATTCCCCTGAGCTGGAGAGAGGACCAGAGAAACCACTCCCAGGAGACAAGTGTCTCAAGTGTGCCCAGAGTGGATTCTGGGATTTGTGGTCCATTGAAAGCCATTGAGGGCTAAACTCAACTGTGAGTAAAGTGAACACCAGTGAGGGTGTGAAGCGGGACTGTTATTGCTATGATGTGAAGCATATGTGATTCCCCATGTGAAGCCAGTGGGCTGAAGATTTTGTGTTTTGTGCAAATAAAAGCCAGCTAAGCGGCAATTTGAACTCTTTAAGGTGGTCAGTCTCCATTTATGTGCTGAAAACTGTGCCATGGCCTTGGGTTTCGCTACCGGAAGCTCACACTATATATAAGTGAAGATCATTATCAGGAGAGGGTTCACTTAATTTTTCTGGGGTTATGTGCAATGTAGCTACCCTTAGCTGCCCAGCTCCTCTAAACTAAATAGTTTATTTGAAATAGTATGGAGACACTTAAAGGGGTTGTTCACCTTCAAACACTTTTTTTTTTCAGTTCAGTTGGTTTCAGATTGTTCACCATAAACACTTTTTCCAGTTACTTTTTATTTTCTATTTGTGACCATTTTTCTAATATTCATGTGTTAATTTCCCTTTTTTTACCTTCTAAAGCAGCTCTGGGAGGTGGTGGGGGTCGCAGATCCTTAACTGTTTAGTTGATACATTTGTTTGTCCCTGCTGAGCAGAATCCCTGAGTTTTATTAAAGGAGAAGGAAAGGTTTCGTACACTTGGGGGTGCCAAATGTTAGGCACTCCATGTGATTGTATTGACTTACCTGAAACCCCGGGCCGGTGCTCCTATCAGCAGAAAACTGCACCGTCCTGGGGTTATACCAGTGAGCACCACGGAGCGATCCTCTTTCTGTGTCTTCTTTCTTCAAATTTCATGGGGAAAACGCCTGCACAGTCTAACTAAATAGCTGACTTTTTAGTTAAAGTTCGGCTTCTTGTTCTACTGCCGCGAGAAGGAAAGAGGAAGACGGAAGAGGATCGCTCCATGGTGCTCACTGGTATAAAGCTGGCCATAGACGCAAAGATCTGATCGTACGAATCGAGGATTTGTACGATTTTCGAACCGTGTGTGGAGAGTCCCGACATTTTTCGTCCAGCGGAGATCTGTCGTTTGGACGATTGGACAGGTTAGAAAATTTCTGTCGGCTGCCGATAATATCTCTGCGTGTATTGCCGATCGTACGATTTTCAGTGGGAGACTGTCACTAGCTTTGGTTGGACATAGATAACGTACGATTGCTGTCAGGGGCAGAACATTGCTGATCTGTTCTTTAACTAATCTGACTGGTAAGACTTTGATCTGAATGGTTAGTGGCGGGTCTGGAGATGGGAAAGTCCAATCATACGATGATTCGTACGATCGGATCTTTGCATCTATGGCCAGCTTAACCCCGGCCCGGTGCAGTTTTCTGCTGATAGGAGCACCAGCCCGGAGTTTGAGGTAAGTCAATACAATCACTTGGGGGTCAAATAAATCCAAAAACTCTAATTCATTCCGTCTGCTGGTTCTGATAATCCGTTCTCCTCCAGATAAGCAGTAGTTATTTTTTGTGTAGATGAGCCAGCACTATAAGATCAGGATAGACAAAAAAAAAGTAATAGTATATAGTGTAGTATTCCTTATTTTACTTTTATACACTTCTGTGAGGTTACATTTAATGGGCAGAGTGTATGTTTCCCTTCCCTACTGGGTTAACTTGCCCTTTAAACCAAACCTTTTTAAAAATCAATGGCACCTTCTGTGTGTTCAGATTAAATACAAACGTTTAAGAGTATTGCTAGCATTGATAATGATTATTCCACCGTTGTAGGCATCAGTTGACTCTAACAAGATGTGCTCAATATCATGTAAAAACCTTTTCGATAAATAATTTTGCAAATAAAAGTTGCACTCACACATGTACACTTTAAATTAGTGTATAGACAGTCAGTCCATTAGAAAAATCTAATAGAAATCTGTAGGTGGTCAAATATCAAAAGGAGAGGTCTGGGAGGATGGGTATAAAGAAGTGGCTAGGGGGAAAGTTATTAGGAGTGGGAATCAAGAAGATACTCTTAGATACAGCTCATAACAATAGCTGAGCTAAAATTTAATTCTGTTTCAACCATAACTGTAGATTCTCACCTTTCCTTCTTCCAAGATGTTTTTTAATAAAGGTAGATGATCTTCGGTGAGGTCCCTCAGAGATCTGATGTCATGCTGGTGACATATTGCAATTAAATATAGATCTTCTACCTGATGAGATAAAAGTTTAATGTTATGTTATAACTCTACAGTTTTGATGCAAACAAAGATAACACAAATGTTACTTTAATGATGAACAAGGGTATAGCTAATGTAGTGCACAGACTGTTCAAACATATTTGTGGTTTCAAAGAACATACTGTATAAGCAAGAATAGAACAGCAACAAACAGACCACATGGTGGTGTTCCTTTAATTTCTGTGTAGAAATGTGTCATCTCCCACTCAACTCCAATCAGCTGTAATAAAGAAATGAAGAAAAGTTGTGTGCCCACAGTAAGCTGTGTGTAAAAGCTAATGTTATATTCCTATTCTTGTCCTCTGGTGTGCATTTTCCTGTATTATATTTAAACATTTGTGTCATATGCAAATAGTGTACTGCTGAACCACAGGCAAATTGTGGAAAGTAATGCCGTGCTGTTTCATGTAGCAGGCTGCTAAAGCAGATCTTTTTTTCTCCTCTGCCTTAGAAAGTAAAACTGGTCACACAAGCCATCTCTGTAATTGTGCCCCTGTGCTACTGGAAGATTAAACTCTGATTGATACCTCCTACTGCCTAGGAGGTATTTTTGTAAATAAAAATATCTTCTTTACGCCCCAGTCGTTCATTGCTTTGCAAATAATATGGGCAGTATAATTTGCTAAAGTATGTAATATTCCTAAGATATGTATATGTATAGAAGCACTTTTCTATGTAACCACTAACAAACAGTGAGGGAGAGGTGAGGGGCCTATGGAAGGCAGTTGAGAGTGGAAGGGGTTGTATGTAGGAAGTTTATTTCTCTTTTAATGAAAAGGTACACTTTTCATACACTGGCCATTCTGGGGTACTCTATACAACAAGTCCACTGTATAAATTATGAATAAAAGTCCCTGCTCAGCCATGTATTAAAAGGGCGTAGTTAAGAGCAACCAGGAAAATTATCCTCTTCTTTGATCTCACTAGATATACTGTCAAAAGGAATATTTAGCAAGCAGCCTGGTTTGGAGTTACGTCCCCTGCACTGGGCAGCTGACTGGTATACATATAATAAATTTTTTAGATGTCGGGCTGTTTAATATACAGTACATGGCAAAAAAACGTGTGCATAAAGTACACGTTACGTGTTAAATTACTTCCTTATTACAGGAAGTATCTTTAATCTTGTCTGCATGTTAACCATGTTTGCCTCTTTTGTGCTTCACTAATTGAGGTATCATATTCACTTTTCAAACAAAGAGAAGGTTATAAGTAATCAGACCAGAATCAGTAATCAAGAAAATGAGCTGCCACACAGTAAAGGAAAACACTATACTAATTTCATTGGATAATTAAAAAGCAACTACATTTAGCACACATTAGATAAGATGTTTTACTATGGCATGTTACTCAGAGGGCCAATAAAAGCAACAGCAATGTTTATAGATATATTCAGGGAGTTTCAGGATCTGTAGAAAGGTTCAAACAAGGAAAGATAAGATTATCCTGCTATTGTTATATCTGCCCACACATTGCCATTCAGCTCCCAGATTCAGATGGCACTTGGGCTAGCAAGTCTACACACTTTCCTTGGGTTTCCTTGGGCACCAATAATGAAGGTCTGTCACTGTCGGTAATAACAGCATACAAATGTATGCAACATTCTGACTGACATGACTACAGGAACAAGAGCTTACTAGTCTTAGGTCAGTTTGTCCATGTAGTTGGCTCAATTTACTACAACTGTGTAATTTGATTGGCCCAATATAAAACAATCTTGTCATTTTAAGCCAAAAGAATCAATTGCAGCTGTGTTTGGTACATGGGATTCATGTACTAAAACTAGTGCTAAATTGCAAAAGTGGCGTTGCACATAGCAACCAATAATCAATTATTTTTGATGAGTCCAAGTTAGAAAATGGAAGCAAAGATCTGATTGGCTGCTAAAGGAAACTGCAGTGGAGTAACATACATGTTTTTTCTGTTATCAGTCATATATACAAGCTGTATGCCACACGTGTATAAAAAAATCCTTGCAGATGCTGCAAATACAAAGCTTGCACATGGTTTCTGTACACATGCAAGATGTTTACCATTTTAAAATTCAGGATTATTTTGTACCAATTAACAGAGGTATGGAAGCAACTGTATTTTTCACGATGTGTTTAAATTAAAAAAATAATTCAATCTGCTTATATACTGTCTGGCAGTGACAGGGAGCAGTGAGCAAGTCTTGTCAGTGCCAATTATTTTTGGCACAACTAGAACCCTTTTTGTTTAACCTCAGCCAGATTTACCCAGGAATAGGGCTCTATAATTTTGCTTCCAGTGGATGTATCATTGTAAGATATCTGCTGATAAATAGCTAAATAGTTCTTAATCATGGCACATTAAAAACTGGGTGCTATGGAAGAGAAATTTGTTAAAGATGACAAAGATAATAAAAAATTACAGGGTACAAAGAACAAAGAAAATGAAGCACATAACAGGTTTCCAGATAATAGAGGTCATATCTGTAATATAAACAGGTATGCAATAAGAAACCCATATTAAAGCCTATATATAAATATATATATATTAAGATGGATTTCAGAGGGTTAAGGAAACACAGGAGCACAAAACAATGAACATATTAAACAAGAACTGCCTCTATTCTACAATATGTTTGTCCACAGATATATAATGTTAGATTCATTCTTATGTCTTTATGTTACAGACCTGCTTCTGATTCCACTTGAAATCAGCGATAAGAACAAACCAATTGTTAGGATCTGGGTTCTTGTGTACAATTCATTCAGCTTTCTTCTCCAGAATATTGTACACCCACTGTAAAACAAAAAATTAAACTGATTTTCTCAAAGGAATTTAAATGTACTCAACAGTGCTGCTTCTTGTAACCAGGTAGCAGCGCTCCTACTGGACTCAATGGTTTTGTAGCTCTGCATGTGCAATAACTGTTGCTAACAATAGGAAGCAAACTAGAGGGTATTCTGTGATAATGAACTACTGTTTAATATATTGCAGAAAATAATTGAGATTTAAAAATTCCAGCTCAGTTCCAGATTCTTGCAATTCTGCGCTTTCTTTCTACAGGATTCGGCTGAATCTCAAGTGTCTGGTTAAAATCACACTACAGACCATGTGAAAATGGAAAGTGCAATTTTTAGGATTCAGATTGAGTTCAGTATTCAGTGAAATCCACCAAATAAGATTTATGGGCCCATTTACTTAGTTCGAGTGAAGGAATAGAGGAAAAAAAGTTTGAATTTCGAATGGTTGAATATGGCTACTTCGACCATCGAATGGGCTACTTCGACTACGACCTTCGACTTCGAACGATTTGAACTAAAATACACCATGTACCATTCAAAAATATTTTAGAAAAACAGGGAATGTTTTAATAACTTTTTTTTTTTCCTCCATGTTCTGAACAATTCAAATTGCACAGAAAAATCATTATGACAATTGAATCTAAATATTTTTTCCAAAACAAGTGTTGCCATCTTGTGGTGAGAAGAATGTATTGTTATTTTAAGCAATTGTTGCTTGCTTAAAAAGGCAGTATCCAATGTTTCATGTAGTATGGGAATCACTCACGACAGCAGAATAACTGCAAACATGCTATTTATTATGTCACCACACGACATGTTTCGGGCCTATTGGCCCTTTTTCAAGTGTGAAAAAGGCAGTATATCCCTCTGGTTCTAAAGGAGTTCAACATGTATTGTTACTTTTTTAAACATGGAAATTAAGCTACTACAAGTTTGGTCCTTATGCAGTTGTTAGAAGAAGTCCCTTATGCAGGAATTTTATCTGTATCTATATCTGCACTGGCAATCCAATTATCTGCCTTACAAGGACAAAACATGTAGAACAGTGATTCTCAACATGTTGCTCACCAGCAGGGGTGCTTTGCCAATGAGGCGAGTTGAGGCTGTCGCCTCAGGCAGCAGTGCCCCACTAGGTACCAGGGGCAGCAAAAGTGCTGCTGCTGGTACTTTAAGAGCGAATTTCTGGGGGAGGGGGGGCAGCAGCAACAGCTGCTGCCTCAGGCGACGGAGGGGCCAGGATCGCCCCTGCTCACCAGCCCCTTAGATGTTGCTCTCAGGGACCACAAAGCAGGCCCTTATCTTTTAATTCCTGGCTTGGGGGTAAGTTTTGGTTGCATATCAACCAGATAAACTGCAGAACAGAGCATCCTATATGCCAGAGATCCCCAACCTTTTTTACCATTCAAATGTAAAAAGAGTTGGGGAGCAACACAAGCATGATAAAAGTCCCTGGGAGTTCCAAATAAGGGCTGTGATTGGCTGTTTGGTAGCCCCTATGTAGAGTGGCAGCCTACAGAAGGCTCTGTTTGGCAGTACAGCTGTTTTTTATGCAGCCAAAGCTTGCCTCCAAACCAGAAATTCAAAAAAAAAAAAAAAATACCTGCTTTGAGGCCACTGGGAGCAACATCCAAGGGGTTAGTGAGCAACATGTTGCTCATGAACCACTGGTTTGGGGATCATTACTATATGCCGCCAGTCCACATAAGGGTTACCGAATAGATAATCACAGTGGTCTATTAGATGGGAATATCTTGGCAGGGGCAGGTCACACAGCAGTGATATTTGGTCTCTATGAACTCCGTAAAATAATCTAGGGCGACCGAATATAATATAATTTCTCTCCTATGTTCCATAAGGAGTTATGGTCATTATATTCTTGGCCCAGTCAATACACTCAGGAGGTCAGGTGGAGATTTTTTATTTCTGCATAAATATGAACAAAATCTTTACCTGTTTCACACACTAAAGTCCTAAATCTAGACGAGAACCCAATTAAACAAATTAGTCAAAAACATAATGTTTGTTCATTTATTTGTGCAAATGATCTAATATTATGTATGTGTGCTTAGAAAGTGTATGTAAGCCTTAACATTACGTAACTGGTGTGCACCCATGTGTAGCAATATATGAAACTAAACATTTTTGTAACTGTTGCTCAGTTCTGCATATCAACTTGGGGGAATCTCAGTCCATAAAACAGCTTCAACTCTAGAGTGCTGGTAGCCTTTCTTGCATAAACTGCCCACTTTCAGGTCATTTCACAACATTTCTAAAGGATTAAAGTCGGAACTTCACCTTACTTACTAGACTTGGCCATTCCAAAACATCTCCTGTTTTAACCAATCTTTGGTAGATAAACTTATATGATTAAAATTGTTATCTTGTAGCATTAATCTCTCTTGCTTCACAGAAACAAACCCTGACAGGGTACTGCAGGATTTGCTGGTATAATTTAGACATTATAGTTCCATAAATAATGGCAAGCCATCCTGATCCAAAGACAACAAAGTAGGCCACATTGTGATACTGCCAACACATTTCACAGATGGGATTATATTTCCATTCTGAATTATTCTTGTGTTCTTTAGCAAGCTCTATATGGACATCAATGTTCTTTTGCTTGCAACCTAGTCATGCATTAGTGTTATCAGTGTTATGGTTGACCACTCCTGGATAGGGTAACTGGTGTTAAAAGTCCAAGCTCTTTATAGTTATGTAAAGGTTTGCCTGGTGAGCATCAATAACCAGATCACATTTTAGGTCATATTTATGAAAAAATATTGAAAATAAAACAGGGTCACAAACTTTCAATCATCACTATATAAGAGCACAAGCACACAAGACAATGCAGCACAAAACATGGTGATGCATATATTTTCCTGCTGATGATTTCTATTAATGCTGGTGGGAAGGGAAGTTTGAATGTTTTGCCTCCCACACTGGAGAAGGTTGAGCATTGGTGACAAAATATTACATGTGCCATAGCACTAAATAATTGCAAATTTTTTAATCAGTGCCAATTTGTCATTCAACACTTTTATCCTCCAAGCAGGGTGTAGTTTAGACTTACCATTAAGCTCAGGAGAGGGGCTTAAGTTATATACAGCATAGATATCATTCTTTAACTGAAGCTTGAGTTCTGGATCATTTTTCAGAAAGCTGGAGACTGTGGGGGAAATTCACTAAGGGGCGAAAATTAGCCAGCGACGGCTTTGCCGCCTTCGACACACAACGCCAGTCAATTCACTAAGTTGCAAAGTTTTGTTGCCGATGCTGAACGTTTGCAAAGTTGCACTAGCGTTACTATGGCAGGCATAGAGAAGTTGCGCTAGCGTTAGATAATTTGCATACGGTGGGAAGTTAAATTTCAATGGACATGTATGTTGCAGCAAATACATTACACTACACAAGCCCAGGGAACCTTAATAAAAGAAAATAGAGTTGTTATATTGCCCTACACATGAGCCCACCGTATAGTTTATGTGCCATATGTAAGGAAATGTAGGGGGGAAGGAGGGTACCCCCAAAAAAATGTACAATCTCTTTTTCAGCCTATCACCCTGTAAAAAGGAAAAGACGCCAGCGTTTTGTGGGACTTTTGGGACCAAGTCCTATCTACTCTATTGCACTTCGCCTGGTCTGCTGGTGAAGGCAAGTCTGGTGATAGAGGTAACTTTCAGTAAAAACAAAAAGTGAATTTGCGTGAATTTGCGTAGAAACGCTCTTTCGCCAGAGCGAAAATACGGCTGGCGTTAGAGTGCAAAGTTGTGCAAGTCTATCTCCTTCGCTACCGTAATTACACCAGCGCCCGTTAGTAAATCGGTAAAGTACCAAAATTACCTCACGCTGGAGAATTTTTGCCAGCGTTGGCCACTTCAACCTTTAGTAAATTTCCCCCCCTGTGTCTGTTTGGAATGGGGTATACAGTTGTGTGTGCTTCAACCACCTCACATAGGTTCCTTTCGAGCAGAGTGCAAAGCAGTGTATAGGCCCTTGCCATGGGCCAATTATACAGCGAAAGGAAAAACTGCAGCACCTCTTGTTTGCAAATTGTGAAAAATGTATTACAATTGGTCAGTAACAGGCAACGTTTCGGGCCTTGTCTTGCCCTTTCTCAAGCCTGCCTGATAGTGTGTGATACAAACATTTATCCCCCACATTGGGGGAGTGCACAATATCAGGACCCACCCCCAATCATGTTCAAACCAATCAAGTGAGGACATCGTGAAAGTTCAGTAAAGTCCAAGCATTATTCGTTTTGCGTGTGTCTTGTTAGTCCATATTCCATGTTGGTATTTAGTTGTATTTATAAGACAAAAATTTCAATAGTGACACTTAGTGATTAAAGATTAAAAATTAAAACAATATATAAGGTTATAGAGGCTGCAGTACCTTTTACCCGGAGAGGATAGTTCCGAATGGAATCTCCTCGATGCAGATGTTTGGAATGGTGTATTCTCCAAGTTAATGACTGCATCATTACAGTTCTCAGAGCCACTGGATACCTATTAAAACATAAATTATTATAGTGTTACATAGTAGTGCTGAGGCTAAAACATTTTTACTACTCATCAAACCCTCTGCTTCAGTTCAAATGAGGGAAAGTCACAGCATTTAAACCCTCAGGGGCAGAGCATCTTTGATGTACCACATTGCTTCATTTGCTACTCACTGAGTGGCTGTGTGCTAATTTAAAGGGGCTGATAACCTTTGAGTTAACTAAGTATGCAGTAGATTGTGATATTCTGAGACGATTTGTAACTGGTTTGGTTTTCATTTTTTATTATTTGTGTTTTTTGAGTTATTTAGCTTTTTATTCAGCTGCTCTCCAGTTTGCCATTTCAGCAATCTGGTTTCTAGGGTCCAAATTAACCTAAGAGACTGGAATATGTATAGACGAGGACCCGAATAGAAAGAGGAGTAAGCAAAGGTAGCACAAGCAATTCATTTTTAGATTTAAAGAGCCTTTGTTTTTTTAGATGGGGTCAGAAGAAAGCAAATAATGCAAAAACTATAAAAAAAATTAAGACCAATTAAAAAGTTGCTTAGAAATAGCCCTCTATAACATATTAAAAGTTAACATAAAGTGGAACCACCCCTTTAAGGCAAAAACAACAGATAATTATCTAATATTTCCAAGCATGACAGAACTGTTTTTGTTCTATTTTATAGGCAGAAAATAGCTGGCTTTGTGGGGCTTATACCAGTTGTAATACTCTGCATTTAAAATTGTGTTTGATTGTTGTTAAGCTGTACATTCTAGGACATCTTTCCAGTAATACGTCTTAAGTCAAATATCAAAAATGCAGTTGCTGCAACAGTTTTCAATGCACCTTCAAAACATCACAACACTTGTTCCCCCTCTTCATTTAGGGCTAAAATACACAGAAGATTTTAGGTTGGTGCTGGAAAGACAGATTGCATCCTACAAATCAGATGTAGTTGCATGGGTCAAAATATAATGGGACTGATACAAAAATCTGATGTGTAAACTACATGAAAGATTGGCCATCCAACATGTAAAGCCTTTCGTAAGGTACCACTGCAGGCCCAGACTGGCCATCTGTGGGTTATGGCAAATGCCAGAGGGGCTGCTATAAGGTGCCATAGAAAGTCAGTATTTAGTGGGCTGGTTGAGGCTGTTTGGGCCTCTATGTAGGCTGATTGGGCCTCTGTGTACCTAAAATGCCAAGGCTTATTTTAGTTCTCAGTCCGGACCTGGACCACTGCATGCTGTGTCTTCACCCAGCAAGATAAAATCTGATGGTGTCTTACAGATATTTTTCTTCTCACTGAAATAAATGGACTCTCTAATGTAGATGCATGAACACACCAAACCATCACTTTATCTGATCCAACTTTACATTATGACTATAAGGATCAGATTTTGTAGGATTCAACAAAATATTGTGCTATTGTTGCGTGGCCCACATAATTTCCTGTGTAGTTTAGCCCTTATTCTACATCAGTTCTTTGTGCTCCACCCTCATAACTCCATCCTCAGAATTCTTGTATTGATGCTTACAGGCAGATGGAAGGAGAGTGGACAAAGTAAAGAACTCTGTAAAGGCTTTAGTGTTTACTGATTCACCATGGCAAAGCCTCAAACAATTCAAAGAAATGTATTTAAGAGAAAATGCAATATAAAATGCTAAAGACTAACTTTTTATTTGCCACTATGTCACAGGAGGCATATGCCTACTGAACAGGAATAATACATTGAAAGTTATTGCAGGTAAGGAACAATGAGGCTACTTTAGGTGAGACACTCCCCCTCCCTCCCCACTCTGGTAATAATAAATACCACTCACTGGCTTCTAAAGTGTAAATTTCACCAGAGTTGATAAATGAGTCATGGTGAGTGCTATGGCTTACTGAGGATTCTGGGAACATCCATTTGCTTCTCTTATTTTCCTTATTTTAAACAGCAACGCTCTGAATCCAAGACTGCTGCTAGACCTTCTCAGAGATACCAACTCGCACGGTCGGGCCAAACAGACAGGCTTAAACACAATTCAATTCAACTGGAGGTCTAAGGTTGGTATAGACCTCCGCAAAATTAGCAGGTAGCATGCAGTGGGCAGCCCTCTGGAAACATTTGATTTTGGTGGTTTATATGGATTGCTAGATTTGGCCAAACTTGAGATATTATTTCATATTACCCCATTCATTTTTTGGTCACCATGTAAGGTTCAATAGGGGAAGACAACATTTGCAGTAAATAGTAATACAGTTTATTAATGCAAGCAGATAATAAAAAAGCACTAGTGGTGTGTGTCTAGACTTAATTAAGTCAAGCTGGTAGGAATCTTATTAAAGCAAACAGGCTATTAAACCGGGTGCAGTTCCGTTCTTTTGTCTCTCTCAGCCTGAGATGCTCAGTAACTCGCAGAGCAGGATTTGTTCAGTGTAGTTGATCCTGGTCCTCCTTCTGTCTTTGAAATTAGTGCATGGGCTGCAGCCATTTGGTAATATGCAGAGTAGAGAGGGACAGTTATCGAGCTCCTGTCCTTCCCTCTGCCTTTACAGTCATATGGTACCGTCTGCTCCTAGTCCCTGCTGCTTATCTTTCTGTGTAGGAAAATTGTTTTATCCTGTGCTGATTCCCTAAGTACTGCCTTCAGCTCAAATCCAGAAAGCGGGTGTTTTATAGTACCCACTACATTGCTACCGTTGCCATTGTCCCGCTTCCTTTTCTCCCCTGCGTGTGCCATTGTAGCTTGGTGATTAAGAAGTGCTTGTGCCCAGTGGATGGCAGAGTTGTAAAGTGCAGGTAGAGTGTACTTCCTGAGTCATAGTGCCACCTGCCACCTGCACAAGGAAGAGGACACGATACATCTACTGTAAGACTATAAGGGGCAAATTCACTAACCTGCGGAGTTGCGCTAGCGCAGGCTTCGCCGCACTTCTATGTCTCTGTTGAAGTACAAAATGCAGTTTTATATGTTTGAGTAATACTAATGTGACAGATCAGAACTTCGCCACTTTTATTTTTAGCTCAAACTTTCACTTCCTTTTTCCTAAAAACAAACTTGAATTCAAATGTTGTTTGTCTAGACGATCTCTATATTCATTTAATTTATTTTATATTATAATTTATTTTCTAAAGAATGTTATAACATTGTTATAAGCCAAGCATTGCATAGTTTTAATGTTGAGGATGATAAGAATAGAAGTTTTACTGTATATACTGTACTTAGATAAAGTATGTATGACCAATAAAATTGCCATTTTGACTTTCCTTTTAGAATGGAGAGGCTGCAGGTAAATTGAAATAGGATATAGAAACACTTTTCAAAAATGGCACAATATACCTTAAAAAATTCTGAATGTAAAACGTTCTAAGCACTTTTGCAATTTGCATTATTTATCTTTTCAGTTTCAGAGCTATGTACGTTTTTATCAACTGCGTTGTCTATTGTTTATATATTCAAATATATTGCACTGTGTGGCTTTCATTGTTTTTACAGATATGGGACTTATAATCCAAAATGCTTGGGACCTGGGCTTTTCTGGATAAGGGATTTTTTTGTTATATGCATCCAAAAATTCTATACTATCCCAATCATGTTTCAAAGTGAATCTCATGGACTTTCCAAATTATTTAAATGTTCCACAAAACCCTCCAATTCAGCTGATGACCCTAGCCAAACAAAAAAGATATCTATGAAGTGCCTATAAAAAGCCCCATACTTTTTAAACATTTGATGGTTTCAAATAATGTCACTCTCATAAGCTTACATATATACGCATTAGCATAGACAGGGGCGACTTTTGACCCCATGGCTGTCCCAGTTCGCTGTCTGTAGAAATGATTTTTAAATTTAAAGTAGTTCTTGTATAAAAGTAGATTGAAAAGTGATAATGTAAATTCCACTGGTGGCCCATTGTACAAAGCATTTCCCGTAATTATATTACGTACTGCCTCTAGACCTGCCCCATTCGGGATACAGATGTAAAGGCTCTGCACGTCCATGGTTACCAAAATGAATTCACTTATTGCATGGTCAATGCTCTCTATAACCTTCAAGAAATCATTGGTATATTTAAGATAGCTACCAATGTTCTGTACACAGGATTGCAATAAAAAAATCTACATATTCAGTGATTTTTTCATTTAGTGACCCATTCGAAGATATGATTGGATGTCCTGGTGGTCAGGACAGGCTCTTGTGGATCTTGGGCAGAGTATATATCACTGGATTTACCGGACAGGTAGGCAGAAAATAATTCATCATTTCATCAGTTATCCAAGGATTCATCACAGCAACATTTTAAATGCCTTTCGATTCATTTTGGAATTCAGTAGTGGGATCATTAGGCAATTCAACATAATTCAATTTAGTCGATAATTCATTGGGTAAGGAGTTCACTTTTGTAATAACGGTAATCAAGAATTACTACTCCATCACCCTTGTCCGCACTCCTAATCATAATGTTTTTTTCTCTCTTAATGATTTCATGGCTCTCTTAAAGCGATGCCTTGTTTCATACTACTTGACCATGTCCATGTTGAGTATATGGTTAAAGGTCTTGATTGAGGGGTTGTTCCTAACCAGATCAAATGTACATTTAGATTTAAAATTTTGCTTAGCTGAATCCATGTTTCTTTCAATATTATGTGCTGTGTTCACGCAGCCACCATCTGCTCCCATATTTTGGCTATACCTCTCTTAATTGTATCTGGCGTGCAAGCTTATAATCAGATGAGTCAGATGCAATTTGAGTGTAGGACTGGCCAGACATGGGATGACTTTAATGTAGTTGGCCATCTTAAATATATTGCAATATATGGACAAACAATCCCTATTTTGTTTTTGTTTTGTTTAAATGGTAAGGCATTTTTTAGTAGCTGTATGCACAAAATGTCTCAATGTCTTTAATATATTGATAATGGGTTGAGTGCGGAGGACCTCTTGTATTTGTCTATATGTATTTTGTGGACACAGCCTCATTGCACCCCCGCCTAATGGTTTTAAAAAATAGTGGTGAGCACAACTTTCCCTTGTTTGTTATAGTTTATACAGGAGCAGTGACCAGCTCCATGTAGCTCCCACCATTCCCAGCTATAGTCAGGTGATCCCACTGGTGTCTAATAAAAGGGCAGCCAAGTATGGAGGTTTACTTTGAAAGCAGCAAGTAAGTTGCAGGTAAAACCTAGTCCCTTTGTAAAATGTATAATGAAGCAATAGAATTCTTAATGAATCAGATAAAATTGAGCATAGGACCTGCCAGAAATGGGATGACTTTGACGTAGTTGGCCATCTTAAATATATTGCAATATATGGACAAACAATCCCTGTTTTGTTTAAAGGGTAAAGCATTTTTTAGTAGCAGTATGTACAAAATGTCGCTGTCTTAAATATATTGATAATGGGTTGAGTGCAGAGGACTCTTGTATTTGACTATATATATATATATATATACACACACACGCTGGTAAATGCTCGCACTCTAATCCAGACTTAGGTTTACTGTGGGTGCTGGGTCAAAGATTCAAGCATATAGCAATTAGACAGGGAACCGCACTCATGCACAAGTATGAATAAATATTAATTTTCTTCACTGAACATTGGAGTGCGGGTCCCTGTCTAATTGCTCTATATATATATATATATATATATATATAATATATATATATATATATATATATATATATATATATATATATATATATAAAATTTGGCTCATGTGAGGATGAATGAACTACTTACCCTTTAACACAGAGGGACATTATGTGCAACCTAAGCAGGGATACATAATGTTAGATTTACCCCCCAAGAAGGCACTCACTTGCCTGGTTTTGACCTTTCAATATTAGGACGTGACCAAGGTTCTGATGGTTTGACCTTTATGATAAGTAATTAGTGGTGGCAATCTAAATTCCTGAACAAAGGAGTACGCTTTTCTTTTAAGAAAAAAACTACCAATCATTACATAACATTTTATCTATCAATTCACTGTTAGCACAAAAAGGTATGCGTCCACTATGTTTAGTTCTCTCACAAGGATTATGTACCCGCTGTTGGGATTGATGGATCACTTTTTCTGGAAAAAAATTCTGATATATACTGTATTATGATACCAGTAGGCCCTGGCCCTTGCGCCCCTCCGACCCAATTCTGCTTCTTTTCTTCCAATGGTAACTGCATCACCAAAGCTCCCCTCCATGCCCGGTCCATCTGCAAGGAGTAAGTCGGGTATGTGGTGGAGGGGGTGGTGGCTCTCACGACTAGGATGGGAGATGCCAGCCATAGTGGGCCCCAGACACCCCAGTCCTACACTGCCTTTCATGGGTGTCACTAAATAGCATCTTCACACTAGAAAATGTAATCACTGGAATGCATTTTTAGTAGGTGGACTCTTAAAATGTAGAATCTGATTGATATTGATAGGTTTGGTATATAAGGATGTGCGCAAACAGTCATCCTGATAAATCAACACATCAAAAAAGTGTATACTATTGAGCGACAAACTGATCAAGGTATGTATCACATTTAGTCTACTGTGGAACCAACAATAGTATATAAATTTTGTCAAACTATCTCAACCATGCTAAAGCCACGTCACATCACAATTAAAGCTGATTTATGACTGCTTCACTCTTTGCTTTTGAGCAAACAGGATGGAGACCTTTAAGTCATTTGGGGTTTTGATGGTTAAGGTATTTTTCCCCAAGTGCCCTTTCTTTAACAAGAAAAAGTTTGTCAGCTCTTTGTATACTGTCTGAAGTGTCAAAAATTCTAAATACATGTTAATTCATTACTGAGTGGCAGAATCAGTGCAGTGAGATATCAGGTCTGCTCTTCATCTTAAAAGAAAACTAAACACTAAAAGAACAGACGGTCTGACACATGCACAGAAAGAAAGACGTGCACTGATCCTAGTTACAAAGCTAGTTTTTCTCTTGCTTGGGCGCTTCTTAAATTTTAAGCCATGGATGTGAATTTAAAATACCAATCCATGGTCCTTTGTTGCTACTAGAGTACTTCCCCCCTGTGTTGTAATAGGCAGTGTGACACAGTTGTCAAGTTATACTGAGATCTGCCTCAGAACAATGGCTTTAAACTCCTTAAAATCATAAAAGCATAAAAAAGAGCTTGTTTTGATTTCTACTTGGTTATTATTTCCTAAATGTTCTTATATTCCTTATTTGTTAAATATAATGTCTGATAAATGTTGTAAAAGAAACAGGATACCTCTCACATATAGAATTCATGTAGAGGCATGCAAGGTAGCTCCTTCTAAGAAACCCACCCACCTCACGTACTGGCTTGCTTATTGTCCACCTGCTTAAAATCATAAGGTTCCGGCAACAACAAAAATAAACACTCCCTGTTTCACTCTGATGCATTAATCTGTGGAATTCATCACTGTCAGAGAGGTCTAGTACTAACACCTAATTTTCTGTAACAATTGTTTTTAAAGTAAAACTGTGTGCTGGGAATCTTTCTCTTTGAGTAAATACATGAGGGTTGTTTCTAGTTTCAAAATTATAAAGTAGAAAAGGATAAGACCAAAGGCAGAAAAACTACATGTTTCGGGTATAACAACCTTTTATCAAGTGTAAAAAAGTCTGGTACGATCATATGTTAAATAGCCAAATCACAGGAAATACTTCACAATTTACCAATCCTCACCACCCCCTCTTCTTCCACAAGGAAGATTAACTCATGTGTAACCTTCAGTCCAAATCCTGATTAGGTGAATGAGGGATCCCACCACCTGAATTCAAAGTCAATCTGTAGTCTGATTAAAGTTCAGCCATTAGACACGTGGCGACAACCAAAATCCAAAATCTACAAAATTTGGAAAAGAGAAAAAATTAGCAAAAAATAAAGAACAAAAAAATAAACAATAAAACATAAGGCCTACCTATTTCCTGTGATTTGGCTATTTAACATATATTTGTACCAGACTTTAAGGGTTGTTCTACCCGAAACACCTTGTGTCATTAAATGTGCATTGCAGTTATTCTGCCTTTGGCCTTATCCTTTTCTACTATATAATATTGAAGTTATACGTGCGTTTGGATAGGATGTGGAAAGGTGGCCTTGCTGAAAGGTAATAATTGTGTATAAAACAGTTATTGTTGAAGATTTTGTACAAGGGTGTTCTTAGCAACTGGTCAACGCCACAGCATGAGTTAGACCTAGTGCTGGAGATTTCTTTCTTTGTTTTGTGTACATCAAATTGTAGCCAAATATTGCCTATAGCTGTCATTCAGCATTTAAAACAGTGAATTATTTAAAGATGTATGTTAATTGTTTGAGGCTTAAAAGCTCCCTGCTGTTTCACTAGCATTAAGGGTAATGCACTATGGTCTTATAGTCACACTGTTTGCTGGAGGACTTGATTTTAAATGCAATACATACTAAGAATGCTAATAGATAGTGTAGGACTTAATTGCAATGAGGGGCCTTGACATGGCATGTGAGCTAACATATTTTGGCCAAAGTTTGGTACTAACACCTCATTTTTTGTAATAAATATTTTTCTCTTTCTTTTACTTTCAGAGAAGGGCAGCTTTGCCTTAATCAGAGATTCTCAACAGTAACAGATTGATTTGCACATAAATTACTAGTATTTTGATACCAGACCATGTGAAAAATTACGAACATTCCTAATAAGAGAGAATAAAACATTCCGTGCATGCAGATTTCCCTAGGAGCCCCTCTGACTTGGATTCAGGAAGAGTCAAGTGTTTGGCAACGGCAGGATCAGCTAAAAAGTCAGTCAGAAGGTTAATTAGAGTGAATGTTGGTGTTAAACACTTAGGACAGTGGTCCCCAAACTTTGTACCAATGAGCCACATTCAAATGTAAGCAGAGTTGGGGAGCAACACAAGTATGAAAAATGTTTCTTATTTGGGTACCAAATAAGGGTCGTGATTGGCTATATGGTAGTTCATTTGTGAACTGGCAGCCTACAGGAGGCTCTGTTTGTCAGTACACCTGGTGTTTATGCAACCAAAACTTGTTTCCAAGCCAGAATTTTACAAATAACCGCCTGGTTTGAGGACACTGGGAGCAACAACCAAAGGGTTGCTGATGCTGAGCAACATGTTGCTCCTGGTTGGGGACCAATGACTTAGGATAATGGCAGATGGCTTGTTTTCACCAAAGGATTAAGCCAGCAGAGAAAAATTCCTTCCTGAAGAAGTATGCATTGACAGACGCAGGATCAACTAAAGTATATGTTTTCACACCAAAACTCACACACACATTACACACACATTCTGAAAATGGAACGCAGCAGTCCAAAATCTCCTTTAGACCTCTATATGTGACATAGTGATTGTATATGTAAAGTAGTGTAAACCACCCAGTAAAGTTGGTCCTGTATGAGTCAGTTCTCTACATCTTAATTTTTAGAACATGATGCACTGGTACATACAGAATTAAAAAAAAAATAATAATTTCTTACTTTATTTTATTGTAGAGGTGAAATTGGACATTGTGAAAAATTAAGTGGTAAAGTATTGTTATAACTTCTTCTGCGTCTTACAATGTATTATATGATTTGTAACCTCTTTGTAACATTACATGACTCTTTTCTAAGATTCATAAGATATATATAAATATATATAAGTACAAAATTCATGCACTGGATCCAACAAAATCTAACAGCAGCAGCAATTCTCTACAAATCCTGCCCTTCTGCACACAAAGACCTGAGGATGCATAATGGCAAATGTATTTTGTATGCAAAAAAATTATTTTGTGCGCCATTAAAAACGGTTTGCTCGAGGCACAATCAGTACATTTTGCGTTTTCACACAGGAACATTGGGCCAAACCCTGATTAGCAGAGTTTGGTGCATCCCTAATGTGCAGGCCATTATTTTTCATTGGGACCCCATTAAACTTTTGTCAGAGCCTTCCTTCCACGGACTCAGGTGACCAATGGATAAATAACTGGCATCCCTGGGAAGTCCTGCTAACCTTAATCTAGGGGCCCCATCATTTCTGATGTGGTTCTGGCTCTAGCTATCACTGCAGTCCCTAAAACCCCAGTGCATTAGGGTATGTAGACATAAAAAATTAACAATGTAGTGAAAGTGCTGATTTTTTTGTATTCTTGGAACATGGATGGGATTATATCAAATGACATGGTGATTCAAAAAGCAGTAAACTGACAGATTGGGGAGATTTTGTGACTATTGTGTTCTAAATTTAGCAATATGACTTACTGTACATCAATTAATTACATTTGTAATAAGATTTATAGGGATGCACCGAATCCACTATTTTGGATAAGGCCGAACCCACGAATCCTTCTTGAAAGATTCAGCCTAATACCGAACCGAATCCTAATTTGCATTTGCGAATTAGGGGTGGAAAGGGGAAAACATTCTTTACTTTCTTGTTTTGTGACAATAAATCATGCAATTTCCCTCCCTGCCCCTAATTTACATATGCAAATTAGGATTCGGTTCGGCCTGGCAGCAGGATTCGGCCGAATCCGAATCCTGCTTGAAAAGGCCGAATCCTGGATTCGGTGCATCCCTAAAGATTTATAAGGATTTGAGAAGTCATCTCAGAGTTTTGTACCCCCTATTTACAGCACCTGTTTAGCATGTCTTTAAAATTGGCAATTGGGAATTCATGACATGGCAGAAGTGGTAATAACTTTATCCAAGGAAGAGACAGTCAATGCCAGAGTAACTTTGCACAGGTCATTCTCTCATCTGTGTTTTATTCAAAGCGGGATTTTACACAAAAATAGGCCACTATTGCACAGAACACACACACAAAAAAACAAATTAAAAGTACATTTCAGCCTACAGCCTGCTCAGAGCTCACTTCTCACCCACTCCCTTTACATTATAAAACGCTTTACATAAGCGATGATTTATTAATCCCAATAATAGCAGTCAGTGCTGTCTTTTCCAGTATCAGTGAATATTGCCCCAGTTACTCTGCACGTTTGCTCTTGTTTCATAGAAACCTTCCCTCAAGCATCTACCCAGATATTGTGAAACTTCTGTCACGCTGTATTGAGCTTCAGGTTTCCCTATGTGTCTGCTGCTGAACACTTGGGACAGTTTCACTGTCTGCCGCTTCTCCCCACCCCCGGTTTCTGCCGCTTTTATCCTGTTTTCGGTCCTGAGCTCACCTGGAGGGAGGGGCGCGGGAAATCTCGTGCGATGTGTGGGAGCGGAAAGGCCACTCCTTGAAACCAGAAAGTGAGAGAAAAAAGGTAAAACGAATCCAATGGAAGAAGCCTGAGTTTACTGGGTGCATAGAGGAGTCAGGTGCGTGGGAGACAACAGCGGAACTGTCTAATGGGATTCACGGAGCTGCAACAGGTGTAGCTGAGCCGGGCTGCTGGGACATTTTGTCACACTCTGCGGAAGGAGTTAGAGGCTCAGACAAGTGAGTGTCTCGGTACCTGCGTACGACTCCCTTCAGGCTGTGGGAATAAGCCGCTTCCCAAGCTTGAGACTTAACTACTTCAGCAAGACCCCCAATTCCCAAGGGGAGAAGGGACAGCACATACCCCCTCTATCCTCCCTTCCCAGCATGAAGGACAGCGATTCGATAATGAAATATAACAACAAACCCCAGGTAAGGAGCCACAGTTGTCTGGAGAAAATCAAGTGTCTTTACAACTTGTTACTTCCCAGTTCCACTCGAATTGAGAAAGGGCAAGAAGGCCGCATGCAGGACAGCATCCAGGTATGAGAAATGTCACTCCATTGTCTGCTTCTTACGTCTGCTCTAAACACCTCTGTTGTCTGCTGTGTAAAATAATAGGCCGCATCTATCTATCATCATCATTTATTTATATAGCGCAGTGCTTTTGTATAGCGTGTCCTTCTTTATCAATAGTGTTTCATCTGGATAAATAGAGGTTTGATATCATTAACATGGAAGAGCTAGTTATTGTTTGCTTTGGAAAAAAACTTAGAAATTCGAATATCGAAATTTATCATGTAGGGGCAGATTTATCAAGGTTCGAATTACGAAGTTCAAAATACTTCGAATTCGACCATCGAATTGAACTACTTTGACTTCGAATATCGAAGTCAAAGATTTTTTCATAGAATTTGGGTATCCTGTGGTCGAAGTAAAATCAGTCGATGGAACGATTAAATCCTTCGAATCGAGCGATTCGAAGGATTTCAGTGATCGATCGAACGATTTTGTTTCGACTTCCAAAAACCTAGAAAAATGCTCTAGAAAATGCTCTAGGCAGGTTTAATTTGGCGAAGTATTGAAGTCGAAGTTTTTTTAAAGAGACCGTACTTAGATTATCGAAAATTCCCTCGAATTCACTTCGACCCTTGATAAATCTGCCCCCCACTGTTTCTTTAAAACTTCGACTTTGACCATTCGCCATTTAAAACCTGTGAAGTGCTGTTTTAGCCTATGGGGGACCTCCTAGAACCTATTTGGAGTCAATGGGTGGACTTTGAGAAATATAAGTTTTTTTGGGGGAAAAACTTTGAATCGAATTAGATCGAATGCACTATTCTTACGATCGTACGATTCAAATATGGCCGAATACGGGCCTCTTCGACCCAAAAAAACCTTCGACTTCACTTCTGTTGGTCTTTTTGAATTCAAATTTCGAAGTATTTTCAATTCGAAATTCAACCCTTGATAAATCTACCCCTAAGGGACAGATTTATCAAAGGTCGAAGTGAATTTTCGAATGAAAACAATTCGAATTTCGAGCTATTTTTTGTGTACTTATTCGAATTTGAAAAAAATTAGAATATCGAAATTCATTTCGAATCAATTGGTGTACTAAGTTTTTTTGGGAAAAACTTTGAATCAAATTCGATCGATTGCACTATTCGATTCAAATGATTCGAATTCAGACCTTTTCAATCAAAAACTGACCTATTCGACCAAAAAAAACTTTTGACTTACTGTAATTTTGTTGGTCTTTTTGAATTCGAATTTTGAAATTTTTTCAATTCGAAATTCGACCCTTGATAAATATGCCCCATAGGGACAGATGTATCAAAATGCGAGTTTAGAGCTTAATAAATAGAAACTCACCCTCGTTCTATTCATTCCTATGGGATTATTAGTATTGTATTTATCAATGGGTGAACGTTAAAGCTCGCCATTTGATAAATATGGTTCTAAAAATCTCATAGGAATGAATCGAAAATGAGTGAGTTTTTATTTATTAAGCTCTAAATTCACTCTTTGATAAATTTGCCCCCAAATGTAATGTCATCCCAAAAATAACTTCTTTGCCTAATGAAAGAAAACATTATAAGCAACTTAAATATAAATTCATTAAAAACTTTTCTATGGTTTTTAAGTTATTTGTTTATATATTGAAAGCAGAGTTTGATGACTCAGATTGTTGATACAATGTAAGAAAAGGGAGCTGATTACTTTTGCAACATTGTTTAAAAAAGTAATAACCAGGATTTAAACAAAATTCTGCTTTCAATAGTAATTGTTTTACACATGACTTTACAAGCACTGAACATGTTTGTATATAAGAAAGTTGCTTAGAATTGTGTTTTCTTTTATTACGCAAATTTCTCGTATTGACTTGCCCTTTTAGGTTATTAGACTTATCACTGTATATAATAAGTGAATATTTTTCAATTTGGTCACCCACAAAGAATGTAGAATGTTTCTTCTAAGCTGTGCACTCTGCTCATGTTATGGTACCATATACACAAGCTGGGAGAGACTGAAGACATGGGACAGTAGTACTGCCTTCCAAGGCACACCCAGACCCATCACTAACGTTAAAATCAGCGAAATCACTAAGCCATATAAGAGCATGTCTTAGTGACTAACATTGCAGATTTTTTACCCTGGCTGGTGCATTACTCTTTTAATAAATATGCTGTACCATGGCGCTTTCCTCCAGTGTAGTTCATTTGTAGTACAAAAGATCCTTCAGGTTTTACTATGCACACGTCCAAATTGAATCGGGGCAAGGGATACATAGGAGTAGGGACAAAATATATTTAATGTGAAATAATGTCACCTTATGCTTTTAAGAATAAATAGAACCAGTTTATAGTTCCATCTACTGGCATCTACATTAAATTCCTTGCCAAGAGGTGTGTGTTTTTTTTTTTGTCAATGGGTTTATTAAAGGAGAAGGAAAGTCTAAAACACTGAGGCAGCCAATTTGTTAAAGAAACAGAAATGCCAAAAAATTTAACTGTACCATGGTAGTTAAAATATAATGTGCTGCAGCCCTGCACTGGTAAAAGTTCTGTATTTGCTTCAGAAATAGTACTATACCTTATATAAACAAACTGTTGTGTAGCCCAGGGGGCAGCCATTCAAGCTGTAAAAAATGAATAAAGGCAAAGGTTACATTACAGATAAATACAATTATATTCTACAGAGATTATCTGTTATGTGCTAAGAGCTATGTAACCTGTGCCTTTTCTTTTTTTTCCAGCATGAATGGCCGCCCCCATGGCTACACGGCAGCTTGTTTTTAAAAACTATAGTAGTCTTCCTGAAGCAAACACAGGACTTTTACCAGTGCAGGGCAGCAGTGAATTATATTATTACTTTAATATACTATTATATTTTGATGTTACCTTTAAGACACCCCCTCCTTTCCAAGTGACCAAAATTTCTAACTTTTTACACCTGGGTAAATGTTTAAATTTTTGAAGAAGCATTTTGTCCTGAGGAATTTTAGTCCAGAAACCAGTAACACACATAAAGGAAAGAAAGGTAAGGTCTCATTGGAGAAAAAATGGTTTACAGAACATGGAAAATAAAGTAAATGGAAACCCTACCTCGTATAGGGTTGTTTTCACATTTAGGCTAATGCCACACATGGCGGGAATTGTATATATGCCTAGCTTTGTTTATGTAATGCTACTTGGATACAAAGATTTGTATAGCTTTACAATATAGAAAAGTACACATGGAGGAAAAGCAGTGTAATAAATAAATATACCATACAGAGTTCAAGTGCTAGGTGGTACGCAACACAGTAGAAAGGAGGTCCTTGGCCTGTTGAGCCCACAATATAATGGTTTGTTTTTTCCTCAGGTAGAGAAAATACTTTACCCCTCGTGTTTAATTATGGGTTCACCTTGTGGTGCAGTTTTATAAATACCACAGCAATGCATGAGTTAAATACATTTTGTGCTATTGGTCTTTGCCTACAGATAAGAATACCAGTGCTGAAAGCAGAACCAAACTCGTGCTGAATGCTGAAAAAAATTTGATAAAGGCTAATTTTCTATGTTCATTATTGTATGCTTTCAGTGCTACAGACCCATAAGGCAATTAAAGGAACAATAACACCAACATATGAAATAATTCATTTATAATGTACTGTTGCCCTACACGGATGAACATTTTGTTTGCTTTAGGAAGACTACTATAGTTTATATTAATAAGCTGCTGTTTAGCCATGGGGCCAGCCATTCCAAGCTGAAAAAAGAGAAAGGCAGAGGTTTGCATAGCAGATACAATTTTTCTGTTATCTACTATGTTACTTGTGCCTTCTCTCCTTTTTCAAACTGAATGGCTGCCCCATGGTTACACAACAGCTTGTTTATCTAAGCTATAGTAGTGTTTCTCAAGCAAAAACAGTTTTACCAGTGCAGCGCAAAAGTACATCAAATATGAATTACTTTTAAAAACTTAAATTTTTTGGTGTTACTGTTCCTTTAAAATTAATTTAACACTTCATGCACTTTGTGGTGGAATGTATACATCTGCACTGTATGGCAGACGTGTAATTTGGCCTATTTGTTTTTGCAGGGGAAAGTGTCGTAGTGGACTGCATTCCAAAAAACCTTTACATACTTGAGAATCTACATTATATTCACTTGTTTAATTTTAAGGGTGAGAAGGAGATGCAGCAGCATGCATGGGCTGGCCAGTCTATAAGTTGCATTTTATTACTGTCTATTCAATCTTAAAAGGGGTTGTTTACCTTCAAACACTTTCAGGTTCAGTTGGTTTCATATAGTTCACCAGAAAGTGTAAAGTTCAGTGTTCTAACTAAGGCCCAGCAGACCCGATGAGTCCTGCAGGGCCCTGGGGCCACCCCAGCATTGCAGGGTCACCGAGTGCCTTCTTTACGCCACTGGTCTGGATAGAGCAAGTAGGCAGCAGGATGAACAGCTCAAGAGCTGCATCTTATATATTACTGGTTTGCTTATTTAAACTTCCCGTCCACACAAGACCACACACACACACACTATTAAGAAGGTGCGGGAAGAATTTTCACACTGGGCTCTTTAGAAATTTATGGCTGTCTACTTTCCGGATTTTCTCTCTCTCCCCCCCCCCCCCCAGGAAGGAGAAGACTAGTGAAAACTCTAGCCTTAACTCTTGTTGCTATCTGTGAAAATGTGATTTTTATTTTTATAAATGTGCCGAGGCTGTTGTACATAACTGTTCAGTGTTCATTTGTGACTCTGTGCCATCCTGTTGTGAAATCTGGGGGTAATATACACGTAATTGCCACTATCCCATCCTGCTCTGAATTCTTGGGGTATTATACATGGAATTGCCTTCTGTCTTGTTCATTCTTCCATTCTAAAGGTTATCTATACTGCTTTTTGTTTCTATTTTTCTACATGCTCTCATTATTTTCTATTTTTTCCCCTTTTTTTTTCAAATTCAACTTTTATTGAAACACAATGCTTTACATTTCTGTATATGTGAAAATGTTAATAACCCCTCGAATAAACATCCTTTAAACAATTCCAATGTCTGTTTTCATTAACATTTCCAAGAATGACATGTTTTAATGTACATCAAAAATGCAAGACAAAAAATGTTTTCAACAACTCCTAATATACATCTAAATTAAAAGAAAAGGTAGGTTAGGTTAAAAAAAAGGGGGGGGAGGGAGGAGAAAAAATAAATAAAATAAAACTAAGCTTTTAATTCAAGGTTTTTGTAAATTTGCACAGTTGTCCGATATATTCCATTTACTCACATTAATATTTCAAAGAACAGTTGTACCTCATTTATTTCTATATATTCAGAAAAACCATATAGTTGCAAATTTCCCATGTGTATTATTTATGTAAGATGTCAGCTCTTCCATCCTGTAAATCCCATTCACTGTTTTATACCAATCTGCTCTAGTGGGTGGTAATGGGCTTCTCCAGTGGAGTGGTATCAGCGATTTTGCTGCCATTAAGCGTTGAATCAAAATCTTGTTTTAAGAGAATCATAGGAATTGATTTGATGAAATAGCAGTATAACAGAAGGGGATTTGGGCATTTATATCCCGGTTATTCCTTTGCAATCTGTTAATATTTCAGACCAAAATGTATTTAGCTTGGGGCATGAAAGCCAAAGGTGAGAAAGAGTCCCTTTCTCTGTTCCACATCTCCAACACAAATCATCAGGTAACAGTCCCATTTGTTTCAATCTCACAGGAGTTCTGTACCACCTGGATAGTAATTTGAAGGAGTATTCCTGGTATTTGTTACTAACTGAGCAGCGTGAGTTTGTTTGAAAGATAAAGTCCCATTCAGAACTCGTAAATGTGGTATTCAGTTGGGTTTCCCACTGACTAACATAAGATGGTTGTTCTTTGTATTTTAGATTATTTAGTAGTTTATACAATATGTAAATCTGATTTTCTTTGACAAAGGGATTCAAAGGGATTCAATTCAGGTACCGTTGTTCCTTTTAATTTTAGATGTATCATCCAATGAGAAATTTGAATACTGTATATTGCCAGAGATCTTGTTTTGTCCAGTTCAGTTTTGCTGAAATATTGAGAATAGTGCATTCAGTTGTTTAGGTAAAATATGTTGAAGTCTTGGATTCAGAATACCAAAAGCCAGGTTATATCCCTCATCCATTCTGCTAGGTGGCTAGTCAGGTTTTCTAAATATTGGAGGTACTGGTGAAGGAAATTACGTTAACCCCAATTTGTGATTAATGGAATTCCATATAGAGCGTGTGGGAGTCAACAGTACATGGGTGTTTAAATCTTTCGTTTCACATTTTTAGCCCAGGGTATAGAATGAAGAACATTACCAGCCCACTCATCTTCCATTATTCTCCAATGCAAAGTACAATTCAGATTGACCAATTCCTTAATGCGGGCCAAAATACATGCTTGATAGTATGACTCAAGATCTGGGTATCCCAACCCACCTTCTTTTTTCGGTTTATAGAGAGCTCGAGTTTTTATTCTACTTCTTTTTCCTTGGCATATATAATGTCTGATCACATCATTAAATTCTCTGAATATTTTGGATGGTAGACAAATAGGAAGGGTTTGGAAAAGATAAAGAAATTTAGGGAGAATAGTCATTTTTACTGTGTTAATTCTCCCCAACCACGTAAAATGCTTTCCCCCCAATACTTGAGTCCTGCGAGTTTCACCAAATAAAGGCTTATAATTCAAATCATATAAAAGTTGGCTGACAGATGAGATCCAGACCCCCAGGTATTTTATGCAAATAAATTGCCATTTAAAGGTACAGTTAGAAATTAATTTCGGTTTCATTTGGTTAGTTATATTTATGGACAATGCCTCTGATTTGTCCATGTTTGTTTTATAATTGGATAATACTCCAAATTCCTGTAGTAATTTCGGTATTGTTTGTGTTATTGCAAATAAAAGATCATCTGCCAGCGCTGCTACTTAATAGTTTTTATTTCCAATTGTTATACCTGTTATATCCGGATCCTACCTGACAGCATTTAAAAGAAATTCTATGGTAATTACATATATAAGTTGCGACAAGGGACATCCCTGTCTCGTCCTGTTCATTATATTAAATAGTGGAGAAAGGAGACCATTTGCTGATGGTTTTGTATAAGATGCCATAATCTTACCTCTAAATTTAGGGCTGAAATCTAAGCTTTGCAATGCTAAGTCAAAGAAATCCCAACTAACTATCAAAGGCCTTCTCTGCGTAGTTGAGAGAAGCAGAAAAGGCCTTCCCTGTTGCCTTGTCCAAGCAATCCAGTTCAAAACCTTGTAGGTGTTCTCTTCTGCCTCTCAACCCATAATGAAGCCCTCTTGGTCCCTATGAATAATTAAGGGAAGAATGGGTTTTAATCTTTGGGCCAGAATTGTGGTAAATATTTTAAGATCTAGGTTGAGAAGGGAGATGGGTCTGTAACTGCTACAGTTAGATTAATCTTTGCACTGTTTAGGTATGACAGAGATGTGTGCTAATAAGAATTCTTGGTTCTGGGGGGTTATCTATATCTAGGGTATTAAACAATGTTTCTAGTATTGGCATTACCTGAAGGTTACAAAGTTTTTAAAATCTGGCTTTTCAAGCCATCAGGGCCAGGAGCTTTATGCAAGGACAGTTGTTTTATGGCGTCCAATATTTCTACTCTAGAGATTGGGGTTTGACGTGTTTCCAAACATGTAGCCAGAATTGTAGGGAGTTTATTTTTTGTGCAAATAATTCTGTATTTGATTTCTAAGTTTGGCCCTGGCCTGGGTAGAAGTGGGTGGGTTAATATTGTAAAGTTTCATATAGTATTGTAAAGTTTCATATTAGTATATATATAATTATAGTATAAAGCTTGAGCTAGCATTTTTCCAGATTTTGTTTCCATATTCAAAATATTTTTGCCTGGTGTTGCTTTATATATTTTGGATATTATGGTTTAAAAGAGAATGTAGTTTATGTTCAGTTAGGAATCTAAAATGTTCTCCTTCCTGGTTTTTTTTGGTGTTTCGTCTCTAGTTCATGTATTTGCTCTAATAGTTGTGTAATTTGTTGATTTCTTTGTTTTTTTATACGTGAACCATGTTTAATGAGAATACCCCTGGATAAGCATTTAAGAGCTTGCCATTTAGTTATGGGAGTTGTCATATCTGTTTGTATGGCTTCGCTATAGGTCGAGAGGGCATTAAACAACTCTTTTATACAGTCTTGATTATCTGACAATGATTCATTAAGTTTCCATCTCCATTCTGATGTAGTCTTATGTGGCATATTTAGGGGCAGATTTATCAAGGGTCCATCGAATCATCTTATTCAGGTGAGTCTCTAAAGGTACTAATAAAGAAGATAACCTGTATCTCTACCGCAGTGTCCAAGTCCCCTGGGGGGTGGAGAGTTTAGCGTGGTGGGGAAAAAAAGAAACATCTCCTTCTCTATAACATCCAGTGGTGAAAATTTTTTTTATATAAGTGAAACTGTAACTTTTTGCCAAAGGAGAAAATGAGGAGAAAAAAAAAAAAGAGAGAAAACACAAACCCCCCTCCTCCGCACTTTTCAAATCTTGGGCATACATACGCCATTGATACATGGCTCAATTAACTTTTGTACAGTTAGTCACATGTTGTATACTTATCCCTCTGTCGACTTGTCTTTGGCCGGGGTGGTCTTGTTTTTTTTTTCTTTGTCCTTTAGGTGTTGTCACCTCGATCCATGGCTCACGATTGAGCAGATGTGGAATCTTTGGCATATGACAAAATTTCAACCATTCGTTTAAATCAGGGGTGTCCAACCAGCGACCAGGATGGATATGAATGCGACCCAGCTTGAACTTTTGCCAATCCATGAAACGTCATGTTGCAATGTTACGCACAGAGAGCGTATGTACTAGGTCGCTAATTGTGTGCATGTGTGCTTTAAATTTTATATGGGGTGTGCTGTGTGTGTGGCTTCCTAGAGCAGGAAAAGCAGTTAACAAGTGAGCGTTCGGTTACTTACAAAGGCGGGTGAACATTCTTCAGCAGCGTCGCCCACTGTGCTAGGGATATAAGCAGCGCCTACATTTGTGAGCAAGAATGAACACACTAAGTAAAATTAGGACCAAATTATCTGATGAGCACCTTGAGAATTCACTGAGAATTGCAACTACTTCCATTCAACCAGATATTGATACATTCATTTTTCAAACACAATGTCAAAAATCCCACTAGGTTTATCATACCCTCTTTTCTTTTACAATAAAATAAATAAAAAATTAGTGTTTGTGTGTATTTCGAGTGTGGCCCCAGAACATTTTTCTTCTTCCAGTGTGGCCCAGGAAAGCCAAAAGTTCGGACACCCCTGGTTTAAGCTCCAATCCATCAAGAAATGGAGATAGATCATCTGGTCCAGTTAACACAAATGTCTTGTTGTTTTAAGTAACTTGCAGACTGAAAGGATATCCCCATTTAAATGAAAGATTGGCATCTTTAATTGCTGTAAGTAGGGGGTCTCAGAAGTCTCTATTGCTGCAGAGTTGACCAGGATAGATCCTGGAGTATTAAAATTGAGGTACCCTGAAAAGTTATATTCTGCAGTTTTCTTGCTTTTTGAAGAATTTCCACTTTTATCGGATATCTGGTCACACTGCAGATTACATCTCTAGGTTTATCCATTGGTAGGCCTTTGGGCCTCAGAGCTCTATGAATCCTTTCCATTTCCACAATATGCATGTCTGGCTTTTCGAGTATTTGATTGAAAATCTTTGTCGCTGTGTCCTGGAGGCCTCTGATGCGTAAATTACATTGTCTCCCATGGTTATCTAGGTCCTCCAGATGTTTCTGTAAGGAATAGAGCATTTTATTTTATAGTTGAGTGAATAAGGGAGTTTGTAGCAGTCTCCACTGTGTCTTGTCTAGATTCCGTGTCAGCCATACTTGAGTGTAAAGTTGCAATTTCAAGCTTGAGATCGGCGACTTCTTCATGCACTGTCCACTTAATTTGTGTATCAATATTTGAATGGGAGTCCACAGCTGATCTTATATATCCTCCATTAAGCCGAAGGGACTATAGGTTTATATTGAGAATACAGGGTTAATCCCCATTGAAGGTTGATTGGTTTTAAATTTAATGGGAGGGGTTAACAGGGTTTAGATACCAGTTGAAACATGCTGTTAATAGAGACACCTATGACTAAGTTCCAGAGGGTACGAAACGCGCAAGGTGGACCATGTGGGGTCAGTATGTATCGCAATTTTAATGTAACTTAAATAAATATTTTTGTTTTAACTATTGAAAAGCCTTGGGACGTATATCTTTTGATATAAACTTTTTGTACACTTAATTTGTGTAACCAGATTCTCAAAGTCTTGTTTAGTCGGCAGTGATTTTAAATATGATCGAGTAGAAGTATCGTTACTCACAGATTTACTATTGAGTCGTCAATAGGGCTGCACGCTTGTCTCGGCGCCATCTAGGATCCGTGCGACGCAGCTTCCGAATCTGTAGAAGTAAAGAACTGCTTCAGCGAGCATTTAGTTTCACTCACTTTTGGAGTTTTGGGGTCCTCTGCAGTTGGATCTTTAATTTTGGTATGTTTGCCCATTGCTAAAAAGAGGGATTTCCACTAATCTGGGTAAGGCAGGTCCGGAGACTCCAGATCACGCATCCACCATGCTCGGCTGCTGACCACGCCCCCCCTCTGCACTTTTCTTTAGTTCTCTCAATTCACAATATCTTCTATTCCCGCATACCCACTTCTCCTCCTTTTACCTCCTTCTTTCTGTTCTGATTTTACTTAGTTCTATCCTTCATTTTTTGCTCTTCGTTTTTTTAATACTCCATGAATACTTTGCCCCAATTATTGCCTTTCCTGCTTCAGCATGCTTCCACCACTTTAATTTTATGCTTTCACTCTCTTCTTTTTTGCTGATTCCATCTTCCCTTGCCCCATGCTATTGTCCTTTTCCATTTTTTCTTCAACTTCCCTATTTTATGCTTGTCTATGTTTTTCTTTTGTGTTCTCATATCTTTGTTTCAGCTGCAACAAGCTCTAGTTACACCACTGGTAAAGTTTAATTTTTCACTTTCTAAAGCAGCTCGGGGGGGGGGGGGGGTTCGACTCTTTGTTATATATTGATACATTTAGTTGATACATTTGTTATATTTGGCCCTCCTGCACAGAATCCCTGAGTTTCTATAACGGCAGCTGATATATTGATAGAGTAGTTGCTAATTTTCCACAGATGCTACTGAGAAATGTATCCGCTAATGTAGCAACTTAATGTAGCAAAACAGTTGAGAATGCTCCTGGATCGCTGAGCTGCCAGACTGAATCACTAGAGACGGGGACCATTCAACATTAAACTTAAATTTTGAGAAAACTGTAAAATATATGGATGGAATATATACAGTTGGGCCCATAAATCTTTGGACAGAGACAATTTGGTTCTGTACATTACAGTGTGATGGCTTAGGCGTGCATGGCTGACAGTGGCACTGGGACACTAGTGTTTATCCATGATGTGACACAGGACAGAAGCAGCCAAATGAATTCTGAGGTGTTCAGAGACACACTGTCTGCTCAAATCCAGCTAAATGCAGTCAAATTGATTGGTAGGCATTTCATAATGACCCAATACATACAGCCAAAGCAACCCAGCAGTTTATGAAAGCAAAGAAGTGGAAAATTCTTGAATGGCCAAGTCAGTCACCTGATCTGAACCCAATTGAGCATGCATTTCACACGGACAGAAAGGCCCACAAACAAACCGCATCTGAAAGCCGCTGCAGTAAAGGCCTGGCAGAGCATTAAAATGGAGGAAACCCAGAATCTGGTGATGTTCAAGACTTCAGGCTGTCATGGCCAGCAAAGGGTTTTCAAGTATTAGAAATTAACATTTTATTTTCAGTATTTTAATTTGTCCAGTTACTTTTGAGCCCCTAAAATGAAGTGATTGTGTTTAAAAAAAAAAAAAAAAAAAAGGCTTTAGTTCCTTACATTTTTATGCAATCTTTTTGTTGAACCCACTGAATTAAAGCTGAAAGTCTGCAGTTCACTGCATCTGAGTAGTTTTATTTAAAATTCATTGTGGTAATGTACAAAACAAAAATTAGAAAAAATGTGTTTCTGATTTATGGGCCTAACTGTAAGATGGAAAGCAATTGAAAAAAGTCTTCGTTTACAGTGAACAATCTGAAACCAACTGAACTGAAAAAGGTGTTGGAAGGTGATACACCCCTTTAATGGTCAAGAAAAGTGGAGTTTCTGATACCCATTGGTTCAGTGGTATAATTATAGAGGCTGTAAAGAGTAGACCCTGCAGTTGCAGGGGGTCCTGGCCAGCTTCCTCTATGGTTTTAAATAAATGCCCCTTCCTGGTCAAAATTCCTCCTCCCTGGCTGCACCTCTAGCATTGGTGCAATAGTGAGAGATGGCGGCAGATGAGGGAGGAAGGATGAGTATCGAGCAAGAGAGAGGCAGCAGATGGAGGGTGGTGGTCAGACGATAAAGGTGGGAGTGTGCACAGGGCCCCTCTGTAGATTTTCTTGCACAGGGGGTCGGCACTGTCTACAAAGGCTGCTACATTAGTTAGCTAGGGTAGCATTGCCTGACTCACTGCTATCCTTGTAATGTTCCACATGACTTGTATTTGACCCTCCCGGGACCTGGAGTAAAAAAAAAAGGCAAATAGGCTTTGTTACAGGTGTTTTATAGCTCAGTGGGTAGGTGACAATATATATGTGTAATGCATCTATGTTGCCTTAACTAAACCTTATTGCTCAATTTTTTTTTTCCGCCACTGGTACTTCAGTTCAGGCTGCAATGTAGTAAATATATATTAAACATTCAGATAAATGGTAATTGATCCTGCTTTGTCTTGTGGGACTTTGTCTCTGATCCTGGACGTTATCTAAAATTCCTGTCTTAAAGGAGAAGGAAAGTCGTCTTGCACTTCTGTATGCTAAATGTTAGGCACCCCAAGTGATTGTATTTATGTACCTGAAACCCCGGGCCTGACACCTGTAATAGAGTATAAATCAATAGTGTATTTTTGATTTTTATTTCAAAATTACCATAGGATGTGTGCTTTATATTTTTGAGCATGTACAGTGCTAGAATGCCTTGAATCTTGTGTATTTAACTTCTGTCAATCAACATGGAAACGTGTATATTAAAGGAATATATATTAAAGGAATAGGCACACCAACAATTAAAGCATTTTGAAATAATTAATATATATTTTTAGCATGCGTTGTTAAAAGCTGTGTGTTTGCTTCAGAAAGACTACTATTGGGGGCAGCCATTAAAGCTTGAAAAAAGGGGAAACATAGCTCATAGCACATAACAGATAAGCCCTGTTCAGTGCAATTGTGCTTTATCTGCTATGTAACCTGTGCCCTTTCTCCTTTTTTCAAGCTTTAATGGTTGCACTCCCAGACTGACCCTCTCCTTCCATGAATTTTTACCCCTTTTAATGCTGTAGCTATACCAAGCAATGCTAGTCTGCAGAAAGAAGGGGCACTAAGGTATTGAACTTGATGGCCCATACTACTGTAGACTGACTGCTTGCTACAGTCACACATGAAATTATGTGAATTTTCATTTCTTTATAAATAAGTCTAAAACTTGATATGTTTTTTATAGTCCTTAAAATAGTTAATGAAAACCCAGTAAACCAAATGAGTCAGAAACATACAATACATGTATTTATTGATGAAAATCATAAACCATTGATTACCGTATATACTCGTGTATAAGCCGACCCGCGTATAAGCCGAGGTACCTAATTTTACCTAGGAAAACTGGGAACCTATATTGACTCATGTATAAGCCTATACCACACTTTTGCCTGCAGGGTCAGAGACTGACCGTGTATTTGCTCCTTGCCGAACATTCTTTTCTATGCGCTGAGCACTGACACGAGCGAGTATAGAAGGTGCTGTTTCAGGTGAATTAGGCTGCTTATGTGACATTTGTGCATGTGTCAGTGCTCAGCGCATAGAAAGGAATTAAGCCTACACTGAACTACATCTCCCATGATCCCTAATCAGCCAGAGGTTAAAAGCCCCACTAGACTAGATGCCTAGTTTGCGTCACATTCGCCCCAATAGCCATGAAACTGTCTGACCTTTCAGAGCCTCCTGGAGCCGGTCGACGTCCATTGCTGGAAGAGGAGGGTGTCAAACACACACAAACCGGCTGCCTCGCTCTCAGCCCCATCCGTAATCGCTTCCTCCGTGACAGTGAGGGAAACCCACAGGAGGGAACGAGGTCCCATCCCCTGCCTCCGGTGACCATGCTGAGCAACGACGGAAACACCTAAGCGAACTGAGATCCCAGAAGCCGGCGCGCAATAATGGCGCTCGTGACGTCACCAGAAGGAGAGGCTGGAGTAGGCAGTCCAGACCTGACTGCTTGGCTATTGCTCTCTCAGTTTAAAAACAAAATGGCCGTGCGTTCCAAAATGGATAGGTATCTTGGATGTTGACGTGCAGAGACATGCCCTGGATAAATCTAAGAGGAGTCAGGCAAAGCGGAAAAACCTGGGACAGCTGGATGGTAACCCGTACAAATCTGTTCTTCCTCTGCCTGCATGCACGATCGAATGCTTCCCGGGTATGAAAAATTAAGGCAGGAGCGCGATCAGGGGCGTGATCACATCAGCAGGTTGTGCGATGCTGCAAAGCTCCTCCTACTAGGAGGGTTTTATTTGTGGGTCCCGTTGCTGTTGTTTGGTGCATGTGATTTCTCCCTTGTCCGGCTTGTGACAGTGAGTGCAGTGCTTACACGGTGAGCAGGGAAGGTGAGCGGCTTGGCTTGTCTGATACTGGGAACGAGCACGCAGCAGCAGGGGAGTACTGAGTAGTGAGACTCGCGTATAAGCCGAGGTAGACTTTTTCAGCACATTTTCAGTGCTGAAAAACTCGGCTTATACGCGAGTATATACGGTATGTGGCAAAAACATTTACACCTCAGGCAAATTTGTTCCCTTGAAGATTAAGATTAAATCTTGAACAAAGGAAATCTCTGAGGAACTTCAAAAAACAAGTTATGGATGCTTATCAGGCTGGTAAAGATTAAAGTTTGGGCTTCACTAGTCCACTGTCCCCACAAGTTGTGTACAAAAAAGGAAATTTCACACCATTGTTACCCTCCCCGGTACAGGTCAACCAACAAAGTGTCACATCAAGAGCAAGGCATGCAATACTCCAGAGATCTCAAAGAACCCATTCTAATGTCTATGAAACTAAAGGCCTCTCTTGCTTTAATGAATGCCTGTTAAAAATAAAATACAAAATATGCATTTTGCCATTCTCCGTATGCATTTAGACAGTCTGAAGAGCCCATACAACCTCTTGTCATGAACAAGAGCTTTTGGAATGTGAACATTTTTCATAGCTTTGGTTATAATCTTGTGTGATCAATTTGTATTGTGATTGTTCTGTAGCATGAAGCTTCACTTCAAGGAGGTTAAAGTATTAACACTGAATGATACAGTCCAAACCTATTAGGCTTACTTTATAAACCCAATAATTGCTTTTACAGTGTATCGCTGAATTGTGCAGTATAACCCCTGGAAAATTTGCAACACTTACACTAACCTATAATTTGATCATAGTTATAAAATAAATGCTGCTATAAGCATTCCAGCTGGACCTTTGCTAGGAATTCAAATGGGCAGCACTCCGATTAAAAGAAAGCCTTTATTTTTCACATGCAGGGCAACAGCAGAGCAACGTTTCGAGCCACCTGGCTCTTTATCAAGCTAATTAAAATATGTACATTTCCTCCTTTTATCTTACTACAGCATAGCACCATCTAGTGTTGTTTTAACAATGGTACATAAAGAAACAATGTGTCACAAAAACGATACAAGGCTTCACTTATCTTGTTATACTGTTCCATTTTCTATGTGGCCAAATTGTATCGAGATAAAAACTGTGAAAAAGGGAAGGGCATTAAAACAATGTTGTTACCAAAAAACAGGAACCAAGTCATATTCCATGTTCAATCCATTTGGTGACAGACTATCCAGTTTCCGAATCCACCAGGCTTCTCTATATAGTAATTTTTTTAGACGATTACCACCCCTTCTCATCCTTTAAACTGTCTCAAATATCTGAAATTTTAACTGGTGAACAGTATGTCCCATCTCTGCAAAATGTCGTGCCACTGGTTGTTCCATTCTTTTATTTTTGATGGCAGATTTATGTTCCCTAATCCTATCTCTGGCCATACGTGATGTCTGTCCGACATATACCAAGCCACATGGGCATTTAATTACATATACTACAAATGTAGTTGTACACGTAAATTGGCCAGAGATAGGAATAGGGACCCCATTTCTTGGGTGGTAAATCACTTCACCTTTTTGGACATTATTGCAACAATTACACGTGCAGCACGGGAAGGTTCCCTTTTTAGCTGGGCGTAGCACCGACTGTTTACATTTTATTTCTGAACCAACATACGCTTTTACTAGCAGGGATCCAATAGTCCGTGCTTTTTTTTAAAGGACATCACTGGTGGATTTCGGAAACTGGGTATCTCTCCTAGATTTGTTTGTAGAATACTCCAATGTTTTTTTAGTATTTTTCCAATCTGATCACTTAATGTATTGTATGTAGACACAAAAGGAATCCTGGAAATGTCACATTTTACTGATTTAGTTAATAAACTCTTTCTATCCACTTGTTCCATCCTCTCTCTTTGACTTTGTACCACCTTTCTAGGATATTTCCTACTGATAAATTTCTGTGTCATTTCCTCCATTCTTATTTGTGCAAGTCCCTCGTCTGACACTATCCTTTTTACCCGAGCCAATTGGGATTTGGGAAGTGAGTTTTTTGTCTGGAGGGGATGGAAGGAGGAAAAATGTAAATGAGTATTTCTATCAGTCTCCTTAGTAAATAGATCAGTTTGCAACTTACTATCAGCCACATATACTCTGGCTCGAAACGTTGCTCTGCTGTTGCCCTGCATGTGAAAAATAAAGGCTTTCTTTTAATCGGAGTGCTGCCGATTTGAATTCCTAGCAAATATCGTATACGTGTGGAAGGACACGTGGGAAAGGTGCACCCGTGAACAAAGTTGCAGACAAGTGAGTGCGACCTAAATTGATTTCAATTGATTCCAGCTGGACCTGTCTGCTCTGGTAACTGCATGTAAGGGTATAAAATCCAAAACCTGTGCATTGTTTCTGAACCTTTTCTACCTGCTCTTTAAATAAGTATGCCTGCATTCTTGGAGCAGCAGAAAAGACAAGCTTGTTCCTGCCTCAAGCAGTATTACCAGTTTTTCTAGATACATTGATGCATTTGTGTAACTGTCCACAGTTTTATGAACATGTTAAATAATTCACTTTTAGATGTTTACACAAAGGCCTAGAAATCATATTTATACTACAGAATATGTTTTTCATCGTGCTACATAAAATGAACTGCTTAGGCAATTTGAATGTGCATTCTATTGTAAAGCTGATTTTGCATTTTTCAGCAGTAGTAGCAATAGGTAGTGATGGGCTAAACGCAATTGTTTGGCTTTGCAGAATATTATCAAAACAGAGAAAATTTGCTGAAATGCGTTAAAGTCTATGGGCAACAAAATATTTTCTTTTTCCTCCCATTAGAGTCTATGGGTGTCATTTTTGCAGCAAAACCTGGAGAAACATTTCACTCATCACTAGCAATAGTGCATCTTCATTTAATCAGTCCTTTCAGATTTTCCGAATTTCTGCAAAATGTTAATTTCTAATGTACAATGGAACTGTCGTTAGTACAGGTGTCTGTACCCCATATTTAGTGGTCCATTGACACTGAATACAGTATCATTTTGATGCAAATGTAATATTTATTTATTTTTTTGCCCAAGAAATGATTTCTTTTGCGTGTTCAGCATTTGTTGTGATGATTCATTCTACAATGCTTCAAATGCCTCATATGCGCTTACACTAGCATTTTTTACCAACTGCAGTTTTTCAATGGCTAGAATAATGTTCTCAATGAACTGTGTAAGCTATGTCGTTATTGTAGTTATTCATGTTCTCAATACGGTGCCATTGTTTTCTATTTTTCTTCTTAATTACTTAAAACCATATGTCTGCTTTCTAAACCCTTTTTATTTGTAGCAATAAATGTTTAAATTGATTGTTCCCCTTTAAGTTAACTGTTAATATTATGCAGATTAATATTCTAAAACAATTTTCTTTTGTTTGGTTTTCGTAGTATTATTTGTGGTTTTTGACTGATTTAGTTTTTTATTCAGGTCCAGTTTGCAATTTCAGCTATCTAGTTGCTAGAGTCCAAATTACCCTAGCCACCATGCATTGATTTGATTAAGAAACCGGAATTTTAAAGAGAGGGCCTAAATAGAAAGATGAGTAATAAAAAATTAACAATAACAATACATTTGTTTTTTAGATGGGGGTCCATGACCCCTATTTAAAAGCTGGAAAGAGTCAGAAGAAGATGGCGAATAATTTGAGCTATAAAGAAAAAAAATGAAGCCTAGTTGAAATGATAATGATAATTCTATTATAACTAAAAGTCAATCGAAGGTAAACCACCTCCTTTAAGTGAAATTCAGACACCCTTAAGGGCAGATTTATCAAAGGTCAAAGTGAAAATTCGAATTTCGAGCTAATTTTTGTGTTCTTCGACTAGTGAATAGTCCAAATTCTATTTGAATTTGAAAAAAAAAAAAATCAAAACTCCAATATCAAATTTATCATCTACCATATTTTTAAAAATTCTACTTCGACCATTTGACATCTAAAACCTGCCGAATTGCTGTTTTAGCCTATGGGGTACCTCCTAGAACCTATTTGGAGTCAATTGGTATACTTTGAAAAATCAAATTATTTTTTTGGAAAAACATTGAATCATACAATTCAAATGTGCTATTACTTCGATTTGTACGATTCAATTCGAACAAATATGGACCTATTCACCCGAAAAAAAACTTCAATATTTTTTTTTTTATTACATTTCGATTGGTCTTTTTTCATTCGAATTTCAAAGTTATGGGAGTTCAAAAAAACTCCCATTACTTCGAAAATCGACCCTTGATAAATCTGCCCCTAGAGGAAAATGGAGTTGGTCAAAGTACCTCTGAATTTAATTGCTTCTATGAGCTAAATAATAGGAAATATTGATTAGATTTTGTCTGCCAGATTTTACCTGACCCACAAAATATTGTCAAGCAGCATGAAATTTTGTGAGAACCTTTAATAAAATTTGATTGCCCCTGCTGAATGCTCACTGGTGAATCTGTAGAAATATGTAGAGGTGTGGGACAAATCCAAGGCAGCAACCGGACCGCAACAACTTCCCTACTGGGGACAGCGGCACACAACATGCCTCGGGCAGCGCCCTTTGTCAATGCTCACTGGTGCTTGCTGGGAAGTAACTCTAAGCAGTTGTAATTTTCTGCTAAGAGGAGCACTGGTTTAGATGTAACGTGTAAGTGATAACAGTTTGGAATAGGATCACTTTGGGGAAGAGATTAAATTATTCTTTCTGCCATTACTGTAAACCCGTAGGCAGATATTAATGGAGTACAAACCATGTTATTTTGACTGCAAAAACTACTGGTGAAAACAGTAGTGCTGGTGATCCCTTTAGTTTCCCATGGTTCACTTGCCAAGTTGCTGACCCATTATTCCCACTCTTTTAAGGAGCCAGTTTATCCACATGCTGCTGCAGGCATAAATAAAGAGCCACATTACTTTCAGAACTGACATTAGAAAGAAACTAGGCTTATTTATTTATACATTTTCAAACACTGTTATACATGCACATGTAATCACCCTCTCTCCTTCTTTTGTTAAGTTACTATTTGGAGTTAAAATTAGTTTGTGAGATTCCCCCCCCCCTGAAAAATGTAACCAGCATTTTTTTTTTTTTTTTACACATTCAAATTAAGGGGCAGATTTATCAAAATGTGAGATCAGGTTTGATAAATAGCCTTCTAAAAATCCCATAGAACATGGGTGAGCTTTTATTTATTAAAATATGAAGGCACATTTTGATAAATCTGCCCCTAATTGTATTTGTGCAAAAATAGTAGAACTCTCATTTTAATTCTACAACAAAATGTGGAAAAATCCAAGGGAGTTTAACCACATATTCAAGTAACTGTACAGTTTTATTTGAGCCAGGTCAAGAGTAGTAAAAGCATTAGGTTGTCTAGTATTTACTAAGCAATACAAACATTTGCTATCAAAATTCATTAATGCTGTAATGTCCCTTACAAGCCTTACAAAGTCCTTAAAAAATGTTTTGTGTGTTTTGCAGAGCCTTAACGGATTTGAGGAAGGAGTAGAATTTCTTCCTGCTACAAACTCCAAGAAAGTTGAGAAAACTGGGCCTAAGAAGAAACTAGCTATATTTGGAGTGGTGATTGGTGCAGCACTCATCTCTCTCACTATTGGTCTATTAGTTTGGCACTTTGCATGTACGTATATACTATTGCATGTGTTCAACTCCTCTGTCACTGTTACACTTTAGCATGTTAAGGGCAATGGCAAGCTGGCCATTTTCTCAGTCCAGCTACGGGTATTTCACTTGGCAGGCAACAAAGTTCTCTCATTCCTCATTTAAAGGAGAATTAAAGCCCCAATGAAAGCCCCATCAACTACACCCCCCCATATTCTCCCTCTCCCCACTTCCTCCCTACATAGTACATTAGTGCAAAAAGTGTCCCCAAATGTCACTCACTTCTCCATGCAGAGCTCTAAGGTGCCATCTTCCGCATCTTTGGTTTTCTTCGGGAAGGGACCACTGACACTGAGCTATTTGGCAAATGCGCAGTTGTAGCCAGTCCAGTATTCGCGCCAACTGTCCATGCACATGAAAGCCATCAGTTGCCGAAGGGAAGAGGATACTAAGAAAACCGAGAGACAATATTTGTGTGTATATATAGATATGTGTGTGTGTGTTAATGATTAACTTTTCTTGAGACAAGTCTGATCTGAGCATAATTGCACAGCAGATTATGGTCTTTATTTAAGTCTTTTGTTTGTCTACCTGCAAATGAAGGAAGACAACACCTACAGAAGGTTGACAGAGGTTTGTCACCCTGAAAATCATTTTTCTTGACAGCAGTCTTGTTGCAACATCTTCGTAAAAGTACTTTCATGTACTAAAAATAACACAAACGTTTTATTATAAACATCACCGCACACTTGCTCAAAGCACAGGAATAACTACATTTGTGGCAAAACCTTGTTATTGGAATTGTCTAATTTTACTACTTTACATTTTTCCATCTGCTTCAAAGTTTGGCCTTGGTTTCACCCTTAAATGTGATGTCTAGTGCATGTTTTTGACTGATATTAAGTTCAACTATTAACTGCGATAGGAACCACTGTCTTTATAATGAATACAGAAATGCTCATAATGTAATTATAATAAAGTCTGAACCATTTGTTTCACCCACAAGATAATGTCCACCGTTACTACCAGCTTCTTGCAAATTATGTTAAACTGCCTAAGTGGAGAATTAAAGGAGAGAAATAGCATAACTAAATACCCCTTTAATCTTGTAGGATTATGTATGGTGCTGGTTTTACTCTGGGCTAAAGTTATCTTTAAAGGGGAACTACTGTAGAAATTACAATGTAATATAAGCTTCAGCATACCAAAATAAGAAACTTTCTAAATTCAATCAATTAAAAAATCTGTACTGTTTATGAAAAAAATCAAGTTTATCTTCACTATCCCTCTCTGCATCTGTTTCTCTTCATTCTCTCTTCATGCAGCAGTTAGGTGTCTGATGTTCATTGACAGTTAGATCCAATATGTCTTATGGGGGGGGGGCTCCTTTTGCCTAGAAGATGTATTAGAGCTCACTCTATTAAAATCACCAGACATCATGTCTCATGAATTTGTGCAAAAGGTAGTTATTTTGTTTGTACTGGAAACAGTTATTTGAGCTCTAATACATCTGCTAGGAAAGGGAGTTGAATGGAGAGTGAAGGAAACAATCCAAAGATGAGGACAGTGTTAGAGTTACTGTGCTTTTTACTTTATTTTAAACATGTTTGGATAAATGTTGTTAATGTCAATTTTCTCTTGTTTTTGTTGTCGTTTCAACATATCTCTCTAAACAACATATTCACAAACTGACTTTCTTTCACCCAAAAATGAAAAGAAGGTTGAGTTGGAATTTTGGCAGATTTCTGTTAATATGGAGATTGTATATACGCTACATGACTTTTACTACAAAAAAATTGCTTTTCTACAGTTGCGAATGCCTCGAGTCTTTAGAAATCTTTAAAATTTAGTTGGAGATATCTCACTTTTTTCCAAGTGTTTCCATGTTAAATGGAGTTTCAGGGGAGCATGTTTTAAGAAGAAAAGCTCCCAAATAATTGCTATTGCAGATAGTCCGTGTCATAGAGCACATTATATGGTATAGTATCTTCTAACCAGTATCTTACACAATGCATAGTTTACACAGTGGCATTTTTTCACCTAAAGCAATGTTGTTTCTGACTATTAATTTTCTGTCACGATTATTTAGACCGCAACGCACCAATACACAAACTCTACACAGGCTATTTGACAATTGCAAATACCCAGTTCATTGACGCATATGAAAACTCAACAACACCAGAATTTGCAGATCTCTCTGCTAAGGTCATCAATACGGTAAATATATTGATCTTCTTTGTCTTCAAAATTAAATATAATAGCTTCATTGTCCAGGACACTCATTTTCATATAGCATTATTAAAGGAACAAAGAATGAAAGTGCTTTAAAGTAATAACTGGTAAAACTGCTGTGTTTGCTTCAGAAACACTACTAGTGTTTATATAAATAAGCTGCTGTGTAGCAATCCTGCATTTGTATAAGTGCTGTGGTCTTGGTTTGGGTGGAAATGGAAATGCCCTTGGAGAACCAACACAGGAATGTGTTAATATGTTAAAAAAGCCAAAATTGCTGAAATCCTTGTTTAGATTTCACCTATAATTTGTGGGAACACCTACTCAAAAGATCTGAATTTTGAAGGGCAAGTCAACCCCAAAATAAAAATTTACTTGGTAAAAGAAAACATAAGTAACTTTCCAAATATATTTTTTAAACATTTTCAGTGCTTTTAACTTTTTATTTTTTGTTAAATCAATTGCTGTTGAAAGCATCATTTGCTTAACTCCTGGTTGTTCCTTTTTAAACAATGTTGCAAAAGCCTAAGTTCCCCAGCAAAACAAGCCTGTTTATCAGCTGGCTTGTTTCAAAGTCTGAGCCATCAGGGTAGAGAATCGAAAGGGACAGCTATAAACCACTTTTAATTGTAATACGTGTACAAATAACTTAAAAACCATAGACAATTGGTAATGAATGTTGCAAAGTTGCTTAGAATTTTATTTCATTCTGTAAAAAAAGATATCAACAAAATAAATACTCATTAAATACTAATGCTTTGCCATCTATCATCATCTTCCTTTACTCTGTGATCTGCCTCCACTGATGACAAGCTTAACTCTCCTTCATGTCTGCCCCCATTGGCAGAGAGAGTTTTTTTTTGGGGGGGAGATGTTGTTAGCTTTAAGCATTATTAAACAAGCATATTCTGTTTTGTTGTTTGAAATTGTGCTTTCTTTCCACTTACAGCTCCAAACTGTATATAATGGAAATAAAGACATAGCACCCTATCTCCAACAGTGCAGTATCAGTGCATTTAGGTAAGTTCTTAAAAATATCCATGGTGTCATAAATAAATTAACAGAAATGATTCCTTTCCTTCCTCATCCAAAAAATAGGTGCTAAAGTGCCTATGGAAGAACATATTTGGTAGAATGTACTCCTGGCCCTATTATGTTAGGTCATAATAGAGGGCTATTAAGCTCTCCCTACAGGTTTTCAAGCTGGTCTGATAGATGGACGACTTTCTGGCATGCAGTTGACAGCTTTGCTTTGTAGGGTTGCGACAGAAAATCCCTGAATGTGGAAATAGTTAGTTTGAGTGGTTTTGAGTAACGTTCCTGCTAATATTACTTAATAGCATTATGCGCTCTTAGCCCTGAGTTTTTGGCAACATTTTAATGTCCGTGTTGAAGCTGGGATTGTTTTTTCCAACTATATACCTATATAAAAAACATTCTACAGTGAGTGCAAGTTAATGCAGAATGCAATGCAATAATGCATCTAAAACACACATATATGCTGTTATGGGATTTCATATGTAGAAATCAATTTTCCAAAATGTTCAGAAATACACAGTCTAGTAGGAGCAAACTGTATGTATTGGGCCAGATAATTCTCATACAGCAAGCTGAGGCCCAGGTTATATTAAAATGATGATGTCACCATGAAAATCCTTTTGGAGGGCCACATTTGTCCCACAGGCCTTCAGTTGGTCTAAATATTTTTTTTTCTTTTTTCCACTCTGCAGTGAAGGGAATGGTAATAACGTTATTGGATATTACTGGTCTGAATTTTCTGTGCCTGCTTTCCGCGAGGCAGCCTTTGAGAAAGCCATATCAGAATTCAAACTCCCAAGTGTGGACCCACGTCGGAGAACATTTGCCGTGGATTCTATTGTAGCATACTGTAAGCATTGTCAATATATTTCTGTTCTCTGCTAGTTCACAAATGAATTCACAGTAATTAAGTATGGTAAATCGATGCCATAGTGACATGATTCAAATTAACAATAATCGTAACATAATCAAAATGGAGAGGTAAACAATGCAGGGGATACAAAATATAAAAAAAAATACACTGGAGTTATTTATAAATTCATGTTAGTGTTTTTAAAACATGCTCCCCATAAACTCCATTTAACATGCAAACACTTGGGAAAAAAGTGAGATCTCCAATTAAATTCTAAAGATTTATAAAGACTCTAAAGGAGGAATTCACAACTGTAGAAATAGCTCTTATTTTTTGAGTAAAACTCGTGGCATATATACAATCTCCATATTCACAGAAGTCTGCCCAAATTCCAACTCCACCTTCATTTTTGGATGAAAGAAAGACAGTTTGTGAATATGTTGTTTATAATAATATGTAGAAACAACAACAAAAACAAACAAACAAATAGAAAATTTACATTATTAGCAACAATTTATCCAAACACATTTAAAATAATGTAAAAAGCACTGTAACTCTTCCCACTGTCCTCATTTCCTTCACTCTCTATTCAACTTCCTTTCCTAGCATATGTAATAGAGCTCTCCTGAGTCCAGTGCTACCTTCTGTATAATTCAGGGTTCTACAAACCGACAAAAGAGGGGGGGTAGCTCCCACATTGTAAATCACAACATATCAGTCAGAGAAGAGTATGCAGCCCAACCCGTTTCAGCATGTCCCTGAGGAAGTCGGAAGCTGGATGAAACTGATTTGTCTGAATACACTTCTTTGACCATGAGGTCAGATGAGCTGATCTTGCAACAAATGTTTGTAAGTGAAGTTACTCCCCCACACACACACATCTCGCCATTACCACAACACCTAGAGTCTGGACCCAATGTTCTCGAAAAAAGGCCCCATCAGTCACACCTCTGGCTTTCCGTTGTGAGTTGGAGTAATTCCAACCACCCCCATTTTCGCAACTTTCTTCACTGGTCGAACCAAGGAATGAAATACCCACCCATCCCACTGGATAAATCTAATATCCATGATTAAACTCAATTATGAAGCATTGCATTGGCTACAAATTTGTATGGCGTCCTTGGTGGGAACCAGCCCCTGGTGCACACCCTAGGAAAATGACCATTCCATTGACTGAAATATCCCATCTGCATCTGTAACTCTTACTGCAAGTCTGTTGTAATTAAATGATTACTGTAAATTTATGGAATAAATTTAGATCAAACCAGTGAGACATTTTGATTAAAAAATGTGTTTACTGTGTTTTGTTTATAATAAAATAAATACATCTTAAAAATAAAAAAAAACAATGTTTGCGGGCAGTGATTTTTCTTAACATAAAAGGGACTATTCTTTATTTAATTTTGACTGTATGAACTTGTTTATTTTTACAGCTACAGATCCTCAGACTACTCGTATTTTTAGAAACAGTAAGTTCTTAACCATATGTACGCATACACTACTTAAACTGCTTCAAATCATAAATATAATAAAGGTAACACATGGGGGGTTGCGTGGGAATTTAAAAGAAGCAAGGTGCACATTTTTTTGTTTCAGCTCACAGTGGGCTTACAAAAAATATTCTCCAAACAGAATTTAAATGTTCTGCCCTTGACAACTTGTTGTGGCTGGAGTTTGTCCTTGCGTGAAGCTGGGTTGAAGTGTGGTAAAGTGATGATATTAATTTGCACACCAGCCAGTTGGAGTATAGTTCCATCTCCAGTTCCGATGCATGTCAGTGTCAGAAAAGCATACAGCTTTGTACTAACCAGCTTACTGTCTAATGGTATTTCCTGAAGTGGAAGGGATAGGGCCACAGGCTTTAGGGATAGTGCCACTAGTCTTGATAGGAATACATTAGTAGATTAACATCTGCTTTATTATATTTGATGATTATATTTATAATTATTATAATATTCTATTTGATGTTTTATTTCCTTTTTTTTGCCAATGTGTCCCATAGGCAGCTGTGCGTACTTTCTACACTCCAGTGATGGAGCTGTGGCAAAATTTTCTTCTCCTGGGTTCCCTGATTCACCATATCCACGGAATGCTAGATGTTTGTGGACTCTGCGTGCAAACGCTGGGCAAATAATACATCTTCATTTTAAAACTTTTAAAATGGAGAAATGCAAAATCAATGGAGGGGATTTTGTGATGGTGTATGACTCTCTCAGCCCAATGGAGCCTCGAGCTCAGATAAGGTCAGTGTCCCATGTATCTTGGTTATATATCACTATTACGGTAGCAATGGAACTTTCCCCTTGTCTAAAACGTTTCCATTACTATTTCTTAACTACTTCTAACTTTTTTTTTTTTAACAAACCAAAGTCGTCTTAATAAGATTGCACAAATTTTGTTAAATGCAGTCCAGTGTGGGAATACCAGATCTGATTATTCCCACTACTTTCCATTGATTGTCTGCCAGTTTTAGGGTATACTCTGAATTTGACTGGTAACCCATGTCTTACATCAGTGTGTGGCAGCCTGTTTGCTATCGCAGTTTCTTCTTTAGTTTTAGTCAGCATATGACTGCACAGGTTTCTATCCTACCTTAGTGTTACAATAATTTTTTTTTTTTTGCTTCACATTCAATTGAATTAGACATTTCATAGGTGTTTTTGTAAGTACAGTGAATAAAGAATTTTTTTTCTTGTCTTTTAGGCTGTGTGGAATTTACCCTCCATCCTACAATCTTACCTTCTTTTCATCATCGAATGTGATGTTGGTCACACTGGTTACAGATAATGTAGGGAAATTTCCAGGCTTCCTAGCCGAGTTCAGGCAGCTTCCAAAAAAGTCACGTAAGAAAGACCTTTTCTAGTTTGTTTTAAAATGTTATTCATGGGGCTGCATCAAGAATAACAGACAGCAGGGAAAGAAGAAATTAACTTGAAAAGCTTTGTTGAATAGATTAACAAAATATATACATGACTTAATATTAAAATTAACATTACACTTTTTTGCTGCTAAATAATTAGTTATCCCCAGAGGCAGTAGAACTTAGATAAACCTGGCATTTGTAAAATTGTAAACCAGCACATTATTATAGATACTGAGTATAGCATTGCAATCAAAGAAGGTGGGCTACTAAAATCTAAGGGGCATATTTATTATGCAGTGTAAAACAAAATTTGCAGAAAAACTGTGTAAAAAGCTTTGCATGGTGTGTGTAATTTTATGCCATGAGAATGACAGATTTGCCGCCGTTATTTTACATTGCTTCTGGTAGAAGTCATTCTAAGAAAAAAAATACGCTGTTTTTTACACAAAGTAGCTTGCCTATGTGTGGTGTATTATTCCAACATTTTTTTACACAGCATAATAAATATTCCCCTAAACGTGTTCCTCCTCAAATCTGTAAGTGCTGGTGTTGCACTTAAAAATAAAAATAGGTTCTGTTGCTAAGATTACCTTTCAATCTTACTAAATGGGAATGGGTAATGAGATGAGTCAGGGGGTAGCATTATGAGGGGATGCGAAGGAGTGTCTGTGTTATATCTATTACTGTGCAGACCTAGATTTGTTTAGGAAAATTCCCTTTATTTATTTGTTTACTATTGTGCATCATGTCAACTGGCTTATTTACATTGTCCTGCTTTTGGTGATTATCGTGTAGTATATGACGTTCACTATTTGGCCATGTATTTTTTTTTTTGGTACTTCAGAGTTTGACTAAACACAGTTAATCTGCAGATCTAGTGTGCAATTTACGGTTCCCCCCTCCTTTTCCTTTCTGTCTGCAGTTCTTGGTGCAATATATATTTTAAAAGGGATGCCAAACTAACAATCTTGTGTTCCTATTGTGTATACTGTATGCCTATATGTACCCTTTAGGAAGATGAAATACAAAGGAAACAAACATTTGGTTGCTATTTCCTTCTCCATGCACCCAATTCTTTGAAATGTCTTTCATTCAGGAACAGTGTAGCAGATAATACATGCAAGAAAGTATTTATAGGATATTAGACTCTTGATAATGTTTGTTCATATATTTATTATCCCTTTTATACAGTTTGTGGAGGACATATCAGAGATGCCACTGGGGTTATTACCTCCCCTTACTTCCCAGCATATTATCCTCCCAAAACAGAATGTATTTGGGATATACAGGTATATATCTAATATCTACTGGGCTGACGCTCTACTGTTTTGGTTTTTTTTTTATCATGACACAATATCAAATTTGTACCCTTCTAATATTTTAAGTTGTCCTCTTGTGTGATAATCAAATAGAGAATTATGCTACTGATATTTCTGTTGTCCCTATAGGTGCAACGTAGGAGCAATTGGTTTGTAGCATTATAAAGCTTTTAGATTTAGGCTGCTCATGCATGATAGAATGTGAGGGTATAATCAGGTAGATCAGTTACAAGGACTGCACTGCTTACTTTCTTTACATTTGTTTACATTTAATTTACCCTTAGATAAAATCCAATGGAATACACATATCCTCGTCCTTTTATTGTTACTTTTTTCCAAATTAACGTAGCAACTATGCATTGATTTGAAATAGGAGATTGGAATATGAATAGTAGAGGGCCTGAATAGATAGGTAAGTAAAAAGTAGCAATAACAATACATTTGTAGCCTTAAAGGGAAAACCTAGTCGGCGCAAACCGCCCACCCTCCCTCCTCCCCCCTGGCCTACCCGTCCCGCTGGGCAAATGCCCCTAACTTGTTACTTACCCTTCTGCGCAGGTCCAGTCCAGGGAGTTCACCGACGACATCTTCTTCCACGCGATCTTCTTCCTGCTTTGAACGGCGCATGCGCAGTAGGATCATTTCGGCGGTACAATCTACTGCGCATGCGCGTGACTTTTGGCGCATGCGCAGTAGATCCGTACCGGCGAAATGATCCTACTGCGCATGCGCCAAAACGCCATTCACAGCAGGAAGAAGATTGTGTGGAAGAAGATGTCGTCGGTGAACTCCCTGGACTGGACCTGCGCAGAAGGGTAAGTAACAAGTTTGGGGCATTTGCCCAGCGGGACGGGTAGGCCAGGGGGGAGGAAGGAGGGTGGGCAACAAACAGGAGGGGGGTAGGGGGTTTGCGCCGACTAGGTTTCCTTCCCCTTTAAGGAGCATTTTGTTTTTTAGATGGGGTCAGTGACCCCCATTTGAAAGCTGGGGAGATTCAGAAGACAAAGGCAAATGATTAAATAACTATAAATAATGAAGACCAATTCAAATATGCTTAGAATTGGCCATTCTATAACATACTAAAAGTTAATTTAAAGGTGGACCACCCTTTAATTACACTAGCTTCTCTTTCCTTCACTTCCATTGAAGTCCACACCATAATCTCTCTAGGTATTGCAGTTATATATATCTATCATACCAACGGTCTCTCTTCTACCATTTTAGGTAACATTATTACTTGACTTCATCTCTGTTTTGCACACCAGCTCTTATTCTAGGTAAATTCAGCATTCCCGTTAACAATTGTATTTCTCCAGATACCTCTAAACTCTAAATAAAAGCTTAGTGGACTGACCAGAGGTCACATTCATCTCATATTTTTATCTTTCTGCTTCTCTACTAACTTCACTTATCTTCCCACCTACAGTATCTCTTACTTTCATGACACTTTCTACAGTTTCATCACACTCACATTTCAAAAATGCAGAAATCTTAGTTTAGTTAACCGATTACAACTCAGCAGTAGTGATGGGCGAATTTGCGCCGTTTCGCTTCGCCGAAAAATTTGCGAATTTCGCGCGAAATTCTCGAAACGGCGAAAAATTCGTGAAACGGCGCCCGTTTTTTACGCGAATTTTCGCGAATTTATTCGCTGGCGGCGAATCGCGCAAATTCGCCGCGAATTCGCGCCTGGCGAATAAATTCGCCCATCACTACTCAGCAGCAGCCAGGGCTTTTGCTGCCATAAGGCAAGTTGAGAAATTCTGCTCAGGCAGCAGCTCCTGGTAACTTTATGAGCCGAAGTTCCAGGGCGGCATTGGAAAGAAGCAGCAAGAAGCCCTGAAACGCTGCTGGCAGCAGCACATCCAATCACTCATATTCATAACCTATGCTTTGTGTACATACAATATACAAAGCCATGAGCTCAACCAGACTTCTTCTACTTCAGGTTCATGTTTTCTGCTACAAAACTCCACTCTCAATAGCTAAACCTCTACAGTTCTCTTCTTTAAATTCCTCTCTATCATCTAAACCCAAATGCTTATATGGCTCATTTAGCACCCTATTGCCCCCTCATACCTCTTCCACCCATTAATATAACTTGGCTGCCCCCCACAACAGACCATCAGCAACAGAACAATAGGCAGCTAACCAGTTAGGAACTACCTAAGACCTCTGTTGAAGGATTAGTGTGCATTGCTAAATTATTTTTCCTGCTTGGGTGCTATTCTCATGTTTACAAGAGCATGACTTGGGTCGTATTGAAGTACAATGAGAAGGGGAGAAACAATAGCTGATTCAAAGCATTTATATCTGGAAGTGCTGGCTCTTTCTCAAAACTCAGAATCAGTCACAATGCATTGAGATAGCTGCCTCCACACTAATATTACAGCTAAAAAAATACATTTGTTGGTCCAAGAATTTTTTTTTAAATGGTAGAGTGATTTATTTGCAATGTAAACAGTATAATTTAGAAATAAAAAGTAAAACATAAATATCATAACAAAATCCCTTTTTATATAATATACAATATAAATGAATATTGCACAGATGATTGTATACAGGATTTATTTTTTTTGTTCATGCTTTTTAATATTATATAATTTTATACTATTTACTTCTGTAGGTCCCTGGCAAAAAATTTGTCAAATTGCGGTTTAATATGTTCTACTTGGCAGAGCCGGGTGTGCCTGTTACTAAATGTACAAAAGACTTTGTGGAGATTGAAGGTCAAAAGTGAGTAAAAAACGACCCTGCTATTTTTACTCTGTAACCTTGCTTGTTAAATTATTGTAAGACCCCAGTTTGTTATAAATTGATATAAAGTGCTGTATAACTTGCTGGTGCGACATTACTATTGATGATAAAGATGATGATGAAGAAGAACCCTCCATATGCTATACCATAGTATCATTTAAAGTATCAAAGCAACCTTTCTGTTGTAGCTCCATAGATGCTAGTATATCCATAGCCATTTAGAGAGGTATTTTTCTCAAACGTCATATAAAAAGGGTAAATATTTCTTTATTGTAATATCACTTAGTTCATATGTGTTGACAAAACACAGCTGCCCACAAAATTAGCCCCTAGCTTCACAAAACCCAATTAGGCCCAAAAAATCTACCTTTTGACAATGGCCTCCTTTTCCTTCCTTATTGTGTTTTTATATGTGTCTTTATATACATTCTATTACATTATATCTAAAATAGGGATGCAACGAATCCACTATTTTGGATTCGGCCGAACCCCTGAATCCTTTGTGAAAGATTAGGCTGATTACCAAACCGAATCTGAGTCATAATTTGAATATGCAAATTAGAGTCCCGGCCGAAGTATTCGCCAGAATCCTGCTGAAAAAGGCAGAGTCCTGCCCGATTCCCGAACCGAATCCTGGATTCGGTGCATCCCTAATCTAAAAATGTTTTACAGTGCCCTACCAACCAGGTGCAGCTACATTACATTTCCAGTACATTTGTAATTTCACCGAACAGAACCAATAGAAACATTTTTATAAACCCCTTTCTTCCTTTGAAGCACTGGGATCTTTATTTCTTTTATTCTTCAAGGACTTCGTAATAATTGAATGCATTTTGCATGATGATATTTTGAGGAAATATGTAACAGGAAGAGAGGAGCAAAGAGTATATATATGGACAAAATACATTTTAAAAAATATTCAGATTTGTTTCATCATATCTTTTACCTGCAGGGTATTAATATTTTTATCAGATAATGGTGAGATATGATGATAAAATGAATAAGCAAGACAGAGCTATATGGATAAAATAAATGCCAAACATTTCCCATATATTTTCCCATTTCACTTACCTGAGGGAAAATGGAGGAATTAGGCAGCATGTTTTCTCCCTATTTGGGCTATGGAGTCCTACTACGCATAATGCATATGTCTATTATTTTTACCTGGTATAATATTTAAGCCATATTTTTATTTTATTATCCAGATATTGTGGGGAGCGGAAAGTTTTTGTTGTTTCAAACAACAGCAGCAAAATTTCTGTTCGTTTTGTCTCTGACCAGTCATATGCTGATACAGGGTTTACAGCGGACTACCTGTCCTATGAACCTCGAAATCGTAAGTAGAGCTATTTGAACATCTGCACCTTTTTTTGTATGTATAACTTTAGTATACGTACTACTAGGTTACACTGCACTGTAAAAAATGGACAGTATAGAAAAATACACACAGAAGACATGATAAGCATAAATCAGTATAAATATGTAATTTGCTCAAAGACATGTCAGAAGGGAATTTCTGCCCCATAGAGGTTCTCATACAGGTTCTGAGTTTGTTTTTGTAGAGGTTTAGAGGCAAAATATTGGACGATTTAAAGTTTAAAAGACTATGTACTTTTTATGGTTGAACAAGTCTGGATGCAGTTACATCCTTTCAGACCATGATTTGCTAGATTTTTATCAGTGCTTCCCTGTTGCCACCTTACTAAGTGATATAATTTTACTGACAAGGATGAAGATAATATTGAAATAGAAACTTCCTGTTCAGTATCTGTATATTTCAAATAATAACTACAAATCTCTTAATTTCTTTTTTTAATTATTTTGTTTTCGGGTTAAATATAGCATGTCCAGACCAATTCACTTGCAAGACTGGTCGCTGCATCAGACTGGACCAGAAGTGTGATGGATGGAATGACTGCGAAGACTTCAGTGATGAAAAGAAATGCAGTAAGTATCCATGTCTTTATGAGCATGTTAAAATGTAATTGTTCAAAGGTTAAATAAATGCAGCATCTTCCATTGTCTTATGGGTTTTTATGTTTAACTGACAATTCATACCATCTTTTGATCTCAGAAATCTTACTTTAAGCAGTGGTTTACCTTTAAATTAAATTTTAGTATGATATAATGATATAGATATTTATACTCTGACTATTTGCAGCTATTTTTATTTTTTGTGTTTTTTTAAATTATTTAGTAACTCTCCCATGGAACTTCAGATATCTGATTACTAGCGTCCAGTTTAAAAACCATGTAGTGGTTTAAATAAGAAATGGGAATATTAATAGCAGAGGGCCTAAATACAAAGAGAAGTAATAAACAGTAGCAATATCAATGCAATTGTAGACTTGCAAAGCACAAGTTGATAGGATATCGATAGGACGTTCTATAGCTTACCTAAATCAAATAGATCAATCAATGGACAGTACAAGTCTTGGTACTGTCTGTTTTGGCTTTGTAATTACTTACACTAGTGTTGTCCAGCGTCTGTGGTACCGTAGGCCATGATTTTTCTGGCCAGTGTTGACCACTGTCCCTCTCCAGCCGTTTGTATGAGGTGTGAGGTGGGAACAGGTAAACAATGTGGGCAGTTTCAGTCCCGGTCTGAGGTGTGAACAGTATAGGGCTTTAGGGGTGTGAACAATTGAGGTGTTACAGGTATGAACAATGCAGGAGTTTACAGTCTGAATTTGAGCTGTAAATAATGCATGGGCCAGTTAATCTCAATACTGATACCTTTTAAATCTTACACAAGGTAAGGAATAACAGCAGGCAGACTTTAATGTGGGGGGCCACACAAGATGGGTCGCCGGCCACCAGTTGGACAGCCCTGACTTACAATATAAAGGAAAGCTCTATGAAGGTCTATATAAATGAATTGGTTTACTGAGAAAAAAAAATAGATGCCCTTTTCAATACAAGCAATATAACTATTACGTGCTGGTGTTAAAAAAAAAAAAAAAAAGGTTTTTGATCAAGTGAAGCTTGTGTTAAAACACACCTGGTATACATCTCTACTTGTGAATAGCTGCTTTATTTTGTCATGCACATGCAGTAGGATTCATTTTTTAAGAACATAGTACTAAGTTATTCTCACTTTTTTAGCATGCACAGCACAGCAGTTCCGCTGCACCGACAGTAAGCTCTGCAAGCCCAGTCACTTTGTCTGCGATGGAGTGAATGATTGTGGAGACAACAGTGATGAACTCTCATGCAGTAAGTACAATATTTTCTCTGTCCATTGCATCTTCTGAAAGTGTTCATGTTTACATGGAAATGACAGTCTCTAGCCTGGTTTGTAAGGGTCCCTTCCGAGTTTAAAGGCACAGTAAAATGAAAAAACTTTTATTTAAAATTGTAGCACAGTGTTACTCACAACATCACTTGGTCCACTCGGCCTTCAAACAGATTAACAGGTACTCAATAATGCCCCACACCACACTGGATTTATGAACCCAGTCTAGGCCTTTCAGTTGCACCACCTACTGGTTAAGTAGTCCGTCGTACGACCCTCCACTTTGCCCTGGCTAGGACTTTGTCTTGTGCCACCTCCCTACTTCAGTCAGCTTGACACCACGTCAATGCCCCCTATGACTTTTCTTGGTAGGAATTCCCATCACCTTGGCCTGGTCTGTCCACACTGTCCATATTCTCACACTTCCTAACTGTGTTTGAACCACGGCTGCTAAGCGACTCTCTCCTAGTTGGGGTGCCAGCTACCCATGCTAACTAGCCCTGTCTGGCTAAGGCACCTACTGCCTGTACTTTAAAAGGCCTGACTACCTATACCTGCAGGAACCGAAGACCACACCCTGGGCGGAACCCCTCATTTTATACCTTCCACCACCTGTCTCTATTTCCCTCTAGTGGTGAAGGGGAATACTACAACTGAACTATGTTTGTGTGCTGCCATCTAGTGGCAGTTTTTCCAAATTACAACTAACTCATGAATTCACCCATATTTCAAATACAATCCAAAATTCCCATACAGACACAATCAATCATCAGATAACATCCCAACCTACTTTTAGCATACATGACGGTTCACCCCCTTACAGGTTGACCAATTAATTCTGCCAGTTATATTTTCATACATGTAGAAAATAGTTTTGCTATGGTAATTTTTTCATGTTTCAGATCTTATATATATTTTCAATTTCCAAGTATGTAAAGTTCCTAGTGCTGGCAGTGGACTTTGTACTGTAAATGTACCCTACAAATAGAAATGTTAATACACATAAATTAAAATGATATGGTACATTGGCTCTGCTGTTCTCATCCTGCATTTTTTTTTGCAAGCTAAGATAAGTGGTTCTGCTCCCTTTCCAAGCTCCTTTAATCTGGACTAAAAAGTACATCTTTCCTTTTAAGGCAGGTGCATGGAGCAGAGCAGTGTTTACACAGCCCAAAAAATGTGAAAGCAGGCAATTTTTGGGCCAATCTCCACTCTGCTCCATGTATTTGCACTAAAGAGAAAGCTGTACATTTCTGTCCAAATCAACGGAGCTGAGAAAGCGGGCAGATTCATTCCTCTCAGCCTGCAAAAAAAAAAAAAATCACACTGAGAACAGTGAAACCAATGTTTCATGTTTCCTGGCCCTACTTTTAGAAATGTAAGGAGCAGCATAGCTTTAAAACTGTTTCCTCCCCTTAAAGGTGTAGTTAGCTTTGTTCCTCTGCTTTGTTATCTTACAGAATGCCCTAATAGCACCTTTAAATGTGGCAATGGCAAGTGCATTCCAGACTCACAAAAGTGTGACCGGACAGATAACTGTGGGGATGGCTCTGATGAAGCAGACTGTGGTCAGGGTAAGCAATATATCTATTGGATGTTCGCTTTGAAGGTCTGATGCCTGAGCTAAATTAAATGGTGGCCTTTATGTTTTTTATACTATATCCAAGTTCTCTGAGTTAAGCTTTCTTCTAAATATGTACCAAATTTAGATGTTGTTAATATACAGGAAACTATTATAAATATGCAGTATAGCTATTCCACAGCAGCATACCTGATTCTACAGGAAATTGGTGTATATAATGGCCTTTTAAGTTTGCATTGTCGGCCACATATTTAATATATGAGGATATTACTGAGCTGCCAGACTGAAACAACAGATACATTCAACTTTAAACTTAGATTTTGGAAAAACAGTAAAAAAATAAATAATGAAAGTAATTGAAAAAAGTATTTTTTTTCAAAATATTTTTATTAAACAAAAAGGAAAATATCAGCATAGAAGTGTACAGTATTTTTCACATTTGGTATAAGAGATCGCAATATACAAAAGAGAACAGTATTGCATAGGACACATATGAAAGTCTTCTCCTGTTAACAATCACTCATAAAGTGTTATCCCGCATCTGGAAATCAAATGACACAGTGTACACAATAATCTGGAAGTAATACAAAAATAAGAAACATAAAACTCAATACAGCTACACACACAAATGAGTTTCAGCACAGCAGAAGCAACATTCCAAATACAGGGCACTCTGAGCAGACATAACAAAGTGATATGCATAACATCCCAGATCGACATGGCTGGGTATATAAGAAAGGTAGCATGAGTGGCTAAATAACTCAACTAGAAAGTACCTCCTGGGCAACATCCCAAGTACCCCAAATGTTATTAAAGCGGTCGACCGTGTCATTACGTAAAACTGTTAAAAAGTCCATCCGTCTGACATAGCGGATCCGATTTAAGAACTCTTGTTCTGAAGGTCGGGATGACCCTTTCCACTTACTGGCTATGCAGCACCTAGCCGCTGACAGAATAGAATTTGCCAGTCTCTGCAGTGGAGTTTTAACGTTAGGTGTCGTATCCCCTAAGACAAATATAACCGGATCTTTAGGTACAGGTGTGGAAAGCACTTTGTCCAACCATTTACTCACAGAATCCCAGAAGCCTAAAATCATCGGGCATGACCAGAAAATATGTAAGATAGTGCCTTCCCCAATACTGCATCTCCAACAAGTGGGAGAAGAAGTTTGAGGAAACAGCTTGTTCAGCAGCGCTGGTGTATGATACCACCTCATTTGCAATTTGTATATATTTTCCTTGATAATAGTGCATATAGGACTTTTTGTTGCATTCTCCCACATTCTCTGCCATCTAGGCAAATCTATTTTACATTGCAGATCAGCCTCCCATCTTGTCATGTAAGCATAATTGAAAAAAGTCTTTATTTCTGGGGAACAATCTGAAAATAACTGAACTGAAAAAAGTGTTTGGAAGTTGAACAACCCTTTTAAGCCCCGATGTCCTATCATGGGTCAGTTTCAATTTGAGTAGTAAAACCTTTCTTCAGTTCAAGATTTTCCCTTATACTTCTGAGTTTCATGAACACATTTTTCTCATGGAATTGCATCTGGCTGATTATGTGATAGAGATACATTACTTGGGGTTAAAAGAAATGCTTGAGTTGTTAACCCAGTGTGCTCACACCAATCCTTGACCCCTTTGTGCTAACACTTTGCCTCTTTTTGTGTTTTGGAGCTTTTATTTACAATCTGGAATCTCATTTTTGGTGACAATACTTAATTTTGAAAAATGCCTTAAAGGGGTGGTTAACTTTCAAGTTAATTTCTAATGTGTCGTAGAATTTCTAGAATGTCCTATTACTAGCAACTTTGCAGTAGGTCTTTATTTTTTTGTCTTGCATTTTGTTTTACATCATTTGTTGTTGTTGTAGTCTTCTTCTGACTCTTTCCAGATTTCAAATGAGGTTCTCTGACCCTGGCAGGCAAAAACTATTGCTCTGTAACGCTTCCATTTTTTTGTTTACCTTTTATTATTTACCTTCCTATTCAGTCCCTATCCTATTGTTATTCCATTATCTCTTCAATTATCAAACCATTGCCTGGTTGCTAGGGTAAATAAGACTCTAGCAACCAGATTGCTGCTGAAATACCAAACTGGATTGATGCTGAACAGAAATGTTTATAAGAAAGTCATTAAAAATGAGGACCAATGACAAATTGTCTCAGAATACCAATATCTATATCATACTAAAAGTTAATTTAAAGATGAACGACCCCTTTAAATAATAATCTACAGCAGTGAAAATAAGTATTGAATACCCAACATGAAAAGTTGTGGTTAATAAGGGGTCCATAGGCAGAACTTTGCAGCAAAATTGGAAAATCCTATTGGACCCATTATTAACCACAACTTTTCATGTTGGATATTATGCTTCATTGGATGGAAGCAATGGTTATAGGTCTTTTACACTGAATCTACCGCAACTTGGTGTTTCTAAGTATTGAATATGTCAATGTTTTTCTCAGTAAATATATTTCTAATGGGGCTATTGACATGAAATTTACGTCAGAGGTCTGTAACAACCAAAGTAATCCACACATACAAAGAACGCAAAACAAAGAAGTCCATAAATGAAGTTATGTGGAATAAAGTGGAATAACACAGAGATTAAGTATCGAACACATGAAGAAAAGGAGGTGCAAAAAGGCATGGCAAGCCAAGAAACCTGCTGAAATCTGTCAGCATTTAGAAATGAATCCTGCCCCATATTAGTGGAAATATAAGATATCTGTCCTAATTGATCATTACCAAGGTATTACACCATAAGCATCTCATGATGGGGTAAAAGCAAAGAACTTTCTCAAGACCTTTGCAAGCTTATTGTTGCATACTGATGGGATTGGTTACAGACGTATTTCTAAGCTTTTGAATGTTCCTGTGAGCACTGTTGGTGCCATACCCCGGAAAGCACATCATTTCACCCTAAACCGGCGACAACCAGGTGCTCCTCCTAGAGGAGTCACAAGAAAAATCAGTAGAGTTGTCCAAGAGCCAAGGATCACTCATGGAGAGCTGCTGAAAGACCTTGAATTAGCAGGTACAGATGTTTCAAAGAAAACAATAAGTAATGCACTCAACTGACATTGCCTCTATGCATGCTCACCTCACAAGACTCCACTGCTAAAGAAAATGCTTGTTAAAGCTAGCCAATGATTTCCTGGGAGAATATAGTCTGATCAGATAAGACCAAAAATAACTCTTTGGATGTCATTGCACATGCCATGTTTGGAGGAGAAATGGCACTGCACATCACCCCAAAAACACTATACCAAAAGTGAAGTTTGGTGGGAACATCATGGTGTGGTGCTGTTTTTCAGCATATGGTACTGGCAGACTTCATTTAATTGAAGAAAGGAAGAATGTAAAAATGTACTGGGACATTCTTGATAAGAATCTGCTGCCATATACCAGGATGCTAAAGATGAAATGAGGGTGAAGATTTTAGCAAGACCATGCCAAACACACAGTCAAGAAAACTCTCAGAAAAAGAAAATAAAGCTGCTTGAATGGCCCAGTCATTCTCCTGAGTTGAATCCAATTGAAAATCTATGAAAAGAATAGAAGGTCGGAGTTCAGAAAAGAGGCTCCCCAAGTTTGTGTGGAAGAATGGGCCAAAATCACACTTGAGCAATGCATGCGACTAGTTTCTTCTAACAGTAGGCGTCTTGAAGCTGTCATTACCAACCAAGTATTAAGTACATTTCAGTAAGCCAGTTCAATACTTTATCCCTTGTCATTCCACATTACTACACATAGTTTAGTTTATGAACTTTTTGTTTGAGTTCTTTGTGTGTGTGGATTACCTGAGTTGTTACCAACATCTGGTGTAAAATTCATGTCAGTAGCCCCAATAGAAATATATTTACTGAGAAATAATTGACATGTTCAATACTTATTTTCCCTGCTGTATGTGATTGGAATCAAATGTGTCTACGATAATGTGACAGTATTAACTAGCTGTTGTACTAAGTGTCCATTAATTGTTTTCCAGTTCGAACCACTGTTTGTACAGAATATACCTACAAATGCAAGAACAACCAGTGCATAACTAAAAAGAACCCAGAATGTGATGGGGAAAATGACTGTATTGATGGCTCTGATGAGAACTCTGCTAAATGCAGTAAGTGATTAGTTTATATGCCCATCTTGAGTCTCTGAATCTTGTGTGTGCTATATACAGATATTGTATCTTGAAACCCCAGAGTTTGTAATATGGGAAGACCATTTCTGATTCAATCAATTTTAAGCAATTATTTTCTTTAATTTCCTTTTTCTTTGTAGTAGTTATACAGTACCATATACAGGTATGGGAACACTTATCCAAAAAAAAACTTTTTTTTTTACCAACCTGTTTATATAGTGCTCTGTTTCTGTATTTTTTTTTTTTTTTTTCAGATTGTGGTAAACGTCCATTCACAAAGAAATCAAGAATTATTGGTGGTGTGAATGCAGATCTTGGAGAGTTTCCCTGGCAGGTCAGCTTGCATGTAAAGGGCAGTAAACACACGTGTGGAGCCTCTCTGGCGTCCCCTACCACGTTGATTTCTGCTGCTCACTGCTTTCAGGATGATCATTCAATGAGGTAGGAGTCTTTTTCATATGTTTTAGACAAAAATCTAATGCTTACAAGTTGTGTTGTTATGCACTTCACACAAACCCTTAAGGCCCCATAGACGCAAAGATTTCTCTTGCGGAACGACCGATTTTAGTGAAGTCCGATCAATCCTTTGAAATTATCATGCAGTTAGTGGGATTCGAACGATCAAAAATCTTACGATTTTTCGGCCGACATCTGTCAGGAAATTGATCGGGCAGGTTAAAAAATCTTTATCGATCCCAGTGCAATCTATCTATGTTTGCAGGGCCAAGCAGGCAGCTACCCTTTGTTTTCCTGGCAAATTGGTCTTTTTAGTTGATGGACAATTTGTACGATCGTTCCGAGATAATCGTGGTCTCACGATAACGATCGGATCTTTTTAAAATCTCAACATCTATGGCCAGCTTTAGATAAATCTTCATATCTTCTGTGACAGATATATAGTTTATTAATAAAAGCTTTAGCAACCCCGCCTAGGCTGTATCAGGGAGAAAACATTAACTTTTATATAAAAAGTGTCAGTTATCTCTTGGTGCTTTGGATTCCTTCCACACTCAAGACATACAGACAGGTGTGGGATTTATCGTAGTCTTGGTGAGACTGTTGCCTTGGCTAAGGCACCCTACAGTTAGAAGTAAAGTCCTAAAATAAAAGTTTTTTTTTAAGTTCCCTAGAGCCTCTAGGCTAGATGCTACTGCTTCTATCAGGCTAATGACAAACCGGGCATTCTACACCTTTTAAGAAAATGACTTTGTCTTGCTGTCACACCCAAAGTTTTCTGGCTGACATCCATCTTGTGTGCACAGTGAACATGCAGTTACTGCCTACACATACTGGACTATTGCAGGCCTATCCATTGTTTTCCACTGGTGGAGTAAGCATAAGTGGGTGACTTGCTAACTGTCCACTTATCTGTAGTCATGGTTTGGATTTGTGCAGTGTAGACACTTATTGGTTGCAATAAATTTTTAAAATAGACATTATGCTTTACTTATGTAGAAGAGGAGCACTGTATGTTCTTGCATGTCCATTTTCTTAAACCTTATTTTGGGCTATGGCAGACCAGGAGATCCAAGACCAGTCACCAGAGATAAATCGCTTCTGCGGGTGGCTAATCTCTTCAGATCTTCCGAACGTGATTTATTGCCGCAACTACCGTATATACTCGAGTATAAGCCGGCCAGAGTATAAGCCGAGGTACCTAATTTTACCTACGAAAACTGGGAAACTTATTGACTCGAGTATAAGCCTAGACACAACTACAGCCCTGTCTCCCAGCAGCGCATATTCCGCCAAAACGACCCCCCCAGCGATCAACCGGACTTCTTTGCAAAGTTGATGGTGACAGAGAATTGCAAACGGATTACTGTGTGCATTGTCCCACTACCATGTGCAGAGGGTGCTGTGTGATATTGCCATCACTGTTAATCTTTCATATAACCAACAGAGGGCTCACTGTTATTCTTTCATATAACCAACAGAGGGTGCTGTGTGATATTGCAGTCACTGTTATTCTTTCATATAACCAACAGATGGCGCTGTGTGATATTGCAGTCACTGTTATTCTTTCATATTACCAACAGAGGGTGCACTGTTATTCTTTCATATAACCAACAGAGGGCACTGTGTGATATTGCAGTCTCTCCCCAAGTGAACTGTTGGTATAGGAATGATTAAAAGTGACTGCAATCTCAGCTACTGCCTACTGACTCGAGTATAAGCCGAGGTAGACTTTTTCAGCACATTTTGGATGCTGAAAAACTCTGCTTATACTCGAGTATATACGGTAGTCTAATCATCTGCCATAAGTCTTTGCCTTCCACCACTAGTTAAATTCACCAGAGGTCAAACCGTGATTAACACTAGTGATGAACGATTTTTTTTCACCATGTATGGTTTCACTGGGAATTTCTGAATTTGCCTCTAGCAAAAGAGCGCCAAAATTCACCATGTGGTCAGTTTCACAAAAAAAAGCATTTTATCCTCCACTCTCCTTCCACGTTAGCCAATAGGATTTGAGTAAAAAGATATCTGTTTTGATGGTCAGGTTTATTAGTTGTGCCTGTGTTTTAAGTTGGTAATATACTGTATAAACTATAGATGGTACATTTTGGTTAAATAGCATAGTTACTAAATGTAGTAGTAGTAGTAGTAGTAGTAGTTGTAGTAGATACTATTACTAGTCCACCAGAAGTAATGTAAAAAATCACAGGCATGTTTCAAGAAAGTTTGGTTTTTTTTTTTTAATTTTTTGCTACAAAAAAATTCCTGCAGGTTTGCTAATTTTTTGGTGTAGTCAAACGGGACAGATTCATTCATCACTAATTAACACCTTACAAAACAAATGCAAAACTGAACAATCATTATAAATATTTTTGCTTGTACTATGATTTGATTACCTGATTGGTATTTGAAGTGTGCCAGTCTGGAACAAAATTGTACAGGTAAAATATTAAATATGTGAAAAACTTGTAATGTCTATTCAGGACCGCATTATATTAAAGCATCTCTTAATTGAAAAAATATCATAAATCCCCTTTTTTAACTTTTTTTATATTTAATAGGTATTCTGATGCCTCACTGTGGACAGCATACTTAGGCTTACACGATCAAGCGCAGCTTAATACCAAGAATGTTGTGGAACGCAAGATAAAACGCATTATGGCGCACATAGGCTTTAATGATAATACTTACGATAATGATATAGCTGTGCTGGAGCTAGAAAAGCCTGTGGACTATACTGATTTTATCCAGCCCATCTGTATTCCAGAAAGCACGCATGACTTTCCTGTGGGAAAACCTATATGGGTGACAGGTTGGGGTGCCTTAAAGGAAGGAGGTAAGATGAATTTCTTTTAAAATACTTTATTAGAACCACTATATTTATATTTAGTATAATCCACATTGTTTAAATGGAAATCAGGTTGTCAATACTGCATAAGCCTGTTCACGTGACCCTCTCCTAACAACTCTACATAGGCCTGCATTTTGATCCAGTGACCAAGCACTTTGATCAGCCTGACTCGATCTAGCATGTGGGAGGCTAAAGTGGGCACATATCTACTTCTTTAAGCATTTCTGCTGTTCATAAAATAAATAAATTGTATACATATATATGCTCTCAAAATTATCCCTCTAATTGGTGGAAATACAAAAAAATGTTATTCATAAACACACCAAAAAAGTTTCATAGTGTGTGCACATAAAATGATAGACTGATGATTATTGATATTTTTATTATACAGGTGGTGCAGCTGTGATATTGCAAAAGGCAGAAATTCGAGTAATAAACCAGACTGAATGTAACAAACTTCTGGATGGTCAGTTAACCCCCCGCATGCTGTGTGCTGGCTTTGTCAGTGGAGGAATTGATGCGTGCCAGGTGATTTCTTTAAAATGGTTACTTGACTGAAATAAAGTAGTGTTTATATGCAGGACTACATGGCTCCAGTATCAAAACAATAGTGCAGAGCTCTCTGTGGTGGTATTGCCTTTAACCTTTTTTTCCAGAAATGGCAGTTACTTGGTATGTTGTATGACAAACCTAGGGTGTGATTGCACTAGTATGACATGTAGAACTGTCATGCCAGTTACTTTTTTTAGTTGACCGCTTATCCTTAAAATTGTTACATTTGACCTTTTAAAAGTATTTTTAACCCAAATGTAACGTTTTGCTTAATGTATTATGTATGTATTATGTATGTTTATTTATATAGCGGTGCTTGAGACGCAACACTGTATAGCAGAACAATAAATGAATACAACAAACTTGTTCATTACAAAATACAAATGGTACAAAGTACAATAAAAAATAAAAAATCAATACAGAATACAGTTACAGTAAAGAAGAACTTGGTGTCAAGCAGACAAGAGTTCCCTGCCTGGAAGAGCTTGCAATCTAAATAGGAAAGTGTGTAATTTTAAGCAACTTCCACATGTACATTAGTTACAGATTTCAGATCTTTTATTCGTAATTGTAAGGACTACATTTACTAGATAGGAGAAGGAAAGTCGTTTCACATTTGGGGGTGCCAAATGCTAACCCCAGGCCAGTGTTCCTATCAGCAGAAAACTGCACCAGCCCGGGGTTATTCCAGTGAGCACCACAGAGTGATCCTCTTCCGGCTTCTTGTTGCTTCTCACAGCTGTCCATGCGCATTAGTGTGAAAAGCCAAACTTTAACTAAAAAGTTGGCTATTTCATTCTACTGCGCATGCGTCTGCCCTGGGAAATTTGAAGAAAGAAGAAGCCGGAAGAGGATCGCTCAGTGGTGCTCACTGGTATAACCCGGTCGGTGCAGTTTTCTGCTGATAGGAGCACCGGCTCGGGGCTTCTGGTAAATTAATACATTCACTTGGGGGTGCCTAACAGCACCCTAAGTGTGAAACGACTTTCCTTCTCATTTTAAGTAGTATATGCTGTTTTTCCTTTGCTTTTTTTCTGCACTGCAGGTCTTCGCTACATGTACCATATCTTCCAGCCAAGACTCCTTTCTTCTTTATTCTTCTTCTTTATAGAACTGTTAATTACAGCACATGCAAATCAATGTGGAAATAGAGGTTTGACTGGAAGAAAGTTTACTGCTGCAACATGGTACATGTAGTCAGGGGGATCAGTGCAGAGAAAAACAAAGGGCAGCCCCGTACTGCTTTAAGAGCAAAAAAATTTAATTATTTGTACTTTTTAAACACTTGTGATTAATGGATTTTAGACATTTGTTTATCACTTGCATTTCCTTCATTATGCTAAATTTTATATTTGGGCTTACATGCCCTGTAAAAAAGAGGCCATGTAGGGATCAAAACGTAAAAAAAAAATATTGATGTAAGCTTAAAGTAAATTTTTTGCAGTTTACTTCAATTCTTTATTTTTAGCATAATTTAGGAAGAGATACAGAAGAGAAGATGTTGGGGAAAGAATAGAGAATACCAGTGTACTACTATATGATATATAATCAATTCAAAGGGGTGATACAAAGACCTGATAGGCTGGGGCGGTTCCAACTGAATCTGTGCCTACATATAATTTAAGATCTGTACTACACGTAATGTAAGTCAAGCTTAACATCTGCACGTAGCTGCAACAGAAATGTTCTTTCTGCAGCCAGGGAAGTAAACCTTTCACAGTCCAAGATTGTTTTGGGGTCTCGACCATTGCAGGTGCCATTTTGTCTCAGAGCTGACATGAAACAAGATGGCTCTGCTTGTAATGATTTAATTTGATGTGAGGCTCACCTGTTATGGCAGCATATTTTAAAATAACTGTTTTGTTTATTATATAGGGAGATTCCGGAGGTCCCTTATCAAGTGTGGATCTTAACAACAAGGTGTACTTGGCTGGAATTGTCAGTTGGGGAGAAGGATGTGCACGTAGAAACAAGCCTGGGGTCTACACAAAAGTCTCTATGATGAGAGACTGGATCAAAGATAAAACTGGCCTGTGATGGAAATCCACCAAATATGAATATACAGAACATTGGTTTTCTTTTACATATTTTTTAAAATAATTTTCAGGAGTGTAACGTTAACTGGTTAACAAATTCTGCAATAAGACAAGAGGAGGAGCCTTGAGACAATTCATACTCAACATTGTTTTGTTGGACATGACTTGCCGTTCATTTGGCACAAGACACTTTCATACCAAAAAAGGATTATACAATAGATCAGTTAAAGGATGGAAAAATTCTGGAGCATTCAACCTTTTTACTAATAGGAAGAAGTGACAATGATGCCTCATAGTAGGACATGAGAAAATGCACTCTTATTTGTAAGTTTCTGAGAAATAGTGGAGACAAGGAGCTGTAATAAGGAAGAGCAGTGTAAACCTGAACATCCCTTTAACTGAACAACAACAAACAATCCACTGTTTTATATGTCAATGTGAGCTTTCAGATCATTTTATGAATTTCTATAAAATGTTTTTTGATTTGTAATTATAGAATATGTCTGTCACTCTAAACCATTTTGTTACTGAACATTATATAGAACAGTTGATGAGTTGTATTTTGGGCAGTGTGTAGGTGTGTGTTTATATGTACAGTATGTTTGTATGTGCCTTTGCCACTGAAAATACTATAGTTTGCCTTAAATTTGGTTGCACAATTGGTTTTCTTAAGATTTATTAACTTACCTTACTTATTTTGATGGGCAAAAGCTGGTTATTCCCTTAAACAATTAGGTCTGGTAAGTTGATCTCTAGAATTCTTTTTGAGTCAGAATTCAGAAGTGAAAAAAAAATTATTTCAAGACCTCTGTGTGTGTTTGGATAAAGATGCAGTTAATACAAATGAAGTAAAATATTTTTGCTGGCAAGACACAGTGTGCTGGTTTACTGAATGACATTGCACTTATAGAAGTGGTGCGACAAGACCAAGGTTGGCTGCGGTGCAGGACAATGTTCTTTGCTCCCTTCCTCCTCTGTCCATAAAACAACACTAACCTCTTCCCAAAGCTCAGGCCCATGGGCCTTCTAAAACTTCAGTGCCAGGCTTTTTCTGCATTTGACTTATGGTCTGCATGAATACAGTATACAGACTAGCAAGGAGCTTTCCATGCTGTGTGCCTGCTTATAGAAACTGCCTCTAAATGCTTGAAAAAAAGTGATTCGCTTTTACGAGACCCTTATTGCTGGTGTCCTTTTGTCTCTCTTGTGTAGCTAATGTAACTTGGAAAAGGCCTCAGCCCGTGCTCTAAGAAAATAGTTTTATGTTCTAAACTCAGGGAGTGCTTTCATACGGAGAAATAAGTTATCTAAAGTATGATCAGTGTGTTGCATCTCTAGGCCTAAAAATAAATTTGTTATAGAAAGATCTAAAACATACAATATGCAATATTAGTCAGAGGTCGATTTTTTTTTTTTTTTTAACATGTTGTATATACATTTCCAGCATCTGACACTAAGGGGACAAAACCCATGTCTTCTTGTGTTTATATAAATGCAATGTTGTCAATATGCATAATATTGGCCATTTTAAGTTGTAGCACAAAGCCAAACATTTTAAAGTTAATAAAAAAGATATTGTTAGGACACTAAATGTGTGTTTTTTTTTTTTTATACTATTCAACTTTGTAAATTTACATTTTTAAGGAACCGTTTAAAGCAACAGTAACGCCAAAGAAATGCAAGTGGTTTGAAGTAATGAAAATATAATGAACTGTTCTGGTGCACTGATACTGGTGTGCTTGCTTCAGAAACTACTACAATTTATATAAACAACTGTGTGTAGTCGCGAGGGCAACCATGGAAAAATTGAAAAAGGATAAAAAGCACACAATACACAGCAAATAACAGATAAAGCTCTGTAGTAAACAATGGGATTCTTCAAAACATATCTGCAATCTATTGTGTATCCTGTGCTTCAATGGCTGCCCCTATGGTTACACAGCAGCTTGTTTATATAAACTATAGTTATGTTTCTTTAGCTAACACACCAATTTTACGAGTTAAGGGCATCGGTACACTATTACACATTTTACTGTTCGTTTAATTGACTTGCCTGAAAGTTCTCTAAAAGAGCCTAACATCACAAACCTTTCTCTCTCTAAGGCAGGGGTTCCCAACCTTTTTTTACCCATGAACCACATTCAAATGTAAAAAAAAATTACAACACATGCATGGAACATGTTCTGGGGTACCACAAAGAGCTGTGATAGGCTTTTTTAGCCCCAATGTGAACTGGCAACCTACAGGAGGCTCTGGTTGACGGTCTACCTGGCTTTTATGCAACCAAAACTTGTCTCCAAACAAGGAATTAAGCAACATGTTGCTCACGAGCCACTGGTTGAGGACCACTACTCTAGAGCTCTCTTTGTGAATACCCTTTGTGTATTTATACAGCCAAAATGTGTTGCTTTGTAGTCAAAAGTAAAGCTCCACCTTCTTTATTCCTCTTTGCTCCTCTTAACCAGCTGCTCAGTTGGAGAATCCTGCAACTGCCTGATGTGTCTGCTTTGTGTGCAGTTTATGGTTAAACTTGGATACTTTTCTTCAAGTTTTTCAGACAACTGTAATGTGAAAAAGTTATACACATGCACATTGAGACCGCTGCAGAGGCAGGTACATGAAAGGTTTGTTGTATTGAGCAGGCAGTTGGTAGGAGAACTGCCCTGAGGAATACATTGGCTGTAGTCACAGCAGCAGACTTCCACAAGGCATATGTGGCCTTGTTGGGCATTTAGAGAACTTTTTGAACATTTTTAATAAATGTTTTGCTTCTCTTTTAGAAACCTTGGAAATTAATGTAAACCTTTATCCCATGCTGTAAAAAAATGTAAGGGTTTGTAACCTGTGGACTCTTTGTAAATGGTTTCTTCTAATATTTTGACTGTGAATACAAAATGTTAACAATTTGAATCACTGTGATTCCCAAGTGAGGATTGGCATTGCCAAAATGTGCCTTTTGAGATATATAGAAATGTTAAGTTAATAAAGAAATGTTTGGGAATGTTACATAGATTCTTGTGGTAGTGTGTGTGGACTTTTACTTTCATTTTTTAATACTCCATTAAAAAACGTATGTGTGGATGCCAGCTTGTTTATAACGCAATATTTACTGATAAAATAAATCAGATCTTCAAACAGATGCTTAGTTTCTTCCTTTTTCACCTTAATACTACAGTTATTTCAATAAAGAGAAACCATAATAGAGATATTGATAAAATTACAATTGGAAAACACCACAAATCCCTTATGTGATTCTGATTTTGCAGAAAATTTGGGAGAGAATCTATTTATGTAGTCCTTCTTCTTGTTTTAAAGGAGAAGGAAAGCTACCGAAGCAGTTTATTGCCAATAGATTAGCCACAATACTATAAGACTGTTTATTCTGCAAAATGTGTTACCATACATGAGTAAACAGCTCTAGAAACTCTGTTTGTTTAGGATTGCAGCTGCCGTATTAGCTTGGTGTGACATCACTTCCTGCCTGAGTCTCTCCCTGCTCACTCATAGTTCTGGGCTCAGATTAATGCAGGGAGAGTAGAGGGGAGATATGAGCAAACTGAGCATGCTCAAGCCCTAGCCCTGGATGGTTATGATGAAAACAGGAAGTCTGATACAGAAGTCCATGTGTACACAATAGAAGGAAAGAAATGCTTTGTTTCTTTTGACAGAGGACTCAGAGCAGCATTACTTTGAGGGTTTACAGGTGTATTTATATAGTCATTTCTGATAAAAGCTCACTTAATTTCAGCCTTTTCTTCTCCTTTAATATATGTGACAAATTAAACGGTGTCCACATTTAGTGGTGGATTTCAGTGCTGCACATCATTATCATCCAGCAAACCTTTGACTTCTGTTATTATAGTGATATAAGTTCTATAAAATATTGCCTGAACAAAGGGATATAGGCAACAATTTGTGGGGAAGGTTTTCTGAAGTTCAGAGGCTGGAGTATTTGTTATGGTAAGATATGCTTTGTTGTTAACCATAATGGAGACCCATCAGGGATGAACCCCTTCAAGAAGCCGATTCAGTCCTTGCCAACACGGTTTTTTTTATTAGTTAAAATATATCTGTGAGGTTATGAATTTATTCAAACGATTGGAATTCACAAGGAACGACGTTCCTTGTGAATTCCAATCGTTTGTATACTTCATTAGCACACACGGCGGAGGTGCATCACCTGGAACTCGACCTTAATTGAACCTGCATACGGTTAGAGGTAACAGCATCTATTTATATTTGTTATGAATTTATTATAATTGTCTCATTCACACCACTGCCTAGTTACATAATTAAATCGGCTGAAAAAAGACGGTCCATCAAGTCCAACCCCTCCAAATGAAAACCCAGCATCCATACACACACTCCTCCATACCTTCACATAAATTCTATATACCCATATCTATACCAACTATAGCGTTTATTATCACAATAGCCTTTGACTTTATGGGGCAAATTCACGAAGCGCCGAACGCTATCGTTTGTCATTTTCGTTACTGCGCAAATTCACTAACGAACGCTGGCGTAGTTTCGCTAGTGTTACTTCGCACCCTTACGCCTGGCAAAGTTTCGCTAGCGACGTAACTACGCTAGACTTCCTTCGCCACCTCAGACCTGGCGAAGCGCTATAGAGTAGATAGGGATTGTTTAAAACATAGTCAAAAATTTTTCTAAGTCCTAAAAAAACGCTGGCGTGTTTTCTACATTATGGGTGATAGGCTGAAAAAGATCGAAAAAATTTTTGGGGCTCCCCTCCTTCCCCCCTACATTTCCTGACTCATGGCAACTTACCTAGACAGTGGGCACATGTGTAGGGCAAAATAAAAATGTTATTTGATGATTTGAAGGTTTTCTAGGCATTTGTAGTGCCGATACGTATTCCTCCATTGAAATTTGAATTTCGCGCCGTATGCAAATTAGCCTTCGCTAGCGTAACTTCGCTTTACTTAGCGAATCAAAGCTAGCGCAACTTCGCAACCTTACGCTACCCCTGAGCGCAACTTTGGATTTTAGTGAATTTGCGAAGCGCTGGCGAAACTACGCCTGGAGAAGTGCGGCGAAGTTATGCCTGGCGCAACTACGAATCTTAGTGAATTTGCCCCATATATGTCTGTCCAAGAATAGTTGCTTGGTTAGCAACCAGATAGCTGAAAAATTCCAAACTGGAAGATACATAATAAAAGGCTAAATGATTAAAAAAAAAATGAGAACCACATGCAAATTGCAAAATAAAAACTGCGTAATATCACTGCGATACTAAAAGTTTATTTAAAGATTATTTTAGGTTTGGTGGATAAACTTTCTGAAATTCCAAAAGTACTTAGAAAAAAATATGTATGTATGTATATATAGATATACACACACCGTTATGTTCAGAATAATAGCAGTCCAGCATCACTAACCTGATCAATCCCTGTTTGTGTTAGAAATTGTATTTCTACATGGAATATAATTTAGGTGTAGTCGAGAAATAGAAAACTAACAGTCGTGATCTGCATGCTACTGATTCTGTGTAACTGTATCATTAATTGAGGCTTGTTCAAAACAATAGCTTGTTCCAAATAATAGCAGTGTGGAGTTCAAGTATTGAGATTATTCATTCTGTGAAAAAACAGGTGTCAGTTATGGCCCTTATTTAAAGAAGGAAAGCAGCAAATGTCGTGCATTCTGGTTATATTACATTTCTCTCTCAGTAAAATGGGTCGTTCCAGACATTGTTCAGAAGAACAATGGTGAAGTAGCATATAGGCACCCAAAGCAATACTACTTGGCACAGCATCGACACAACCCCCCCCCCAATACTCATGCTTGTGCCTGCTCATTCTCTCATTTTCAGAACTGTTATTCCCCCCTTGAGCCCTAGGCACATACTGTATCTCTGCTGCAAAACCCTGCTTCTGGCTTTAGGGGGTATCAAACTACCTAGGTATCGCTCTGTATGCTATAGGCGAAATCTAAGATCTTTCCTTCTATTTTTTTGGTAAATAAATGAAGATGCTTTCTGGGTGCTTTATGTAGCAATTTATTATAAGCTGATTGCCTGTCTCACCCATAGTTCTGCATACACAGACTCCGCATCTGAAGTTCAGTGCTTGATGGAATTATTCTTATGGTTGATCTTAAAGTAAAATGCTTGCTACAATATAGCAATGGTTCTACAGTATGTGGCTATTCACAGAACTATAAGAGTGATTTCCATGGTCATGTTTTATGTATCTGTGACTAATACTGAGTTAGCGCGAGTATCCTACAAATCTTAAATCTATACACTGTTCAGAAGAACTGCGTGCTTTGATTAAAGAAGTGCAGAAAATGATAGGCTGCTCAGCTGACATTATCTTAAATGCTTTCAAATGGCAACCAAAACCTGAAAGACATGGAAGAAAACGGAAAACAGCAATTTTGGCTAATCTTCAATCCATTCGAATAGTAGATTAACCCAATGATCAGCTCCAGGAAGATCAAAGATAGTCTAAAGTTACCTGTGAGTAATGTTACAATTAGAAGACGTCTATGTGAAGCCAAGCTATTGGCAAGAAGCCCCCACAAAGTCCCATTGTTGAAAAAAAGACATGCTGAAGAGGTTACAATTTGCTAAGGAACACATTGATTGGCCTAGAGAGAAATGGTGGAACATTTTGTGGACTGATAAAAGCAAGATTATTCTTTTTGGGTCTAGGGGCCATAGACAATTTGTCAGACCCGCAAACACTGAATTCAAGCCACAGTACTCTGTGAAGACAGTGAAGCATGACACAGGCATTGTGATATGGGAATGTTTTTAATACTATGCGGTTGGGCCTATTTATCACATACCAGGAATTGTGGATCAGTTTCAATACATCAAAATACTTGAAGAGGTTATGTTGCCTTATGCCAAAAAGGAAAAGCCCTTGAAATGTGTTTCAACAAGACAACGACCCCAAACACACCAGTAACTGAGCAACATATTGGTTCCAGGCCAACAAGATTGATGCTATGGAGTGGTCAGTCCAATCCCAAGACCTTAATCCAATAGGAAACTTGTGGGGTAACATTATAAATGCTGTTTCTTAGGCAAAACCAAGAAATGCAGAATTATCATGGAATGTAACAGGTGCCAGAAGTTGGTTGACTCCATACAACACAGATGTGCAGCAGATCTCAGAAACACTGCTTATACAACTAAATATTAGTTCAGTGATTCAAAGGAAAGCAAAATCTTGGAACAGTCTATTTCCTTTTCTTCATTTTCTGTAAAGGAATAACACAAATTTGATACATTTTTCTTCCTGTTTTGATTTGGAATAGAAGTTGTAGTGTTCCCAATGCATTTGCGTGCATGGAAATAAAAGCTATTATAAGGATTTTGAGCTTTATTCACTTTTTTTCACTGCTATTTTTCTGAACACAACATATAGTCTGTCACTCGCAGGGACCATTTCAAGTGATGCATTGCGGTACTTGAAATCCCTCTGCTTTTCAAAGAATCTGTGCACCTTAAAAGGCGAGTCATGGAAGTATGTCCATGATACTTTAACTTGCATGTCAAAATGACAGGTCAGATTTCCATGTTGTTGTCGTACCCCCCCCTTCAATGATGCTTCTTTAATGATAAACTTACCTTGTTTTTAATGTGTTCATTCTGGAGATTACCCTCACCTTTATAAAAAACCACGCTGCAGATGATCAGACGATAATTCAGTGAATTAGGCAGGAGACGCGTTTCCTCAAAAACAGGAAGGGTATTGCCACCCTATTTAATTTGACTCACAATATGCAGTCAGTGCTTTTTGATCGCTCAGGGGCACATTTACTTTGCTCGAGTGAAGGAATAGAATAAAAAAAACTTCGAATTTCGAATGTTTTAATTGGCTACTTCGACCTTCGACTTCGAATCATACGATTCGAACTAAAAATCGTTCGAATATTCGACCATTCGATAGTCGAAGTACTGTCTCTCTAAAAAAAACTTTGACCCCCTACTTCGCCACCTAAAACCTACCGAGGTGCAATGTTAGCCTATGGGAAAGGTCCCCATAGGCTTTCCTATATTTTTTTGGTCGTAGAAAAATCGTTCGATTGATGGATTAAAATCCTTCGAATCATTCGATCGAACTAATAGCGGTAAATCCTTCGACTTCAATATTCGAAGTCGAAGGATTTACATTCACCAGTCGAATATCGAGGGTTAATTAACCCTCGATATTCGACCATATGTAAATCTGCCCCTTAATTATTCCATGATCAAGAAAACGTAATCTAGGTTGTACCATAACACAACATTTTTCACCTTATCTAACAGCTAGCCTTAAAACTCATTATGTGCCTGTGCAATCATTTTTCTTTCTGCATACATAAGCAAAATATACAAGCCGCAGGCAAAAAGGAAAAAAACATTTTCAGCTTGACTTGACTTCTTAGGCCTACTACTGCTTTTCATTCCTATTCATAGTAATAGAAGGTACAATCCATTAATCTTTATCCTTGAAACAGTTGTTTATTTTCCTGATAAAAAGCAATTTCATAATAACCAGCTTTCATTGCACGTAGAGTTCAGAGGTTATATAGGCCTCAGAGACCTCAGGCTAATTAGGATTCAACACTATATAGCCTGAATGCAAATTGCAGTGAAAAAGAATGCTTCTGGGACTTGCACTGACACAGGCCATTTATTTCAACTTTGGTATCTTATAGGGATGCACCGGCCGAACTGAATCTGAATCCTAATTTGCATATGCAAATTAGGGGTGGGCGGGAAATCACGTGACTTTTTGTCACAAAACAAGGAAGTAAAAAAATGTTCCCCTTCCCCTTGGTTCGGTATTCGGCCGAATCTTTCACAAAGGATTCGGGGGATTGGCCGAATCCAAAATAGTGGATTCGGTGCATCCCTAGTATCTTATAAGGGGCATGAGCTACACATTAGGGTTTTACCCGCAGATGGCAGTACTTTCACACTGAAGAAGTATACTCATTACATTTCCACGAAGATCTGCTTGTCTAGACATCATACTGTGAGTGATCATTCTGCATGAAAGCCGTCTTATTATTAGTACAGGAATAGAACCTATTATCCAAAATGCTCAAGGCCTGGGGTTTTCTGGATAAGGAGTCTTTTTGTAAATTGGATTACCATACTTTTAGTTTACTAAAAAATCATTTAAACATTAAATAAACCCAGCACAATTGTTTTACATCCAAAAGGAATAATTATATCTTGATTTGGATCAAGTACAAGGTACTATTATTCAGGGCCGGAACTGGTTGTAGGCAGAGTAGGCATGTGCCTAGGGCACAAAGGTGGAGGGGCGCCAGGCACGTACTTACTCCTACCCCTAGTCCGGTCCCTTCTCTGCCGACCGCCCATCTGTGCGAGTACGCGAACGCTAGCCTAGGGCGCCTGCCCGGCTTGGCCCGGCTCTGCTATTATTACAGAGAAAAAGTAAATCATTTTTAAAAATGTGAACTGATTATATCCAATTGGTTCATTGGTTTAATGATTTGAGTACAAGACTCGCTTCATTCTTACAACTCCTCCTTAACATTATTTTTCAATAAATTCTCTTCCTCTCCACCAGACAAAAGAGTCAGATTTATTCAGACAAACTTATGGAATGATAATAGCCTGGGTTCTCACCATATGGAATCTGCAGCAAAAAAAATGGTCTAACTACAGTATATGCAACACGATATCTCTACAGACTCATCTGTCATCTGTCAATAACACGTTTGTCCAGAATTCTGCATGCTCTTTTAGGTGCTTTCTCACAAACTGCAATCTGCCCATCCTGTTTTTGTGGTTAACTATCGGTTTGCATCTTGCACTTTTGCCTCTGCATTTCTGTTCATGAAGTCTTCTGCAGATAGAAGTCTCTGACAAAGACGCACCTGCCTCCTTAAAAGTGTTTCTGATCTGTTGGACAGGCATTTGAGGATTTTTCTTACCATAGTGTGGAAGTATTCCTTGGCCTACCTGTCAGTTTCCCATTACAGAGATTACCAGTGCATTCTCTCTTCTAAATGATATTACAGACTGATGATTAATGATATTTCAGTTGATTTTGGTAATCCTAATGTTTGAATGATGTCTCTAGTGGTTTTATTCATGTTTTTAAGCCTCATAATAGCTTCCTAGCTTCCTTGTTGGCACAGCTTTTCTCCTCATGTTGAACAATGGCAACTATAGACGATATAGACAAGCCTAGGTACCTTATCCCTGCGCTAATGAAGCTGTGCAACACATTTGAGCAATCAAATATATGGTGTTTATATATACCCACACCAATATGGGACTTAACCTCCAAATGCAATTCAAGCAATATTAGATAACCAATGGCCATACAAAAGTAATCAAGTTAAAAAGCAATATTTATTTTCACCATGCCAGATATACTAAAACCATTTAAAATAAGCAGTGCTGCTTAGGGGGTAGGGATCCCAATACCCCAATTAACTCTCACTATTGAATGCAATTGAATAAAGGGAACTGCGTGCATGCTGTTGGTAGAAACCGCCAAATTGTTCCCAATTATAACGAATTTTTGGGCAGTACACAATGCATCAATCTAAGTAAATCCATGAATGGATGTTCATGTAAGGAGGATAACGATGTGCCGTCACATCTGACATCAAAATGTGGAGATATCCGAAGTGGTATGTATCGCCAATAAGGTGCTTAATTCCGTGGCAAAAGGGCTAATTGGTCCCACAGGGTTGATCAATAATATGCCTTACGGTATGTGGGAGCGGAGCCGGTGTGGGGTTGAATATTTAATCCCCAATGTAGTTCATGCTGTGCTATATAGAAGTTCAGCACTGGATAGTGATTATCAGTAGTGTGCATCCAATGGCCATCAAAATCTCACAGCTGCTTTATTAGGTTCACAGAGATCAACACACAGTCGAATACCTCCAGTTTTCTTCATTGTTACCACAATTGGTGAAACCCATTCGGAGGATTCTGATTTTTCAATCACATCTTACTCTATGGATCTTCATGACAAGGACCTAAAAATATTCTGAAATGCATTGATTCTGCAGGACTGAAACTGAACCTTTCCAAATGCCACTTCAGACAAACTCAGCTGTCATTTCTGGGTCATATTATTTCACAAGATGGATTACTGCCTGACCCTGACCATGTCAACACTGTTACACAAGCATCTACTGTTTTTGACAATTGACTTCACAAGTGTATGTTGTTATGTTTTGGTAGCCAAGGATGAGTAGAGTATAACAGTGCTTTATTAGCAGTTTCATGCAGCCATTACACAACAGTAACTTCCAACTCTATCACTCTTAAGTAGTATAGAAAATACTATGTATACACAATATAACTCTTGTGCACAGTGACACCTACAGGCCATTTGTATAGACACCACAAGATTATTATATGATCTAATCAGCCGTATATTGTGACATTTATATTCCGTGTACAGTATATTGTGAGCGGGACTCTAAGATCAGTAAGTGAAAGCAGCACAGAGCATGTACAGTGAATCAGCAGAAAAGAAGATGGGGAGCTACTCGGGCATCTTTGAAGACCCAGATCTTTACTGCTAAAGAGTTGTGTTTGGGCTGGTACAGAAGCACAAAGCATCATGTACAACATTTCAAGCCTACTTCTTTAGTTAAAGGAACAGTAACAGAAGTGTGTATGTTTCAGAAACACAACTACATTATATTTTATATAAACAAGCTGCTGTGTAGCTATGGGGGCAGCCATTTAAACACAGGATACATTGTATTCTACAGAGCTTATCTGTTATCTAATGTATACTGTGCCTTTTCTCCTTTTTCAGCTCTGAATGGCTGCCCTCATAGCTACACAGCAGCTTGTTAGTTTAAACCAGTGCTGTCCAACTTCTGTGGTACCGAGGGCTGACATTTTTCTGGCCTATATAGTGGAGGGCCAATAATGGAAGCCAGTGTTGACCACTCCCTGTTTTTAAACCACACCTACTTTAAACCACACCCATGTTACCACAAGACCATGTCCACATTATTTGTAGTAGCACAACAAAAAACCAAATGGTTGGTGCTCACTGCAGGGATATCACATCACTCATATGTGAAAAAAGTTGTCATATTAAGACATACCCTTAAATCCAAATGCCTACTCTTCCCCTTGGATAACACCGCACCCCCCAGCACATGATTAAACACCTTAGGGGCCCCTAACAATAATTTATTTCAAATGCTAACAACCCCCAAGAACAAATACCAGACTTATGTTCCACAGGCAGAACAGGACGCACACAGGCAGATAATGGCACAAACAGGCAGAGTATGTCACATGCAGGCAGAGCAGGGCACATGCAGGCAGAGCAGGGCACACACAGGCAGAGCATGGCACACGCAGTCAGAGCAGGGCACACTCAGGCAGAGCAGGGCACACTCAGGCAGAGCAGGGCACACGCAGGCACAGTATGTCTCACACACACAGGCAGAGTAAGGCACACACAGGCAGAGTAGGGAACACACAGACAGAGCAGGGCACAAACAGGGAGCATAGGGCAGGCAGAACAGAACAAGAGACAGGGAAACCTTTCAGGACCACTCTAAGATGTACTACATACATTGACACAGTGCTGGTGTCCCATTAGCATTTTGTATAAAGTGTGAACAGGTGGACAATGTGGGCAGTTTCAGTCTGGGTTTCAGGTAGAACAGTACAGGGCTTTAGGGTATAAACAATAGATGTGTCACAAGTGTGCAGGGGATCATAGGTGTGAACAATACAGGGGATTAGTCTGAATTTCAGGTCTAGACAATGTTAATCTCTGTAGTGATACCATTTAAATCTTTCACATGGTAGACAAACACATGGGGGTCACGGGGTGCATGCGGCCCGCGGGCCACCAGTTGGAAAGTTTAAACTATAGTATAACCTGGTATAAACTATAGTATTGTTTCTGAATCAAATACACCAGTTTTACCAGTGCAAGATAACACTACATTATATTATCACTTTAATGTTTTGCTTAAAATCTTTTAAGAATGCTGCTCTGCATCAGGGCCAGAACTAGGGGTAGACAGAAGGGGCACCTGCTTGGGTGCAACGATAGATGGGCGCTGAGCAGGTACCTGTTAAAATGTCTTCTGCCTACCCCTAGTAAGTGTTTGATCCCCTCTGCCACTCTCAGTCAACTTCCCTCCCTCCCCCTGCCCCTCCCCTCTGTACCTCTCACCTTCCTTCTCTCCCCTCTGCCGCTCTTCCCTGTCCTTTACTCTGCCACGACGCATGCATGCGTGCAAGCGCAGTCGCACAGTGGGTGCAGTGGCCAGCTGGGTTGTCTAGGGAGCCTAGTTGGATTGGCCTGGCTCTGAATAAATATCTTTACAGATACAAGCACATTGGGCTGTGTAGCCCAATGTGTATTTAAATGGCTGCAACAGACATGCATTTTCCAATCAGCAATTAGTTTTCAATAGTCACCTCACATTGCTGGTGATGTTTGTCTTCCATGTTTAACACAGCATGATAAATAGGCCCCACAATGTTAAAGACCTGTGGGCCTAAAATTATGTGATTTTAACACAATTTTCTCAATGTGCAGCTTTCTTTTGCAGTATTAATATTATCAGTCTCAGTCTATCAGTTCAATCTTTCAGTCATAGATCTGTTGGGCTTGAGACACAATTTGAAGTTGGAGAATTTCTGCTCCAGGACATGGGAGAGCAATACTCTTCAAGTGGATGCTTTCAATATCCCATGATCTATCCACTTGGCATACTTGTTCCCCCTGAACACAATTTGTTTCAAAAAGACTAGGAAGTATGTTGCCCAAAGTAATTAGAATGTTACCTGGGGGTGGTGTTTTTTTCTATCTTCCTTCTTGTACTCTAATTGCTCTACACTTCTGGAGTCTAGGATTAGCTCTTGTGGATTTATCAGCATTTATTACTAAGCCACATAACTTCTCATGCTTGCTAACCTTGATTTATCACTAACTATTAAGCGGCTGGGCGGCATGCCACCCTTAATATTTTGCCTCCCTAGGCCCAGGCCTTTGTGGCCTTGCCATAAATCAGGACCTGGTTCTGCTTTCATCTATAGCCACTGTACTCTTTCAAAATGTGTGCATCTGCTGGGCCTCTCTGCCAATTTTTCTTTTTGTGTGGAGACCAGAGCAGTGTTACACTGCTGCTTCAGATACATGGAAATTCCTGATTGTAATTGTGATCATTGCAGGAGATTGATCACATTATTTACAATTTATTTTATTGCAGCTGCACAATTTCTGATCAATTTGCCTCTTGATAAATACCTCCCCCAGCATCTAGTCACAAGCTTCTCATTGCGATCTATGCCTAGGGTGGGCATGTACTGATACAGAGAGGACTAGGAAAGGAAAATCACAGCAAGTATGACATAATTTTGTCAGCATTCTGAGTACTAACTGTAGATCCCACTAAGGACAGGACAGCCTTCTAACCGAAAGAATCCTCACAGCTGCTTTGAAGAAATGGACAACGAATTGATTCTGGGACCATTTCACATTTTAGAAGGCTGACATAGCAGATACCTGCGTTCTTAGTGTACAGACACTTAATCCTTTCTCCAAGCTTGACTGTAAAAACTCCAATAGGTCAGACATGGAAATGGACGTTGGAGGAACTCCTCGACCTTCACCCTACAACTTGCCATATCTATGGTTGGTGGAGGGGTTTCTGAATTTTAAGAGTGTCTGGATCACTTGAATCAATAATCCCTGTGCCTCTTGGTTTTGCAACTCAGTCTCCATGCCGTGAGAGCCATAGCCCTGGATCTGGATGAACTACTGGGCTCTACACCAGCACTGGATCTGCCCTTGGTAGTTTCAATGGATCTTTGATTGCCAATTGCATCAGAAACCAAGACCTTCTCAGCCATGTTGAAGCAATGCACACCACTTCCTCCCTCTCTTATCTTCTGGATTATCTTCAGAATCAGAGGTAGAGGGGGAAACATATAAGCTAAAACCTGAGGCCACCTCTACAACAGCACATACACTGTTAATGCTCCTGGGTTCGGCCCCCTTGAGAAATACAGATTGCATTTTGAGTTCCTGGAAGTAACCATCAGATCTTTTGCTGGGGTACCCCAACAGTTCACAATTTTTCTGAACATTTGAGCGTGCAATTCCCATTCATGCTACTCTAGTCTTTGTCTGCTCAAGAAAAACAAGTCTGTTTTCCTTTTCTGGGATGTATACCGCTGATAAGTCTGCCTCCATCTCTTCTGTCCAGATGAAAAGAGGTTCCACTTCTTCTAGCAAAGATATGCTTCACGCCCCCCGGCCCCCCCGCTTCTTCACATATGCCACTGCCCTGATCTCCAGAACATTTGAAAGTATCATAGTGGACAGATGGGCCATTCACCCTGCGCCGACTGATCCTCAAACTCTGCACTCAACATCCAACTCCGGCGGCGTCGGTTGTCAGTACCTTCCATCCCCCAGGAAACTGACCAACACCTTTTCCCAGGGTCTGTGAAGATATTTACCACTGCAGAGACTGGGCTAACTTCTGTTAAGCAAACATGGTCAAAGTCATCCCTTGTTGTAACACCCTCATCTTCCACCGGGCCCATGGAACAAGGCCAATTGCAGAGGACATCATCCCCAACATCTTCATCATCACCTCTCTCCTTATAACATTCCTTGGCACTGAATAATGAAAGAACTTTAGTGGGGGATTCCTTTGGAATTCCAGTGATTAGCCTTTTCTACTCACCTGTTCTCTGTGAATTCTTCCCAGGAGCCTTGAAAAAGAAGCTTTCCTCCTACTGCAGACCCCTGGATACCACCACCTTTAGGACTGCTGATGGGTGACTCCACAACTTGTTTTTTGACTGGCGAAAGAAACCAGACTGGCCATCATTCCAACCTGAAGACTTGACTCCCTCTGCACTATTCTGAAATGACCGATAACCCAAACTGCTTGACCTTGTCTTGGAAAGGACCTTCCCTCTAGGAAGCAGCGTGTTCTAGGACAAGTTTAATACTTATTTGGAAGTGCTAGTTCCAAGCAGCCTAAATAGGATGGTCTTGAAGGCTGATCCATTGGTTTTTTCACAATCATCTCCTTATCCTTTTGAGTAGACATACTTGAGACACTGAAAAAAAGATTAAAAAAAACCCCAAAACACTCAAATGCCCCATAAAAAAGCCAGCCAGGTTACAACTGTCATGACGGGTTCCCTAAATCCAGAACAGGTGCTAGGCTCCCTGGTCTCGGCTCCACTTCTGCCTGTAGCAGCCACCTTTCCCTTCGGGAGGAGCCCTCCGCTAATTGGATGTCACCAGGTCTTAATAGGAGAGGAGCCAAGCAAAAGTTCTGGATGCGCAAAGGGGCAAGGTAGTTATAAAGTCTTTGGACGGAAGGCACAGTGCTTGGAATAGACAAAGGCATAGTCAGCCAGGCAGGGGTCGGTGCGGGCAGAGTTCAAGCAAGGTCAGACAGGCGGTGGTCAGTGCAGGCAAAGTTCAAGAATAGTCAGGCAGGCAAGGGTCAATACAGGTAGAATCAGAATAGTCAGACAGCCAAGGGCATAGGCGGATGGTGATTTTTTTGTTTGGGGAGGCTAAAAAAATAATTATCTATATGCAATAAGTCAACAATAGACTTAACAACAATTATTTTATAATTTTGTGTCATGCATAAATGGTGTTAACTTTAAAAGTACAACAACATTTTTTAAACCTTTTTAAAAGAAAGATGCACTTTCTAGCACGGCAAGGTGATATAAAATACATTTTTTATAATACAAAATATACTTTTTCATCTTCATTCAGTCTCATAGCTTTCCCTCTGTTTAAGCACTTAAAGGGCACCTGTTGGGCAAAAATATTATACCCAACCAAAGGTGCGGGCTAATTGAGTCTGCACTCCTGTTGGGGGTTACTATTTTTTTAAAAAAAATATTGCCCCCTGCCAGCGATTGGACACCCGCAACAGGAGGGAGCTCACTGTGTAAGCGACCATGTCGTACATAGAGCATGCACATAAAGAGTCACATGCATAATGAGTATGTTCGCTCATTATGCACATGCGTGTGCCCCAACATGGCCCGATCGTCAGGGCCACCATCAGGGGGGGACAAGGGGGCATTTCAAAACTGCAGCACTGCCGGGCCCCCCTTCATGCCCGGGACACTTGGCCCCCCGCCTTGAGAGCGCCAAAGCCATGTGGCCATTTTCTAAGTCCCGAACAGCCAAAATGCGGAAGTGCCGAAAAGCCAAACAGACGAAGGACCCGAAGCCACGAAAACAGCCGAACTCCTGAAGCGGCGAAAAGACCCGAAGTCATGAAAACAGCCAAAATTGAAGTCCTGAAGCAGCGAAAAGACCTGAAGTCCCGAAAGCAGGCGAAGTTGAAGTCCTGAAGCCACGAGTTAAATTCTACTAAACAATTTGTGTGTTTTTTTTTTAATCCCCTTGCCACCTATGTATTATTTTAATATTCTATAGGCCCCTGCCACCGATGTTTTTTAAAAAAAAAGATTTTGGGGCTCCAATTTTTTTGTAAGGGGACCCTAGCACCAATGTTTTTTTTAAAAGATATGCTTTGGGACCACAATTTTTTTTAGCTTGTAAGGGGGGTCTTGGCACCAACTTTTTTAAAAAAAAATGGGGGGGGCCCCAATTTTTTTGAAAAATATTTTTTGGGGCCCTAATTTTTTTTAACTTGTAAGGTGGGCCCTGGCACCAATGTTTTTTTTTTTTAACTTATAAGGGGGCCCTGACCATCAATAGCTTTTTAGTGTGTGGGGGGGGGGGTTACTTTTTTAGCGCTGATGTCTGTGTGATCTTTGGGCAGGATCTGGCTTGGGCGCCAGCCCCCCAAAAATTTTCTTGTATGGGGCTCCGTGATTTCTAATGGCGGCCCTGCTGCTCGTACCAGGAGCTCCCTCCCGGTGCTGGTGGCCTTGCGCTTTATGGGGGGGGGGATTTTAAAAAAACAAATGTTACCCTCAACCGGAGTGTGTGCTCTCTTAGCCCGTACCTTGGGCTATAATATTATTTCCTAACAGGTGCCCTTTAATATTAGTATTTCCCAACAGGTGCCCTTTAATATTAGATTAATTCAATACTCACAGCTACCTTACACAAGGTGGCTTGATTGTTGCTGTCTTACTCATCACTTCTCTAGCACACCCTTCCCACGGAACTTTGACAGTGTCTGTGCTACATTAATCGCTTTTGATTTTTAGTTAGAACCTTCTCCAGCATGATATTTCAGACAAGGTAGGGTACATTTACAATGGACAAAGGTTTGGGAAGGCTTAGCCTTCCCAAGCCTTAATTAAAATCTGCCTATGGCCAAGGGTCAGAGTAGTTCAGAGTAGTCAAGCAGGCAAAGGTCAGATTTGGCAGAGTTCAGAATAGTCAGGCAGGCAAGGGTCAAAACAGAAATCAAAACAAGACAAGATCGAACCCAGGAACTAACGAGTTAGACCTAACAACGGATGAGTTCAATGAGTTTGAATACAAAGCCCCTTTAAATAGTTAGAATTTTTGTGCCACTCGGCATGATGACATCACGTGCACAGTGTGTAAAACCCGGAATTGCGTGCCACGCGCGCCCTAGTAACTATTGGCATAGAGAGGAGGAAGGACCACAAGGCGGGTGTCCCCACCGAGGCGCGACGGGCGTCCCCACCGAGGCACGGCGGGCGTCCCCACCGACCGCCTAGACCACCAGGATGAGTCTTCACAACAACATGCACCATGCCACCCACACAAACACAGACCCAACAGGCATGCTGTCTATTCTGTACTATTAAATCATTAATCAAGGCATGTTCAAAATAATAGCAGTGTTAAAAATAATAGCATGTTCCAAATAATAGCAGTGTGGAATTCAATTATTGGGGTAACTTATTCTGTGAAAAAACAGGTGTCAATTACGCCCTTATTAAATGAAGGAAGGCAACAAATGTTGTGCATGCTGGTTGCAGTAAAATGAGTCATCCAGACATTTTTCAGAAGAAAAACATGCTTTGGCTAAAAAGTTGATTGAAGGGGGGGGGGACATATAAAGATGTGCAGAAAATGATAGGCTGCTTAGCTAAATGTTTTGAAATGGCAACCAACTATGAAACATGTGGAAGAAAACTACCATCCAAATGGATATAGGAATAGCCATTGAACAGCTCCAGGAAGATCAAAGAAGGTCTAGTTACCTGTGAGTACTGTTACAATTAGAATACGCCTATGCGAAGACAAGCTGTTGGTAAGAAGCCCCCGCAAAGTCCCATTGTTGAAAAATAGACGTGATTAAGGGCAGAGACACATGCTGCAATTTCAGGGAGATTAGTCACCCGGCGACAAATCTCCTCTTCTTCGTGGCGACTAATATTGAAAATGAAAATCGCCAGCGGGACGTTTTCCGAAGTTGCCCGAAGCTTCCTTGTGAGGCAACTTGGCACGACATTGGAAAAAAAAAACGCTCCGAGTGCCATCCCACTGGCAATTTACATTCTAGCCGGCGGGAAGGCAGAGGAAGCAGTTCGGGGAGATCAGTCGCCCTGAAGAAGAGGAGATTTGTTGCCGGGCGACTAATCTCCCCGAATTGCAGCGTGTGTCTCTGCACTAAAAAGTTACAATTTGTTGAACAACAAATTAACTGGCCTAAAGAGAAATGGCGCAACATTTTGTGGACTGATGAAAGCAAGATGATTCTTTTTGGGTCTAGGTAGGGTTGTCACCTGGCCGGTATTTTACTGGCCTGGCTGGTAAAAATGATGTTATTCATAGGGAAAAAGATAAATATATAGGAAGGCCAGTATTTTTTTTCAGAAAAGGTGGCAACCCTCGGTCTAGGGGCTGCAGAAAGTTTGTAAAATGACCCCCAAACACTGAATTAAAGCCACACTTTGAAGCACGATGGCACAAGCATCATGATATAAGGATGATTCTCATACTATGTGTTGGACCTATTTACTGCATACCAGAGATCATAGATCGGTTTCAATACATCAAAATCCTTAAAGATGTCATGTTGCCTTATGCTGAAAAGGAAATTACCTTTAAATGGGTGTTTTTTAACTAACTGAAACACACCAGTAAATGAGCAACATCTTGATTCTAGACCAATGATCCCCAACCAGTAGCTTTAGAGCAACATGTTGCTCTCCAACACCTTGGATGTTGTTCCCAGTGGCCCAGGTGCTTATTTTTGAATTCTAGGATGGAGCCAAATTTTGGCTGCATAAAAACCAGGTGCATTGCCAAACAGAGCATCAATGTAGGTTGCCAATCCACATAGGGGCTACTAAATAGCTAATTACAGCCCTTATTTTGCACCCCAGGAACATTTTTCATGCTAGTGTTGCTCCCCAACTCTTTTTACTTCTGAATGTTGCTCACAGGTTCAAAAGGTTGGGGATGCTGGAGTTCATGGAGTTGCCAACCCAATCCCTGGACCGTATTCCAATAGAAAACTTGTGGTGGTGCCATGAAAAATTCAATGGAATGATTCAATGGAAAGCAACATTTTGAAACATTTTAAGTTTATACAGTGAATATTTGAGTTTGTAAAGAAGAAATCGGACACTGCTATTTTTTGGAACTGCCTAATATTCCCTTTTCTTCACTTTCTGTAAATAAATAACACAAATCTGATAAATATTTCTTAATGTTTTGATTTGGAATAGAATGTGCAATGTTCACAATACATTTGCATGTATGGAAATAAAAGCTATTATAAGGATTTTTAGATCTTTACAACCAAAAAAACGGCAACCTGAAAAAAACATCAATACATCAAATGATAACACTGCAGCAGGCAATCCTGAGTTCCACTAAAAAATAAATAATTCCTCCAGCTCACCAGAACTGAAGAGTAGCCCTCCTTTACGCAGCCCTACAAACACCCTATCTGTTTGGGATGCTGACATTCTCAGGCATGCACTGGAACACGCCTGATAAGAACTGCCTCTTATATCACATTTGCCACCAACAGAATGGCAGCACCCATCAAAGACAGCACCAATTTGACATGTTGCAGCCAAACGATGCTCCAGATTTTACATACAAAGACCTTGCTTCCTTCCTGCCAACACAAAGATGGTGGCACCACTCCAAGACAACACGAGCGTGAAGTGTATGTCCCCTTTTTCCAATTGGAATGAATCCTTCTGCATCCCCCACCTGCTTCTGAACAGGAGGTACTGAGTCTGCTGGTGACAACAGCCAAAATGCTTTTAAAAGCAGGCTGGTAGGGCTACAGCGGTAGGGGAAACACTGTGGCTTGAGTACATCAGATACAACCCGTACGGAGTTAAAACCACATTCTGGGATGCCTTTTGGGTAGGCCCATTGCTATTCCACTGTTAAATATTCCAAAGGAGCGAGAGGGAATGAAAATAACTAAAAAGACACTAGAATAAGGCACTAGAGAGTAGGGATGTAGCGAACGGCGGAAAAAATGTTCGCGAACATATTCGCGAACTTGCGTCCAAAAATGCAAACGGTTCGCGAACGTCGCGAACCCCATAGACTTCAATGGGAAGGCGAATTTTAAAAGCTAGAAAAGACATTTCTGGCCAGAAAAATGATTTTAAAGTTGTTTAAAGGGTGCAACGACCTGGACAGTGGCATGCCAGAGGGGGATCAAGGGCAAAAATGTATCTGAAAAATACATTGTTGACACAGCGCTGCGTTTTGTGCTGTAAAGGGCAGAAATCACACTACGTCACTCAGGTGATGTTTCTGGACACGGAATGTGAAAAAGCTCACACAGCTAGGTGGCACTTGGTTAAAGACTGGGCAAACAATGCCTGCAAGGGCAACGTATACAGTAGTGGATACGGAATATATTATTGCTGCTGTAAAAACATCACTCAGGTGATGTTTACGGACACGGAATTATTATTGTTATTTAGACAGAATGTGAAAAAGCTCACACAGCTAGGTGGCACTTGCATACCTCCCAACTGTCCCTCTTTTGACCACTCAACCCCCTGTCCCTCTTTTGTACTGGAAAGTCCCTCTTTTCTCTGCACTGAACAGCCAGAAAAAAAACAGTTTCTAACTTAATTGGCTTTTGGCAGAGAGCTCAGAACAGCTAACAGGTGCAAATAAGATACTTTGTAACAATTTTGACTCTGGTTGGTGCTGGTAGTGGTGAACTACTAGGAGGAGCAGCACACCAGTCCCTCTTTTCTCTGAACTGAACAGCCAGAAAAAAAACAGTTTCTAACTTAATTAGCTTTTGGCAGAGAGCTCAGAACAGCTAACAGGTGCAAATAAGATACTTTGTAACAATGTTGACTCTGGTTGGTGCTGGTAGTGGTGAACTACTAGGAGGAGCAGCACACCAGTCCCTCTTTTCTCTGCACTGAACAGCCAGAAAAAAAACAGTTTCTAACTTAATTAGCTTTTGGCAGAGAGCTCAGAACAGCTAACAGGTGCAAATAAGATACTTTGTAACAATTTTGACTCTGGTTGGTGCTGGTAGTGGTGAACTACTAGGAGGAGCAGCACACCAGTCCCACTCCCCAACACAGCTAGACTAATAGCACTGGGCTCTTACAGTAGCAAAGTAAAAAAAACAAAAAAGAAAATAAAAGCAGTCCTTACAAGGACTATTGGGTTACAGGCAGCAGTCAGCAGATGAGAGATCAGCAGCAGGACAGCTGCCCACAGCAGCTACATACAGAGCACTGCAGTAGAAGGTAGATTACTAGTCAGCAAAGCTAACTAACCTAAACTCACTGTCCCTCAAATCCCTGCAGAGTTCTGTCCCTACAATACAGAGCAGTATCAAGTAGATTACTAGCCAGCAAAGTTACTATCAACTGTCCCTCAAATCACTAAACAGCTCTCTCCCTACACTAGCTCTTCCAAGCACACACAGGCAGAATGAAAAAACGCTGCAGGGCTTCAGTTTATATATGGAAGGGGAGTGGTCCAGGGGGTGTGGGGGTGGTCCAGGAGGGAGAGCTTCCTGATTGGCTGCCATGTATCTGCTGGTCTGGGGTGAGAGGTCAAAAATAAGCGCCAGCTAAGGCGAACCCAAATTGGCGAACGTCGCGCGACGTTCGCGAACATTCGGCGGACGCGAACAGCCGATATTCGCGCGAATTAGTTCGCGGGCGAACAGTCCGCGACATCCCTACTAGAGAGGTATGTATTAACTAATTATGTGGGAGGGTTCTTAAAGCAGTGGGTAATGGGGGCTATCCCGGGTAGTACCGAGTAGAATCAGGAAAATCTCTGACGTTAAAAAATGACATCCAGCTGCATTGCACAATGGTGTGTTGTGTATTACTATGTTTTGCCTCAGGCAGCAGAAAGGCGATAATCACCCATGATAGTGTGACAAACCTAAATACGGATTGTGCAATGATGAAAAAATGAAGCTACACCATAAAACAGTAATATATTTTAATGAAAAAATCTCAGCATCATGTTTCTATCCAAATACACTAAAATCTAACTTCTTTTGTCCTTACATTGACATGACAGACATGACAAAAATGTACCCAATACATACTTCTCTTATATCAAACAAGCTAGGTAATTCATACAGAGACCCAGATAAAAAGTCTTCTAGTTTGTTTGTGTGGCCAGCTGAAGAGAAGATTGGACCAGAAGTGTTAGGCTTTATACGGATCAACCTGAAGGTGAGACAGGTAGAATGAGCCATGAAAAGAGGCCGGAGAGTCCGGACGAATTAATAAGGGTAAAGATGGATGAGGTCAAGCAGATCTGGATCAAAGGCAGGCAGCTCAGATTCGTAGTAAAGTCAGGCCAAGGTCAGATGCAGGCAGCGTTCAAGCAAAGTCAGGAATAGCCGGGTCAGGAAATCAGGTATAAACAATGCTGGGGTCTCTTGGATATAAACTAAGATAACCTAGCAACTTGTTTGTGTGTCAACTGTGTTAATATAGGCACAGCGTCAACTCGCATGTGCAGAGACGCAGGGCAACGCACGGCGCACATGAACGTACGCGTGAGCGACAAGACGTACGCGCGACAAGGCGCACACACATCAAGACGCACGTTTGTGCACGAATGCACCGGCGTGTCTCCACCGGCAACTGCGACCAACTACTTGGCTGCAGGGACGCACAGAACTGGACATCCCATCTGTACAGTGGTGAGTGGTGCTTGAAGTTTGGGGGTTATGCCAACACTTTAAATGAATATTACATAAGCACAGTAACAACAATGAAATCTACAGCATATGCACTTCGAGGTGCATAATACTGCTACCTAGAATAAATCTGCTACCCATGCCACATAATACACACACAGGGCCAGCTTCATAAGAAGTTAAATGACTACTATATTTGTGGACTGCAGGAAGAAATTGCAGTGCCAAGTGGAAAGCAATGAAAACACTGGAAAACCCAGTGAAACCAACAAATTTGAAACCCACCCAAATCCCCAGCTCTGCGAGGCAGCAGCACTAACCACTGTGTCATGATAATGTCAATAATCCACATTGAAAGCAGGTGACATATAAGGTAAACTCTAAGTGCAAAGCGTATAAATAAAAAAACCACAGTGGTTTCAACCATACAGGGCTAAGGTTTCTCCTTAATTTTACTTGAAAGAAGTTGCAAAGCAAAAGCATGTAATATAGTCTCCAGCAAAATCATATGCTTGTGTGTCATTCCTTTTGACTGTGCATTTTAGAGGTATGGTCTAAAATGATGCAAAGATTTTCCTACCATTTAGACCGTTGCTTAAATACTAATACACACATTTAAAAGAATTTTCTTATTAAATATATTTCCCCTAAATGTGCAATATACATGAGCTAAATAGAAATAAAGAACAGATTTTTTTTAGTGAAACAATAGACATAGAATGTATGTTCAGCACAATCTTTATTCACTGAATTCACAGTGGAAACAGTTAGTTATAGACGTGAAACTCCCATGTGATTGCGGCAGCAATCTCAAGCACCGGAGCACCCAGTGCTCCAAAGGATGCGGCTGGGTGGCATGCCGACCCTACAAATTATCACCCTAGGCCCAGGCCTTTGTAGCCTCTCCACAAATCCAGGCCTGCCCCTCGTGAATTCAGCACTACCCAGTACAAGTAGCACTGCATTCATCAGGGGCAGTCCCAGGTCTCTGTGCTTCATAACAGAGTGCAGAAACCTGCAGCAAGTTGGGACTAGAGCAAGGTGTTATGTTTTGAGTAGCAAGATGGAATGAACACCTAAAATGTCCTGATGTGTTACACTTTGTAACAGTCTGTGGGCCATCCTGGTCCCATATAAACGTGTTCCCATTCCTGCCCATGTCCTTTCTGCCACATCACTTTGTCAATGTAGAGATTCACTGCATAACTTCTGCAGCATGCTGCTGGCTCAATGGTGTCCGTTAGTGATGAGTGAAACATTTTGGCATGTACAGATTTGCAGAGAATTTCTGGGTTTAACCACCAATGAAAATATTCGCAAAACTGCATTAAAAATGTGCCACGGCTTGTTTCAATTTGTGCTTCAAAAAAATACATGTGACAAACGCATACGTCATGTTATCCTTCCCCTCTCCTTCCACATTAACCAAAAATGTGAAATACAATGCAAACAGATATTATTATTATTATAAACAAGGTGCCAAGATAAAAATGCCCATAGACTCTAATGTAGTTTGCTACAAAAATATTTGGGACCAAACACTGTTTCATGAATTTTACAGCAAAGCGAAATGGGACAGATTATTGCTTCTTGCAAGGGATGACGGAAGTGTCACTAAAGCAGTTGATAATGTTATTAAAATTATAACAGAAACAGAGGACTGCTATACTGAAATAGTTAATACTGCTTGGAGCAGATGGACAGGACAACAGTAGCAATGGGTTGGTAACACTGCTGTTAAAGTGGGCTGATACAGCTGAGAGACAATCATGTAGCAGGATTCAGCAGTTAATGCAAAGGGTAGATTGGACATTAAATTGTGGTTACTGCTTGAATAAATTCATGTATAGTAGTTGATTAGCTTTTCATAAGATTATTTCTCCAACAGTCAAGTTGTTTCCTGCAGAATTGGGGATATTACAAACTATTAACGACTGAAACTCCTGTCCATCTTTCAGCTATCTCTTCAAATAGAAAACATGTTTAGATTCTAAAATTCTAAAAATAATTTTTTAATTAAAGTTTCAAAAAAGTCCCAGAGTTCCCTATTCACAGCATTGCAACAAATCTGGCAAACATGCTTGCTTTTCAATTTAAGAGGTTAATTGATTAATACAACTCTGCATACTAAAATAATGTCACTAGGAAGTATACAATTATGGATCTAAATATGCTTACCAGGGGGGCTTTCCTGGAAGCAGGACCACTACAGACAAATGAAATATATAGACCATGCTAACTGCTACTTAACTTACATGCAAATCTGACGTTCAGCCTTAAAGGAGAACTAAAGCTTAACTAAAGAAGTAGGCTAGAAATGTGGTACATAATGTTTTGGGCTTCTGTACCAGCCCAAAGCAACCGTAGCCCTTTAGCAGGGGAGATCTGTGCCTCCAAAGTTGCCCCAGTAGCTCCCCATCTTCTTTTCTGTTGATTCACTGCACATGCTCTGTACTGCTGTCCATTACTGAGCTTAGGGACCAACTCACAATATATAGTATACATAGGCGATAAATGTCACAATATACCGTAAGGCTGATTAGTAATTAATATAGATAATTACTATGGATGTACCGAATCCAGGATTCGGTTCGGGATTCGGCCAGGATTCAGCCTTTTTCAGCAGGATTTGGATTCGGCCGAATCCTTCTGCCCGGCTGAACCAAATCCTAATTTGCATATGCAAATTAGGGGCAGGAGGGAAATCACGTGACTTTTTGTCACAAAACAAGGAAGTAAAGAATGTTTTCCCCTTTGCACCGCTAATTTGCAAATTCAAATTAGAATTCGGATTATGTTCGGTATTTGGCCAAATCTTTTGCGAAGGATTCCAAAATCCAAAATAGTGGATTAGGTGCATCCCTAATAATTACTACATGGTAGAACAGAAACCAGTGCAACTAGCATCAGAATTTAATAATCAGCTCTGTAGCATCAGCTTATATTACATCCCAACCTCTTTCTGCTTGATAATTTGCGACAACCTCGACAGCTGCTCAGAGCCCACTGAGCGTATGAGTGTATGCGACACTTGCCAAGATGGTGACCCCCTCTGACAAGTTTGAAATGCTGAATCATTGCTGCTATTGAGAAGCTGAAAATTTGGGCTGGTGCAATAAGTTCATTATATACAATATCACATTTCTAGCCATATTCATTTTTAGGGTTTAGTACTCCTTTAAACTGTAAACAATTACCTTTCAGCCTTAAACTGTAACAATTACTATTACAATTACTAACAACATTCAGTTAACTTACGTGTACATGAAAAATATAGCTGGAAAAGAAAGGGGTAAGGAAATAGAGCATGGTTCCAGGTTCATTTACAATCATTTAGGTCAATGTCAAAGAAATGATTAGACCAGCGTATACAAGTCCCAGCTTGTATAGGCTTCACATTGGGAAATATATAACAATCAGGGGCAGATTTATCAAGGGGCGAATTGAAAATTTGAATTCAAAACTTGAATTTTCACGTTTTTTTATGGTCAAAACTATCAAATTCAAAGGGAGTAAGTTTTTTAAATTTTAGTGTAGTGCACATTTATGACTTGTTGCGTGATTTGTCTATATCAGCTGCTCCGTGAAAAACCATCTTTTAAATGGGCACTAGTGTTTTCCAACTATAACTAGGCCCGGGTTATCTGAAATGTACTTTCTGAGATGTTTACAATAAGAAGATAATGACTAGTAAAGACATCAACTTTAAGAAGTGTTTCCAAGTTTGTGGTCATGAGTTTAAGATATTTTTATTGCCAGTATGTACAGCGCCAGATTCGCTGGGCGGGCACCCCTAGGCACGCCGCCCCCAAAAATGTGCCACCTGAGTATGTACTGTCTCTATAATGGAACTAAAACATGCACCACTTATTAGCGTAATCATGGATGCTGTGCTTAGAAATAACTTGTGATGCCTATAAATATGAAGGGTGTTATGCTCACAGAATAGTTATTTCTTCCTGATTCCGAGATGGCAATCGCACCAGTCCCTGGATTAACTTGTACTACAAGCTATTTTACATAACCCTGTATTCCCTCACTTGCTAAGTATAATGGAAATGCTACTGACATAACCAAATGGGTCAGTGCACATTCCCTGGGCCCCTGTCTAAGTAATTCAGTATATATGCTAGTGCATGTGTTTACAAAAACAGGGGTTATTAGTTACAAAGTTATGATCATAAAGTTGAAAAGCCAACATACCACGTCAAGGTAAACCCCATATGGCAGTCCCTAACTTGTTTACCTCCAGTCATAGTATAGAGGATCATGTGCCTCTCTGCATAATAGCATTAGTTGAAGTAGAAGTCTGCTGAACCTTGGTTTCTGTCTGAGGGCTAGATCCTCCCACGCTGCTACCTTGCAGCTTTTAAGAGAGAGTGATTGCCCAAACCTGCATAAAACTGTCTTATGCTGCTGCCTGATCATTCACTTATAACAATATACCTTAAATACTCAACATAAAGCAATAGATGTGAAGGTTAATACAAACTGCAAAAGTAATATTTTCTTTTATTTCAAGTACAACAGTATGCTCCTGTGTTCCACAGTAAATAGGTATCAGTCACAAATGTACATGCCCAGCTGGACATTATCTATAGTCCATAATACATTGTTATACACTATGCAACTCCCTGCCTCTACACATTATAAAAGATATACAAACAGTGTACATTAGTATTTACTGTTCTGATATTCCATAACATCTCCTGTAGGTTTGTTTTCCTTCACATTGATACATGATTAGGTGCAGGGAGTTGCAAGGGAATAAATGCAGCAGTTCTGGGACAATTTATGTTTAATTGCAGGGAGTTGCAAGGGAATAAATGTAGTTGTTCTGGGACAATGTAGGACCAGGTGCTGGGAGTTGCAAGTGAAAATTGCAGCTGTTGTGGAACAGTTTATGGTCAGGCAAATGGAGTTGCAAGGGAATACATGCAGTTCTGGAACAATTTATGATCAGGTGCAGGGAGTTGTGAGGGGAAATTCAGCTGTTGTGGAGCAGTGTATGGTCAGGTGTAGAGAGTTGCAGGGGAATAAATGCAGCTTTTCTGGAACAATTTAAGATCAGGTGCAGGGAGTTGCAAAGTAAAATGCAGCTGTTGTGGAACAATTTATGATCAGGTGCAGGGAGTTGCGAGGGGAAATGCAGCTGTTGTGGAACAATTTATGATCAGGTGCAGGGATGATCATGAATTGTGTAACATATAATAACAGATGCAGGGAGTTTCAAAGGAAAACCAAAAAATATAATTTATACAGAAGTTTACTTTTCTTTTTCTTCCCTAATTATTGCAGGGCAAGGGAAATGAACAACCAGTGAAGCTGGGGGGGGGGAGGAGGGAGGAAAACAAACAGGGCAGAGAGGGGGTTACATGAACAGGGCAGAGAGGGAGAGAAATGAACAGTGCAGGGAACGGATGTGGGAAAGGAACAGGACCAGTAACGTAACTAGAGGGGTGTGGGCCCTGGCCCAATCGCACCCCCTGCTCCACCGGTAGTTAGTAACTTAGGTAGCGACAGATACAGGAAAGTTCTGGACAGGAAGTTGCAAAGAGGGAGAGCTGAGCACAGTTTTCAAGCTAAAACAGACTTTTTTGATCCAAAAGCTATTAAAATGAAAACTATTTATTTTTATTTTACATTATTTTACATGGTTTAATGCAGTGTGAAAATGTATGATATGTGTCCCCTTTAAATATTGGAATGACATCATCTTTCCTCCAAACTATAGGTACCATACCAGATGAAAGCGAATTTGAGAAAATCAGATATAGAGGCCGATTTAAAACTTTCTTAGAGCCCAGGGGTGTATGCCACCTGGTGCCTTGTTCACATAAATTTTTATTAAAGCTTTATGAACTATGACCTGAGTTAGCCACTGACTAGATTGAGCTGAGCCAACAGTGCAGCTTTAAAGTAAGCCTGGGAACTCAGACTCCTCTATTGTATACACTGAAGAAAAGACCTGCTTTAGCACATTTAGCTTTTCTGTATCTGTTACAACCATACTGGTGCTATTATTTAAAGGAGCAACTCTCTCAACCCACATGTTTTTACTATTAATATGCTTAATTAGTAAAAAGTTAGTCATAGCCTCTGCCGCAATGAGCTTCTCACTTTTATCTTTGCCTTCTGGATTGTGGTTTTACAACATTTATTATAGCATTTATATTCGTTAAATGCAGCTTCGATCTAAAAAAATTTAGCTTCTATCTAAAAAAACACACAAAAAAATAAATGCACTAAATGTATCTACCAGCTTACCCCACACACAGAGAAAAGAAAAAGCTGTTTGTTTGTTTGCCAACACTTGTATTTAATGCATCCTCTGTGTGCTTTTCTTTACTTTGAGAAAGGCCTCGGAGAGGCCGAAACGTTAGTCCTTTAGTCAATAAACATTTTTATTTATTTTTTAAGACCTGAGAGTGCGGACCTATATATATATATATATATATATATATATATATATATATATATATATATATATATATATATATATATATATATATACACCCCTCTCTTTTCATAGTTTATTTTGCAGACATAGTAGTTGTTACCACTGTACAAATACCCACTATATTCTCTAAAACACATTTTTAACCTATTATTGTTCACTGTTTGAAAGTAGCCTAATTTCTGCATAAATATTTTACTTGCAAAACAAAATTTATACTGCCTGAACTATTATGCCATAGGCATATTTAAAAATGAATGGCAAAACTTGTTTTGAAAAGTTTTAGAATGAATTTCAATAAAACTGATCTGTTTTTAACTACCAACCAACAGTTTTTGGTGAAATACATTCTAATTCATTGGTTTCTCTTGCAAGGACTGAAGCAAAGAGACTGGAACCTAAATAACTCTCAAAACATGGTATAAAGTATTTATAGAAGGATTTTGCAGTGTGAATTGTTATAATGTAGAGCTAAAAGTTGTAATACCTTTGGACTGACTGTAGATGGTACCCTTGTTTCAGCTATACACACTTACAGGATAACAAGTTTTTATGGCAGGTTTATATGACAGGCAGTGACAGCTACTACAACTCTGTATGGACAAATGTCCCAGCTTGACATTAATTATCAGGCTTTAATTCCAACCAAGATATTCAAAATCAGATGTTTTTCTTGATTTATTCATTTATACGTTGATATATAAAACAATTTCAATTAATTTATGTAAAGAAAATGTAAATTAATTAGTTCTTATATTCATTTAAGATAGAAATCCCAATGGGCAAGATTTAAAAATTCCCTTAAAGCACAGTCTGGGAACTAGAATTTTTTCAGCTACTTTAATTTTAATTCTGTAATATTTGTATTGCTTTTTTTTTATTTATTTTTTTTACAAAATCTTTTTTTATTTGTTGCTTGTGAATCCATTTGTGACCTGAGATTTAATACAAACCTGGAATAAACTGCTTGAAGCTGCTGTGTACAGGACAAGTAGGTACCATGTCTAATACAGGTATGGAACTTGTTATCAAGAGGGGCCTATATGGGTGCCTATGTATTATACTGTGTACAGGTATGGGACCTGTTATCCAGAATGCTCGGTACCTGATGTTTTCCGATTAACAGATCTTTCCATAATTTGGATCTTTATACCTCTACAACAAAGTCATGTGAACATTAAATAAACCCAATAGGCTGGTTTTGCTTCCAATACAGTCAGTATATCTTAGTATGGATCATGAACAAGGTACTGTTTTATTATTACAGAGAAAAAGAAAATCTTTAAAAATATGGAGAAAAAAAAGCAGAAAAAAACATGACGGCTTAATGACATATTTTCCCATAGCATTTTAAAATGGCTGCTTTCGTTTACACTAGATTTTTACACAGACGTACTATTGCCGAAAATCAATACACAGCTTGATAAATACCCTTTTTTCATACAGTTATGACTTGAGATGTATGGTGTATTTTGTCTCTGTGTTTTGTTTACACAGAACAAGTGTTTCATTTGTGTTCAGTTAACACCAAATTAATGGCTAAGAACAACAGGCACCGTTAATTTTGTCCAGCACAAAGTATTCTGTCATGATTTTTATGGTGTAGCTTTTATTACTAAATTACACCATGTACATTGCAAATTAATTTTATTCTTGGACTAGTAAATGTAATTTTTTAGCCATAATATTGAGGTGCAGGAAGCCAATGCAGGTCATTGTGCCTGATCCTGTGCTTTCAGAAAGGGCTAAACAATTTATGGCAGAAGAACTGTACCTTCCACAGATTCTTGACCCTAAACTTTGCCTGCTAGGCCTTGTATACTCTTAGGCACATCTCAACAGCACCAGAGAACTTGTGCGGCTCCTTCTGTAGAAGATTGTGTACCAGGAGCGCTGCTGCCATGAGGCAAGTCGAAAAACTCTCCTCAGGCAGCAGTAGCTCCCTAGTTACCAGGGGCTGCAAAAAGCTGCTCCTGTTAACTTTAACAGCCAAATTTCAATTTATGAAAAACAAATATATAATTAAGATATTTTTTTTACCATTCTACCTATTAAACCTGCTCAATGTGACATTTTAGTCTAGCAGCTGAGCCTCGTTATACCACTACTTAAAGGGGTTGTTCTCATTCAAACACTTTTCAGTTCAGTTGGTTCTAGATTGTTCACCAGAAATAAAGACTTTTTTTTCAATTATTTACTATTTTCTATTTGTGACCGTTTTTCTAATATTGAAGTGTAAAGTTTAATTTTTCACCTTCTAAACCAGCTATGGGGGGGGGAGTTGCAGATTCTAAATTGATACATTTAGTGGATACATTTGTTATCTTTGTCCCTGCTGAGCAGACTCCTTGAGTTTCATTAAAGGCAGCTGTTAGAATTGATACAATAGTTGCTAATATTCCACAGATGCTGCTGAGAAATCTATCAACTAATTGTATCAACTAAATGTAGCAAATTGTAACAGTTCAGAATGATTCTGGATCACTGAGCTGCAAGACTGAAACACTAGAGGCAGAAACATTAAATTTGAAACTTACATTTTGGAAAAACTGTAAAAAATAAAAGATGGAAAGCAATGGAGAAAAGTCTTTGTTTAATATGAACAATTTGAAAACAACTGAACTGAACTGTTTAGAAGATGATCATTCTCCTGCTGAAACATGTACAGCCCAGATAAATATCTGTGCAACCCAGTTTTATTGTATCTCATTTGTACGAGCCCCCCTAGTGTTCAATTTAGCATATGTATTTTTTGGTCAAGTGGTGTGTGAGAGTAAAGCTGAGCATTGATATCAACTATTTATATAGCAATAAAGTATTCTGCAGGTCTGTACAGGATTAGATATCATTCACATCACTCTATGCCAGCGTCGGATTGGAGGGGTGTAGGACCCGCTACCCTCATGGGCAAATCCCCCTCTGTCCCCCCTTACCTCACGCATACCTTGATTTGGGCTGCAGATGGATGGGGGGAGGCCAGGAAGGAAGCGACTCCAGTAGCCATGTGGCAGCTGGGGGGGGGGGGTTTGGGTGAGGAGGGTTGTGGGCCCACCTGGTTTTTTCCCGGTGTTACCCTTTAATAGTATGAGAGATTACATAACCTTGCATATACCAGAATGTGTGAATAATGTGTGGCTACAAAATATAAGAGATGAAAACTAACTATCATTTTAGTTGGTAGCTGATATTTTCTGATTGAAAATATTGTGTGCATCTGTGGTTTTGCGATTTTTATTTGCCTGTTTGTGCATGTCGGTTGCACTTCATAGTTTGCGTTGGGATATTTATGTGCTGAGGTGCCACATCTGTGTTTTTTATTCATAGATCAAAAAGGAATCCGGAATCCAGAATCCTGGAATCTACATCAACATAGCATAATAGTACATTCCAGTCAGAGCAAAAAGGGAAAACAAATTGGAACAAAGGTGAGGATTTTCTGGAACCGGTATCTCCATACGTGGCTCCAAATATGATTTGCATCCGCAGAAACTCCTAATAGTGTCACTCTTTGTGCATCATGGTGGAGGTTCTAAGAGTTGTGAGGGCAAGGTGCATCATAGGTAAAACACATAACAATGTACATAGCTTTATAACAAATATACCAAATATTATTAATTATAAATAATTGTATTAATAATTTTTTTAAAGTCCGATTTTATAAAAAAAAAATCACAAATTTTTCGGATTTCAGGGAATTTCAGAGCTTAGTAAATAACCCCCATAGAGTCACAGCATTCCCTGCTCCTGTGATTTTTGGTTGACTGCTAGATTGGTGTTACTTAACATTATGATTCTTATTGTTTGTATGCCTTCTCTGAGGGTGTTATCGGAGTGATCATTGGTCATTTCTACAGTGATTTTACTGGCACTTCTGGGATTAATATGCTGTTATCCATTGTATTTAATAATCATTCTGGCGTTATTATGCTTCTCATCCATTTTCAATAGTAATTCTGGTAAGTCTGGGGTATGTTTTGGTAAAATGCATGTGGCATTTAGTGGTGTGCCTACAGAGTGGGCCTCCCTCAAGAGCCAATGGAAGCCATCAGATATAAAGTTTTCCAGTTAGAAGGTGAAAATAATGGATAGTTAATTCACTACTAGGAAAAGTCAAGGGGGTTGTTCTGATGTGGCTCTTGAAGGGAAAAGGAGTGCCAGAGTGTGGTAGATAAACTGTAACAATATTACCTGTGCGGCGGGGTCGCCCGCCACGCCATCGGCGGGGATGCCCGCCACGTGGTTCCTTGGCGCCGGATCCAGCGCCATCTTAATTTCTACGGCGTGCGTGGCGTGCCTGCTTGCCTCATAAAGGTACAGGCCTTTGGCGCAAGTTTTGTTGTATTTAAGGCCCATTCTGACCTCCAGCCAGTGCCCGTGATAGAACTTGTTTCTAGTGGTTTCCTGAGCCTTGTGCATCCGATCTGTTCCGTATCTTGTCTGTTTGATTACCCGTGTTTGACCCAGCCTGTTTCTGACTATTCTGCATTCTGTATCCTGACCCATGCCTGCCTACGACAACTCTTCCTGATTAACCCCATGATTGACAACCCGGTTTGACCCTTGCCTGCCTGATGATTCCTGATATCTGCCTGCCTCGTCCCTGCCTGTCTGACGATCTCTCTTGCCTGCTCCATTTGTACTGTGACCTTCGGCCCAAAAGACTCTGCTAACAGCCGTGCCCCTTTGCCAGCCAGAACATCTCGCCTTGCACCTCTCGTTAAGTCCAGGTGGCACCCAAGTAAGCTGAGGGCTCCTCCCGAAGCCCAACGGTGGTCACACTACTGGTGAAGCCGAGCCCAGGGTGCTTGGCATTTGTTCTGGTATTGGGTGCCGGTCGTGACATAAACAATGAGAATCACTGGAGGGTGCACAATACTTTGCCAATCCCCAGTACTTTACCTTTACTTCTTCTATAATTCTTGTATAATCAATTAATTTAGGGCTAGTGGGAGATTAAGAGAAGGAATGATATACATGTTGGAGTCTGCTTTTACCAAGCATGAATCTTCAAAGCTACCTTTTAATGTTTCCAGGGTGTCATGACCTACATTGTACACTAAAGGCTTTTTGTTAAAGGAAAACTATACCCCCCAAACAAGGTAGGTCTCTATTAAAAGATACTGAGTAAAACAGCTCATGTGTAAAACCCTGCTTCATGTAAATGAACCATTATCATAATAATATAATTTTTTAGTAGTATGTGCCATTGGGTAATCATAAATAGAAAATTGCCATTTTAAAAAATAAGGGCCGCCCCCTGAGATCGTAAGATTCACTGTGTACACATACAAACCACATGTAAGGTCACATGAGCCAATAAACAGACAGAGTTCTGCCTTTTGCTTCCTCACTTCTTCCTGTTACAGTTAGTGTTGTAGTATTTCTGGTCAGGTGATCTCTGAGGCAGCACAGATAGAGTCACGAAATGGTGGTTCAAGGCAAGAGATGTAAAAGGGCAATATTTATGTAAATGTATATTCCAGTTTGGTAAGATTCTTTAATATGTCATTCAATTTGATATTAACTATCTGTTGCTTAAGTGTTCATTTTGGGAGTATAGTTTTCCTTTAATAGAATTTGTCTTGGAGACTTTGGGGCTTAAGATTCATTACTATATCTACCCAGTTCCTGCATTGGGTCAGATAATTAATTGGTCCAGTGGAATAACTTTGAAGCATTGGAAAACATTGGGGCAGGCAACTCCTTTTTTTTTTAGAACATTTTTATTGAATACTTTTTCATTTATACATGATTGTTTTTCATTTGTATGAAATATGAAACATCTTGTTGGGAAGATACTGTAATGTCCCTGTTAATTCTGTGTAATAGTTAATCGTTAATAGTGTTAATAGTTAATAGTGAGAAAAGCTGAAGAAGGGTTTGTGGCAGGTTTATTGCAACAGTATTTGATACTCAGGTTTATGGTTCTATATAGGAAACCCTTCCAAACTCCTCAGATTTTTTCAGCTAGTTGTCTTTTAAACAAATTTCTGGTTGCATAAACCACTCCAATGTGCATGAAATGTGAAAATCTAAGGTGGCGGATCAGAAGGTTATGTAAAACTGTTCCATTAAATTGGTAACTCAAAATCATTCACTTGAAAAGCACAGGACACAAGTCCTGGCAAGTTTCAAAATCGAACAGAAATGTAGATCAATAGAAGGCACACTAATGTTGTTATCACTAAACAATTTATATTAAGGTAAGGAGCAGAAAGCCCAAAAGCAACTCCATAGAAAGGAGGTAAAAATATACAATTTCAAAATCCAACGCAAGGAGCAGAGTGCAGTGTCAAGAGGCACAGTCAGGGACTGGGCCCCCATGGTCCTGCACAATGATCAGAGTGAAGGATGCAGGCACTTTTTAAAGTGATTGTTTACCTTCCAACCTTTGCAAACATTAGCGACCATGTTTGCACGATTTTCAATTGATTAAAGACCTCAACGACTTTCTCATAAAGTTTGCAACCAAATTGCTTTTGCGAACGTTCCTAGTGTATGCAATAAAATTTTGCAATCACAAACCCTTTTTTGTGACAAAATATTTAACGAAACTCCAGAGCAAGTGTTAAAGGTACGAAAGAGCAATTAAGATTTGCAATGCAATTAAAGCCTAGAGAAGACTATTACATTGCGTAAGGCAAATTTTTATTAAATTAAAATGAATTTAAAGTTTTGTTCTTTGCGAATTTTATTACATTTTGCCTTATGTGTAAATTGATGCATCTTTGTTTTTTATGTAATGACCACTAGAGGTCTCTTTTGCTTTTCTAACTTGGCTAATTGTAGTTTAATCAAAACTGGCAAAGAGATACACATGCAATAAACATCAAAACAATAGTGCTAAGCCCTGTAATATTTCATTTTTTTTTATGAAGGACCACAAATATGCTTAAATGAAACATGTTTAAAGGGGTTTAAATAAGTATAGTATTTTCAGCATCTATAGTGTTTCTGTAAATATAAATATATCCAAAAAACTGTCCTTCTTTCTTCTTTTTCTCAGGAAAAGTGTCAGTGACAGCCACATCACATTCTAACCAAAACCTAACAAAATAAAAACAAGTTTTGTACAAGTTGGATATATGGAGCTTTTATTAAAGAGATAACAAGTGTGTTCTGAAAACAGGTTACAAGGGGCGGCATCTACTCTCAGGTGGAAGGAGGAACTTTGCCTTGATTTAAGGTGCAAACTCAGAACAGATCTTACATTCGTCACTGTTTATGAAAAATGTAGTAACATTATTTGCCAACATATGGAATCAGTAAACAGCATAATCAGCTCACAAGCGTGTTAATGCATTTCGCAGAATGATTATTGTATAACAGTCTATGAATTTAGTTTTTCTGTATATTTTTCTTTATAATTATGTTGGTGGAATATACTTACCATGTTTACACCAGTTAAATCAATTTGTCATTCCAAACAGCTCTCCATTTGAAGATTTGTTGCATAAACCCCAACTCAGGCTTTTTTTTGCAATCATTTAATCATCTTTTGCAAGTACTTTATAATTCATTAAAAGCAAAATTGAAAAACGACAACAACACACATGACATTTGAGCCTCTTGTTAGTTAGAATTGTATTAAGTGTCATTCAATTACTGGATTTTGACAAACTATCCTCTCCCCAGTTAGTAAGCATGATTAGAAAGCACTGCCAGGTAACTGTGACCATACAATGTTATATTCACACACTGGGAGGCAGATTTCTCAAAATGTGAGATGAGAGCTCACCACAGACTTGTATTTATCAAATGATGAACTTCTGCCAAACCCAAACCAAATGGTGACCTTTACACCACTTCAGCCAGCTCTTGGCATTGCACAAGGTTTGTATGCTTCTGATCTCCTATAAAACATCTCTGGAATTTGTAAAAATAACAGGTAAAGCTTAGCAAATTACTTAATTTGGTAAGGAAAATGTACACCAATGAAGAGCACTTGTAGGGTTGGTGATTCTAATGAGTTACTGCGTGTATAATCAAGTGGATAACGATGCAAATTAAAAGAGGTAAATCCTATTTTTATTTGCATCCTTTGCTAGAGTAGGAGCAAGAGAGTTTGACAAATAGTCTTTTCCTCTCTAGGTATTGTTACACGCTTTCAGACTCATCAAATGTATCTGTATGGGCTGAAGAAAAGATGTGCCTTCACAAAACCAGATTTGTAAAAATTGAAAAATAAAGGTTGGATTGTGACTGGAGGAGAACCAAAGGCAGGTTTTGGACCTAGACTTTCTTTCAGTCTGAACAACAGATCATATGTCTGATAGAAGAATCAGGTAAAGTAATATACTGATAAGCCAGACAAGACAGCAAGGTGTTGATAGGACCCACAAGTGCCTCACACTGACGGCAAATTTGTCTGAGAGTCTGAAACAGGTAATGCAGCAGAGGTAAGAGACACAAGAATACTAAACAGATCTGGGTGGAGAAAGGCAGCAGACTTTTAGTACACAATAAATCATACCAAAGATCAATACAGAAGACAAACAAAGGAATGTACATTCTTGGCTCAGGGCAAAAGTTAATAACCAAGGGACTATTGATTGAAGTTCTTTAAAGTCACAAGAGGAGGAAGGTAGAAGCATTGAACATTATGATGCATGGGCGGCAAGACACAACTGCATCATGTGGCGTGTAACAATACTGGTGTAAATAAGCAACCGTAAGATGAGTGATGCATCTGCACACAATTAGTTGTCTTCTTGGCAACTCGAGCACCATTTAGTGTCTTTATTTATTAAGAAAATTGTTTTAGGGATGCTTACTGGAACATTTTCACAATAATTTGGGATCATGAACATTCCCAAGACTTTTTGTTCCCATTTTCTTAACCTTTCCATTATATTAAACTAGATATCATTATCGTCTTCCTCTGAATCTATAATCAAAATTCTAATTCTTTTTGACTTTTTAACTAAAACTGAGATTGGTCAAGCCTAATGGAAAACTGAATGGATGTGTCAAGAAAGGCAAGGTTTCATTTGAAATGTAACTGGGGTAATTTGATGTATAATTGTAAAAGGACCTAAAAACGGATGACCACATTTTCTACTCAGATACGTAGTCACGCTCTTTGCACTAGAAGAATTGAAATTCCAATTAAAAAATGTTTTTTCCGTCCTGGTAAGTTACAGGGTGCAGTGCCACAGTTAAAATAAATAGCAGGATGCATACTGTCATAGATAAATTATAACAATTATTTTAGGCAGCATGCACAGCCTTATGGGTATATAAAAGTTAGAGATCTGCACAGTCCGATAGAGTGAAATTCCACCACTCTCTATTCATTTCTATGGGATTTTTAAAAGAGTATTTATCAATGGGTGAAAGTGAAAGTTTACCTTTTGATCAATATGCTTTTAAAAATGCCATAGCAATGAATGGAGAGTGGCGGATTTCACTCTAGATGACTGTGTGGATCTCTAACTTCACTCTTTGATATTCGGCTTCACAAAGCATCCCTGTTGGGTGAGTTGCTCCAGACACAGGTGCTAGAAAGCACCTGCATTCATCTGGAAAAGCACAGGTTCTTCACGATTGTCCAGCATTTATTGTGGGGCAGGGAGTAAAGTGTGAAAGATTTGGTGGCTTGCACCTTTCTTTTGTCCTTTGCACCCTGCCTTGCTGGAGGTAAATGAGCCATATAAACTCATTTTGGCTAAAGTCTTTATTTACATTATCTTCTCCCTTGTACTAGTCACTTTCATGGTTGCCGTATGTAGAAAGGATCAGAGGTAAATCGTCAAAAATGAAAATTGGTCCATTCTACTACTACTTGCACGATAAGGTCCAGTTTCATAAAATATTTATCCAGTTTAACCACTGCACATTGATCTAAATTATAATGGTGTAAATAACTGTATTCAGCAGTCTGATAATAATAAACAATGTACTAGGGCTAGGCACTGAGGGTAGAATATATTACAAGTCAAGAAGGAATAGAAAGTAAAAAAATACGAACGGAAAATCCCATTTTATAAATTAAATAATATTCATTAGGCAGTTTATTACTAATGGATTTTTTTTATTAAGCAGCTTTCTTACATTCTAGATGCAAACTACAAACATAGTTTTTAGCCAGTGGTAAATGAGTCACTACGGGTTTCTAAAACCTGCATTAACACAATGGAAAAAATTTGCCTACAGATGAAAAATTGTTTTCATTCCACAAATGATTTCTTTGATAATTTTTCTTACATACAACCATATGAATTCTCTGGTGAATGTGTATACAGTTAGCTGTAGTTAATTAAGACCCTTAATGACCATAAAGGCCACTGGCAACATATGTGTATAATAATTCCTTTCTTTCTTTCATTCTCTTCTGCACAGTGTCAAGCAACTTGCTATCATTTATCAGGTGATTAATAAATCTTAAATACCGAAAAACTACCTGTTTCAACTTCCATTAAACACTTTCCAAAATAGATTTTAAGGGTCTTGTTTGGGGGTGATTTAAGACAGGTAATATTTGGAGTAATTTGCATGTGCGTGTATAGAAACTGCAAAATGGCTCAATAGCTTGAGCAAAACTCTTCTAATAATATCAAAAGTTTGCATTAATCAAAACCCAGCAACCCCCCAGCTAGAGTGGGGGTGGACCATGGATGTTGGTCAAACTTCCAACCCCAACCAGTTTTTTGGCTGGTAAGGGTATGTCAAGAGCCAAGGAGAGCTTCCCTTCCTCCCTTATTATAACCTGTCAAATATACATTTTTTTCATTGCAGGCATGTGTTGCAGACATAATAGCCATGGGTATGTGAGAGGAAGGGTCAGATGTTTCATTTTAATGGAGTTGGTTAACAAATGCATACAAAATTTTCACATACTGACATAAAACCCAGGGACCAGGAAGGCTTCTCCAGTTTTGTGTGATTACCACACCCACTCTGAGGAAGAGGTCAAGGGAGACTGTGGATTTTGGAGCATTGTGATTTATCTACCGATCAGAGACTCAACTGGAGAAATTCGAATTCAAAAAGACCAATCAAAATTAAATAAAAGTTTTTTTGGCCGAAAAGGTCAGTTTTCGATCGAATCGTATGAATCCCAAAAAAAACTTTGGGATTGCTCCACTAATTGACTCCAAATCGGTTCTAGGAGGTCCCCCATAGGCTAAAACAGCAATTCGGCAGGTTTTAGATGGCGAATGGGAGAAGTCAAATTTTTAAAAAGTAGTACATGATAATTTTCAAAATTTGAATTTTCAAATTTTTTTCAAATTCAAATTAAATTTGGACTATTCCCTAGTCAAAGTACACCAAAATTAGCTCAAAATTTGAATTTTTTTAAATTCGAATTTTCCACTTCTACTTTTGATAAATCTGCCCCTAAGTGTGAGCTTCCTTTTACATTCCATTTAAGATTCCCTGTCTTGTATTAGCCTGGTGTGAATAGTGATATTCAAGGAAGCAGCCCCCCTTCTTTCCAATAGTGAAGTGGTATAGCAGTATTGATATAAGATAATGCTGATTTTATTGCCACAGGCTGCTGTGGGAACCCTGAAACTAGTACCTAGTATCTTCAAGGTGCCACTAGCTCCAGGGTTCCCCAGTTTAAATAGGCACACTACATACAATTATTTCAAACAGACTGATGGGGCACATTGGCACTTGATGCAAAAAGGCTCTGGTGCAGCAGTGAATAAATGTACCGTTAATGAATGTTGTTGTACAATGACTTCAGTGATCTTTGCAGGGTCGCAATTGCCGCTGCATTTAATGAAGGAACCCTCTGATAGATATTACTGATGTAAATAAATAGACTGTTAATTAACATAGCAAGGCTAATGGTTTTGTACTGTGGTAGCCAATTGAAAACAAATTTTCATATGAAACATAACAAGGGGTGTGAAGGTGATATCTTTATTGGCTTACTAAGATGATAATTACAGCACTGTAAGCTTTCAGAACATTTCCGTTCTTTTGCTCGTTGTAATTATCATCTGAGTTAGCCAATAAATACTGTATATTAACCTTCACACCCCTTTTGTTATGTTTCATATGGAAATTGTTACCTTACAGTATAACAAAGCAGACAAACTGTGTTGCAAAGTACAAACATGTGCTTTGTGCGTCCTGATTTACTTTTCTGATTCAGCATGTTCATATTTCTTTTGCTCTTCCTTTTATGAAACATTTTACTTTGCAATTGATTTATCTGGACATTTTTATATTGGCCTGTTGTGAGCAGCGCATGAAGCAAAAACAGAGAAGAAGGAATGTTCCTGAAAAAGGAATTGGTCTGATCTCATAATATGTTTACTTTTAAGTGGGCGGAAAAGCTCTTAGAAGGAAAACTTTTGAATGTGGCTACTTTCTTTTATTGATGATACAGATATATTTATGAAAAAGATTCTTCCCGTGCAACCAAATAACATAAGGCATGCAGTCGTGTCAGATGATTTCTGTTTAAGAGGGATTTCCTTTTAATAAAGTACAAGTCTAAACATTTATTATTTTGGAATTCAGCCTTGAAATAGACCAACTGACCTTGAAAGGCCTGATTTCTGTTTTCTGTAGGACTTATGCAGAAACCCTTGTTTAGAAAAACACACATGCAATAAAATACTGTACAATTCTTATTTCTAGTCACATACATAATATTGCTGGAGTCCTAGGATTTAGAAACAGTGAAAATCATTCCTTTCGTAAACAATATAACCAAAATAAGTCATCCTGGGTCACAGTGCCCCATCCTGTTGCCTGTTCCTTTCTCTTTCCTTCCCGTCAGGGCTGTTGTACCTTTTACAGACATTCAGCACAGGGGTCAGTCTTTTGTTAGACACTGAACCTATTTGGGTGAGGTAATGGTACCACATTGGTCAATAACTCATTGAAGCCACAACTGCTCGTCTCACAAATCTACCACTAATCTACCGCCCCCCCCACTGCCCCTGTATGAACTGTGTGCCAGCGTTCTGCTGGCTGAAATATCAATATGGAGAAGGCACTCAAAGGCAAATACTTCCACCAGGCAAATGTTCAAATGTGAAGAAGTTTATTGTCAACCAGCCTGACGCTTTTCGTGTTCCAAACACTTAATCATCAGCCTATGATTAAGTGTTTGGAACACGAAACGCGTCAGGCTGGTTGACACAATAAACTTCTTCACATTTGCCTGGTGAAAGTTTTTGCCTTTGAGTGCCTGCTCCATATTGATATTTCGGTTTATCCGCCCCTTGTGCTGAGGGCCCAGGGCGGTGCACCTGGGCCACTTCATTGATGTGGTGAGTAACCATTGTACTATCAAAAGACCCTACAATACAGAAGCTTTTTTCATAGTGTTCTGCTGGCTGCCATTAGGCTTGTCTTGCCTCCAATATAGAGTAATTATATCTTTAGTTGGAATCAATTGTGAGGCACTGTTTTATTATTACAAAGTAAACGGAAACCATATCTTAAAAATGTAATTATTTGATTTAAATGGAGTCTATGGGACATGGCCTCACTGTAATTCAGAGATTTCTGGATGACAGGTTTCTACATAATGGATCCCATATGTGGATAAAACTAAACTTTATATTTTGTTGTTTTAGTCTTACTAGCTATTTAAAGGAAAATATTTTTGCAAAATACCAGTGGTATGTGCTTTTTTGGCATGACTTAGTTTAACACAAGCTGGACTATGTTGCTTAATGTTTGGTGATTGCATACTATACTATAATTTTCTTTCCCAGGGTAGAGCTACCAGCTTAATAAATGCTTTAACCCATTTCCAGTACATTATAACACCTAAAAAGATTCACAAGTGGTGTAGCACAGGCACACAAGAGAAAGGAGAAAGGGGCTACATGGTGATGCATCATTAGCCAAGAGGTACTCGGGCCACAGAACCTAAATCTAGGTAAATACTGGCAAACAGAAAGTTATAAAATGGTCAGTGTCAAAATTAACATGACAGCTTGTTGTTACCTATAGTCTCAGTATGTACTAAGTCAGGTAAAGCATCTTCTTTCACTCACTTGGAAGTTACAGCTGCTTGCTGAATTTCCTGAAATTTAGTGCATCCAAGCTAAATATAAATGAGCTGATTCTGGCTACGTTTTTAATACTTTTGGCCAAGTCAGATATAAAGGCTCATAAAAAAACCTCTGGCTTTACTTATTTACTTACTTATTTACTATACTAGTAATTACGAGTATGTGTCACAAGGCAATTATGTCACACACATGCAACTTTTAAAACAGCTCTGAAGCCACCAGTCTGTAATCTGTACTGAAGGCCAATTATTATGGAGGCAGACAGTACAGATTAATTAAAGAACAGAGAAAAAGCACAATAGCAAGTAGAGAAGAGGAGGAATGCTAAAATATTCAAACGGTGATCTTGAATAGAGCACACGTTGGATAATGGAGAAATGTGCATAATGCTAAAAAATTTTCCTTTTTGCAAATAATTTTTTCAGCGATTCAAATTTGTCTCTGTTGCAGAGGAGGAAAATGTGTATTTTAAAATTGATGCCAAAGCAAACTACGGTCAGCTTCTTAATTAGAGTCATTAGGGGTATTTTACAATCCCAGGGGATAAGTGTTAGAGCAGTAAGGGGCACAAGAGCGTGCCCTTAATGCTCATTTAACAGCACTTGTACCTCCTGGTGTTGTTGCTGTCTACATGGAGCACCAGATTGAAATTCTTGGCCACTCTTAGCAAAAATCAGTGTCTGGAGACACAGCCCAGTTCTGTCCTTTCTCCTTCCACTTATTGCACTTTGCACACTGTGTGGGGCATTGTGAATGTGCTTTTTTTGTGCAAAATTTAGAATGGAATATTACAATTTTTAATCAATGTACCTGTAACGCTAACTTGGCTAAGCGGACCAAAAAGGGGTTAATGTCCAGCTAGTGCTTAGAGCATGGGTTACATGTGACTTAGCACTTTAGACTAGGGCCTTCACTAAATGGAAGATTTCAGGAATGATGTAGTGTAACTACAACTCTCAGGCTACTCTGCAATAAAAATAAGAATAATGGGTGCCAAGAGGTTCTTGCAGTATAACAGAATAACTTTTATCCAAATTATCCACAGGTTTACTTACATCAGTACAGAGGCATTGGCAGCATACATAAGCACACCCCACTCACACAGAGCTACAAAGGTAGATGCAGAATATACAAGCACACCCGCTCACACAAAGCTTCCAAGGTAGATGCCGGGGAATTTCCTCCAGAGACAGCACAATGGAAGTCCCTTAGGCGATAGCCTCCTGGATCCTCACACCGGGGATCAGGGAACTCACTAGACTTAATCCTTATTAAGCTGTGTCCCTAAACTACAGGCCAGTCTTGCCTGAGAGGAGAGCTACCTCCTTGCTATCCCTCCTAGTTGGAGCCAAGATGCTCTTACTATCTGTGCTCTCTACATCTATATTATAGATATATCCCTGCCACTCACTAGCCTCATTCATAGGGTCCCTGCTCCTGGACTTCTCCTTCTAGATGTACTGGTCCCGCTATGGCACATGGCTTTTTATGGGCCTAGCTTTACCCAGGCCCCCTGGATACGCCCAGCTGGATCAGCATTCAGCAGCCAAAAACGCCCAGACCCACCCCTTCTCTCTCACTATACCAAGTATGACAGGTTGGGGTCACAGTGCCTCCTGGCCAATTGCACAACTATGCAAATCACATCTAGCTACATGGGTCTTTGCCCAGCAACTATGGAAATGAGCAAGTGTAGAGAATTAAAGCCATAGGAGACATGTTAACCCTATGGGTTCCTACATATCTTTTTACAATTTACCTTTAGAGACTAGGCAGCGGCTGTATTGTTCTCATAGTATATGGTAATAAGGGAATCACTTTTGGCACATAGGATGAAATGGTGTTCAATTTCTTAATACTGGAGTAAACTTTTTGTTGAGAAATTCTGGAGTATCTGGAGAAAAGCTTTCCTAATGTTAAAATACTCAACCAGTAGAAAAAAATGCTATATTGTAAAATTAAAAAATCCACCCTTTTTATCAATCTTCCCTACGTTCACTTTTTTTTCGAAATATTGCACTGGAATTCAAGCCACTTATAAAAAGTGGAACTTTTTTGGAACTGTGATAATTAGAACAAACAAGGGAAAGTTGTGCTCCAATAAAAGGGCAACCACGTTTGGGAGTTGTAAGCAGCAAGTAAGTTGCTGGTAAAACTTGGTCCCTTTATAAAATGTCTAAATAATATTGCAAAATATGGACAAACAATCCCTTTTTTGTTTTATGGGTAGGGCATTTTTTGTAGCTTAAGGCACAAAATGTTTCAATGTCCTTAGTATATTGATAATGGGTTGAGTGCAGAGGACCTCTTGTATTTGTCTATTGGAACTGTGATAAATCATTCAGAACCCCCATTTTACATCCCCTGATTTCAAGTTTTCCCTCATTTTACATTGTTGTTTGTCCCACCTATATACTATGCATAATACATTTCCCTGATTTTACATTTTCCTGGATATAACATAATTTTTTTCTGGTCCCCTGAAAAACGTAAAATAGATGTTCTGCTGTATTTCTAAAATGCTACTATAAATCATTCAAGGTTTGTACTGTAGCACCAAAAAAAAAAAAAAAAATCCTTCCCCTTCCATCCCTCTAAGAAGTGACTAAATTTTAATGTTTGGCTTCATAGAACACATTTCTTAACTGGACAAATTTAATGAGGGGTTTTGGAAGGTACAGTATATACTATCTCACGTTAATATTTTTGGATCACTGAATGTGTTTCTAATGTCATAAAGGGTGAAACAACTGAATTTGGTTTCTACTTTAGACACCCTTGGCCAGCTTTTTGCTTGATTTGTATAGTGTTGCTGAAACATAATGTAGGATGTGAGACTAATTTAGTCATTGGAAAGGGCAACATGTTTTCCCCCAAGTTCCTTGTTAAATACAACAATCCACTAAATGAGATATGGAACATAGCAAGCGTTGGCAGCATATTAAAATTCCAAAGGCTTTTTTTCTTTTTTAGCTAAGAATGTTACAAGATAGGCTAACTCATTCACTGCTAGGACATCTTGTAGCTCTTTGTTAATCCTCAGTCCATTCTAAGAAGGCATTCCAGTTAGATATACGTAAGGGAACCGGAGACACAAGGCGCAGGCTATAGTTTTAATATAAAACTTCTGGGTGTAACTGAAAGAGTGCCAAATATGTTTGACCGTACTAACTTCAGGAAGTATTCATAAATCCAAATGAAGCATTAACATACAAACTCAGCCTTTGTTCTGTTACCTAAATGCTTAGAAATGTTATTGGGAAATAAATGGCAATATAGATTACAGAATGACTAAAATTATAAGTATAAACTGCAAAAATAATGAGAATATAAAACTACAGGTGGGCTTCAGTGGAAAATGTTTGCCTATAACACACCAGAACCTTCAGACCTGCTTTAGAAGTTTTCAACATCATTATATCTAGCATTCTTCATTCCCCTTTTCATTCCTATTGGGGATAAAAGAAGCATGTACTATGCCTTCAGCTGATTCAAAAGAAGTTTCACCTATTCTAACATGTCTCACTTGAAAGATTAAAATAACCAGGCTTGTCTAAGGGATGCCTGGAGGTACAAATGATTTGCATAAGTCAAACAGGGGTTTTATTGATTGTCATGGACATAAACCCACTGACCTGTGTTTGACATTTTATTTTCTGACAGTTAAATTGCTTATTCTGTTGTATTTTAATGACTTTGGCATGCAGTTTTAGAAATAGAAATCATTCACTGTTATTTTTATATTGACCAATATAGTTCTTGTGAGTAAAAAATGCACACAATTGGAAAGTGCAGAAACGGAAGCAATCTTCTGCAACAGTACCCTGTCCTCCATTGTAGGTCTCTGTGTTTCAAAATGGAGTGCAGAGACCTGTGTGCCCCCAATTAATACAATGCTGCCTTCATTCAGCAGCATTTTATTTATGATGGGCATCTTGTGTATTATTTAGACATACAAATTTAGAAGTGTTGGTGGGTGCAGATCACAATGAAGTCCTATACAGAGCTGCCTGCTAAATATGGACACTGTTTTCTATACCAAAATGTAAAGTAAGGTGTAGAACTGCAGCACTTTCCCTGCCAACAGTTAAAACTGAATGAACACTAATAAGAGTTTTTGGGCTTTTTAGAGCTTTTGGCAGGGTAGTAATAAATGATTCCTGAAATGTCTATGAGCTCCATAAATTACCAATTATTTATAACTTTTATTAATGGTATTGAGGATAAAAAATTGACCACAGCAGTGGAGGGCTTCATTATTTTATTGTTGCCCAAGAAAGTGGTTGACATTAAAAAAACAAGATATTTGCACAATACTGCATTTTTTGGCTTTCCAGTTTTTTCAGAAGCTTAAAAACAAACGTGTTTGAATCTGTACTATGCTGTCCTACATTAGACAAAAAGTGCAACCCCTGGCAAATGTTTGCTCTCATGGCAATCCATTCTAGGTGACACTTTTATGTAGTGATATATAACCTTATGTTACTCAAGTGGTCTATTGTTTATTAATATATATGTACAGCTCAAGCTTCCTCTTGAACTTACATTTCGGGGCCTGTTTATCATACTGGTATGGGACCTATTATCCAGAATGCTGGGGAACTGTTTTTGCCGTAATTTGGATTGTCATACCTTAAGTCTACTAGAAAATCATGTATACATTAAATAAATCCAATAGGGTGGTTCTGCTTCCAATAAGGATTAGTTATGCCTTAGTATAGATATGCAAGATATTGTTTTATTATTACAGAGAAAAAGGAAATTTAAAAAAGTGGATTATTTAGATAAAATTGAGTCAATGGGAGGCAGCCTTTCCGTAATTTGGAGCTTTTAAGATAACTGGTTTCCAAATAATGGATCCCATACTTGTATTGTGTAAAACGATTAATGCGGAAAAGATGGTGTAAAAAGCTGTGTAGAATGGCAAATTTATAAAACACAGAATTTGACGCTATTATTTTACATCATTTCAGACCTCATGTAATCTGTTAAAGTCAATAGGAAAAATTCAAGTATCAAGTAAGATTGAAGTCGCTGTGGAAAACCACACTAAAAAAAAAGTGACAGCTTTTCCACAGTATTTTTAAGTGGCTGCTTACTTTAACACTGGATTTTTACAGAGAGGTTCATGGTTGCTAAAAATCAATACATAACTTGATTAATATGCTGGTTTTATGTGGCAATGTCTACTGATGTGCGGTGCATTTTGGTTGCCATTTTTTTACACAATATAATAAATAGTTCCCTTAATATAATGTGAATAAATTTGATCTTTTTTCACTCATTTTTTTCATTAGGTTGAATTCAGATTCTGTGTCTCAGAACTCTCAATTTAAAATACTGTCTTCTGGGAACACTTATGGGGAGGCAAGTTATTTATTGTAATTATTATCTTTTACTGCTTAATGTTCTGTTCTAGCCCTCTCCTATTAATCCTTCATTCTAACATCCAAACCTCTGCTGTATTGTTAATTTCAGTGTATCCTTACTGTTCTGACCATATATGTATATGTCCTTTTAACATATGTACTAAAACTAGCGACTGTCTTCCATAAAACATTTTTTTTTATTTTTATCTTAATTTATGAGCTATTTATTTTATAGAATGGAGTATACAAAGGTATCCTAGAAAGATGTAGATAACATAACTACAAGATTATTAAAAAAAATTGTTTGGTATAGGTCTGGCTGGGATATTTGCAAGGGTTGTAGACTACTGGGTGTCTAGGTTTGAGCTCCTGTAGTCCTTTATTATGCTTATTATAAGATTATATAAAACATGTTGATGGATATATTTATGGTATTTATTACTGGTCTCCTAAAGAATGGTGTGACTGGACCCAGTTCTCTGCTCTAGTGTGCTAGTGGTGCACTTTTTATAGCTCTCCACTGCTGTATTTAGTGCATTTCCAAGGGCTCTAGATATGTCAGTCTCTAACTGCCAGCCTATAGAATTCCCCACATCAGTGGACTTCAAATGGCTCTAGGTAGGCGCATAAGGTATTGGGCTAAGGGTCAATTTTGGGCCCCTAACACTGTAAAGTTCCACAGGCCAAACATAATCTACCATTGTTCCTTCATTCTAACAATCATATTTTAGAGATGTTTTCAATATATATACCTGTATATTTTCTATTTTACATATACATTTGACTCTTATTAATTAGCAATCAAGTGCTAAAATCTTCACCAGTCAAATTTGCTGACAAATGGAGGCTTAATTCTCCCAAAGCTTTTTGTCTGTGGCTAAAAAGTTGATTTAGCGACATAACAAAGTGTGTGCTTTCTATGGGGATTTTTCATTTCAAAGTATATGTATATTGAATGTTGTCTACTATATAGTGAGTATATTTTCTACTTGAACTAGTTAACTTCATTATAGCACCACACACACTTCTGGATTGTGTTTGGGAGAATGACCATGCTGCCATCCTTTTATTGCATATTTCTGTACAGTTTGTGAGGAAACTTGGCACTCCGTTAAGACTTCAAATGTGCTGTGTGCTTCTCAGGACCGTTTTGTTTTCTGAGTTGTGCCTCTGCATTTATTGTTGTCAAAGTCAGCCAGAAGTTGGAAATGGTTATTGTTTGATTTTGACCTTATGAAAGATTGCCATCTCCAACATCTCATAAACAGTTGTTATACTCAGCAGTAGAGATGTCGCGAACTGTTCGCCGGCGAACTTGTTCGCGCGAACATCGGGTGTTCGCGCTCGCCGGAAGTTCGCGAACGTCGCGCGACGTTCGCCATTTTGGGTTCGCCATTGTTGGCGCTTTTTTTTGCCCTCTCACCCCAGACCAGCAGGTACATGGCAGCCAATCAGGAAGCTCTCCCCTGGACCACTCCCCTTCCCTATAAAAACCGAAGCCCTGCAGCGTTTTTTCACTCTGCCTGTGTGTGCTGAAGAGATAGTGTAGGGAGAGAGCTGCTGCCTGTTAGTGATTTCAGGGACAGTTGAAAGTTTGCTGGCTAGTAATCGTTTTGATACTGCTCTGTTATTGGAGGGACAGAAGTCTGCAGGGGTTTGAGGGACATTTAAGCTTAGGTAGCTTTGCTGGCTAGTAATCTACCTTCTACTGCAGTGCTCTGTATGTAGCTGCTGTGGGCAGCTGTCCTGCTTCTGATCTCATCTGCTGACTGCTGCAATAACAGTAGTCCTTGTAAGGACTGCTTTTATTTATTTTTTTGTTGTTTTACTACTACTACTACTACTACTACTATAAGAGCCCAGTGCTATTAGTCTAGCAGTGTTGGGGAGTGGGACTGGTGTGCTAATCTGCTGCTCCTAGTAGTTCAGCAGCACCAACTTTAATTTTTTTTTTTAATATTCATTTTTTTTTTATTTTACTTTTTTTTATTTTACTACCGCTGTAGTAGTGTATACGTTGACCTTGTAGGCATTATTTGCACACTGTTTTCTTCAACCCTCCATCTAGCTGTGTGACCTTGTTCACATTCTGTCTAAATATCCATAATATTACCGTCTCCAGAAAAAACACCGGAGTGACTTTTTTCAAGCAGCCATAATATATTTTACGTAATCCGTATCCACCGCTGTAGTAGTGTATACGTTGACCTTGTAGGCATTATTTGCACACTGTTTTCTTCAACCCGCCATCTAGCTGTCCTTTAGCGTCCTCCTCCTCCCTCCGCCACCGTTACAAACTAGGGTGCAAACCCTACTGGTTTAATTTTTTCTGGCCTCTGTGCTTCAGTGGCTGCAACCAAAAAAACTGGGCAAACAATGTCTACAAGGTCAACGTATGGCAAAAAATGACTATTTTCAGCATTTATATGGCATATTTTTTCTGGCAACTGTGCTTCAGTGGCTGCGTCCAAAAAAATGCATATTTTCTGCATTTATATGGCATAATTTTTCTGGCCTCTGTGCTTCAGTGGCTGCAACCAAAAAAATTTATATTTTCAGCATTTATATGGCATAATTTTTCTGGCCTCTGTGCTTCAGTGGCTGCAACCAAAAAAATGCATATTTTCAGCATTTATATGGCATAATTTTTCTGGCCTCTGTGCTTCAGTGGCTGCAACCAAAAAAATTTATATTTTCAGCATTTATATGGCATAATTTTTCTGGCCTCTGTGCTTCAGTGGCTGCAACCAAAAAAATGCATATTTTCAGCATTTATATGGCATAATTTTTCTGGCAACTGTGCTTCAGTGGCTGCGACCAAAAAAATGACTATTTTCAGCATTTATATGGCATATTTTTTCTGGCAACTGTGCTTCAGTGGCTGCGACCAAAAAAACTGGGCAAACAATGCCTACAAGGTCAACGTATGGCAAAAAATGACTATTTTCAGCATTTATATGGCATATTTTTTCTGGCAACTGTGCTTCAGTGGCTGCAACCAAAAAAACTGGGCAAACAATGTCTACAAGGTCAACGTATGGCAGTTGTTTAAAGAGAACAGTAGATTACTAGCCAGCAAAGCTACCTAAGCTAAAATGTCCCTCAAATCCCTGCAGACTTCTGTCCCTCCAATACAGAGCAGTATCAAGCAGATTACTAGCCAGCAAACTTACTATCATCTGTCCCTGAAATCACTAACAGCTCTCCCCCTACACTATCTCTTCCAAGCACACACAGGCAGATTTTTCAGATACATTTTTGCCCTTGATCCCCCTCTGGCATGCCACTGTCCAGGTCGTTGCACCCTTTAAACAACTTTAAAATCATTTTTCTGGCCAGAAATGTCTTTTCTAGATGTTAAAGTTCGCCTTCCCATTGAAGTCTATGGGGTTCGCGAACCGTTCGCGAACCGCTCGCGTTTTTGCGCAAGTTCGCGAATATGTTCGCGAACTTTTTTTCCGACGTTCGCTACATCCCTACTCAGCAGCCTTCGATACTATGTTTTCGATAACTTCAGCTTCCATTTATAGACAATCCTCCCCAAAATATAATTTTCAATTTATCTGGAATGCAGCAGAACAAAGATAGCAATACTCACAAGCTCTGCTTATACCCCCAGCTCAAATAGGGATTGTACCTTTCCCCCCTTCTTATACAGAACTTTAAGTAGGATACATGCAAAAAAAGGATAGACTTGATGGACAGATGAACAAGAGTAAAGGGTAGTGTAATAATTTAATGGTCACCTGTTTGGAAACCACTAACTCAATTCTTACTGTGGGTTAAAGCAAATGTTGGGTTAAAGCAAATGTCGCTACTAGTATGACATGTGATATTGACTGAAATTCTACAAACTATATCTCCCATCATAAATCTGCTACTTCTTCATTTTATTCTTCTGCAGAAAGAGCCAAACTCTCTTATAATATTGAAAAGCACCATGTAACCTACTGCTATTTAAAAGGAAATGATTAATAAATAAGTGACCATGATAATACTAGACTCAAGTTTACAAAGATCAAAGAGTATTAAGGCATGATAATGTGAGGTTAATTTTGGCTCATTTATGAACCACAAATGCAGTTGCAGTCACACAAATGTTGCCGCATGAATATACACCATTTATTATAGTTACTTGCATAAAGCCGATATTTGCACATCTTCATAGTTGTGCTTGGTGTCGCTGCTTCTGTCTCACTTCTTGTTCTAGCAACACATGAGTTGGTGGCTTTCCATTAAACACTACCTGCTGATAAGTTTCTATGAGATGAATTATACTGTTTATCTCCAGACTTCAAGGGCTTTCACGGGCCTAATATTCCCTGTTAGTGATATGTGATACAGTCAGAATAAATACATTGCTGTATAATTACCTGTAGTTAAGCAGGAATTTATTTACATTTGGAGAACATATTTTAACTAATAAATTAGGTTAATAGTACAAACTATTGTAAAGTTATGACAAGATTTCATTTAGTGTGCCCTCTGTCTGTTTCTTGATATGTTCTATTCTTGTTCTATAAAGGACTTTGGGCTTGGAATTGTACAGCCCCAGATTTACATAGCAAAACCTAGCTATTGCTTTAAACATCACAGATAAAATTGATACAGGTATTGGATCTATTATTCAGAATGGTCGGGACCTGTGATTTTTTGGATAATGGAAACCTTACTAGAAAAAATGTAAACATTAAATAAACCTAATAAGCTGGTTTTGCTTCCAATAAAGATGAATTATTTCTTAGTTTGGACCAAGAAGAACGTACTTTTTTATTACAGAAAAATGGAAATCATTTTCAAACAAATTGGATTATTTGATTATAATGGAATCTATGGGAGGCAGCCTTTCTCTAATTCAGAGCTTTCTGGATAATTGGTTTCCATATAATGGATCCCATACCTGTATTTACCTAACAACAGATCTAAGCTTGGGATATACTGTATTAAAAAAAACAACACTTTTAACAGGTAAAATAGACACATTTTAGACATCAATCTTATTTTACATGTTATGAATTAATGGCTGGTGATAAATTTAAAACCATGCAGATCTATTGTGGTTGGAGTTTGTGTTGAGTTTCTACTCTCAGTGCACTGCAAAGTATCTATATCAAAGAATTATGACTGGACTTGAAACATAATAATTTGATTCCAGTAATGAATACTTAGAAGGAAATGTCCTCTTCTGCCCCAAGTCATGTAACTTGTGCTCTGATAAACTTCAATCACTCTTTACTGCTGTACTGCAAGTTGGAGTGATATCACCCCCCTCCCTTTTCCCCCCCAGCAGCCAAACAAAAGAACAATGGGAAGGTAACCAGATAGCAGCTCCCTGACACAAGATAACAGCTGCCTGGTAGATCTAAGAACAGCACTCAATAGTAAAAACCCATGTCACACTGAGACACATTCAGTAACTGAAGGAAAAACAGCAGTCTGCCAGAAAGCATTTCTCTTTTAAAGTGCAGGCACAAGTCACATGACCAGGGGCAGCTGGGAAATTGACAAAATGTCTAGCCCCATGTCAGATTTCAAAATTGAATATAAAAAAAATCTGTTTACTCTTTTGAGAAATGGATTTCAGTGCAGAATTCTGCTGGAGCAGCACTATTAACTGATTCATTTTGGAAAAAAAATGTTTTCCCATGACAGTATCCCTTTAACAATGCCTGTCTTTTATAAAATGTTACATTGTATTTTGTGCAAGCCTTTGTATCTTTCTTGTTATAATGTATCCTAATAACTCACATATGTATCAATCAGAAGCACATCAAAGTTCTGTTCTTATGTGATCTGAACCAAGGAAAATGTGAATTATTTGCCCCCCTTTTTTGCAAGTCCCTAATCCCTAGTCTGCAGGAAGACGCTTTTTCTTTACAGTTTTTAGCATATTTTAATATTGAGGGATTCTTCAGTCATTCCCTGCCTGGATACCCATATATGTACATATTTTTGTTCTAATGTAATGGATGCTTATTTCACTAGTTATATTTAACCCGATATTCTGCAGAAACTGTGACAGGTCTTTTTTCATGTTATTTATGAAATGTATGGTATAGAATGGAAGGTAGAACCCTGGCAATGCAGTTGGGTTGGGGGAGCCCCATCTGACAGGGGATTATGTTGTTAATTAACTAGCCTTTACCTGTTAGAGGGATGTGAGGGGTTGCTGTTTAACAACACCTAGAGGCCTAGTTACTAAAACGCTTTTCTTTTTTCTCACTATGATAAAAAAAATTATACAAAATGCCCAAACCTGAATCCCTCTATTTCCCATAATTATTCTTGAAAAAATTGGTTTGAGAAAAAGTTGCAACAAATATGTGTGACAATTCGTATCCTGCAACTTTTGCGATTTGAGACACGGGTTGTACGACTTTTTTGAGTTTTAACCTGAAGAAAAAAATCTAAAATATGGAATTATGAAAAGAAAACCAACGTCAAACAGCCCAAAACTATCAAGAATCCTTAACTTATAAAACATGTTCCAATTGTTAAAGGGACCATCTGCCATGATTCTGACATGATTTCAACAGGTTTTAGTTGGAGTATTTTCATATTCAAATTTCTAGCAGCTTCGGAGCATAATACATCTCTAAAAATTCAAGTGTTTTTTACCTCTAAAAGTTTGAGTTTTTCACCTTGACTACAAAAATTTGAGGTTTAAAAAATAGGCCCTCTAGACTCCTCCCGGGTAATATTTGTATTGCAAATGCTGTCTCTGCCCTTGACAAAAACCCACCCACGTGCGGGAAATGTTAAAAAAGTGCCACCTTATTTAAGGCAAAAAACCCAACCCATTCCAGTTTGTTTTTTGTTATTGGAAACCAAAGTATTTCCACTGTGACTATAAAATGTTTGTTATTTACTTTTAAGAGCATATAGCCATGATAGTCTGGATTCAGTTAAGCTGGGTAGGGCACACAGTAAAGAAGTAAAGAGAAATAAATGTAAACTAGTCAAGACAAAAAGACCAACACCTTCATGAAGTAAAAAAAAACCCCTCTCTCTATGATATCATTTTGGCACTTTGCCGATAAACTAAGGGGCACGTAATTACGCTAGTGAAGGATATAGACTCTGGCATAACTTTGCACTCTCTAACGCCAGACAAATTTTCGCTTTGGCGAAAGAGCGTTACTACGCAAAATTTTGGGGGTAACCCTCCTTCCCCCCTACATTTGCCAACATATGGCACCTAAACTATACTGTGGGCACATGTGTAGGGAATTATAACAACTCTATATAATTTTATTAAGGTTCCCTGGCCTTGTGTAGTGTAATGTATTTGCTGCAACATAAACGGCCATTGTACTTTAACTGCACGCCATATGCAAATTAGCCGACGTTGGCGTAACTTCAAACTGCTGATGGTATTTTCGATAGCACAACTTCGCACACTTTTGGTACCCTGTGTGCAACTTCGGATCTTCGTGAATTTACGCCTGGTGAAGTGTCGCGATGTGCGATGTGCGCGAAGCCAGCACTGCAGAATTTTCGCAAGTAAGTAAATTTGCCCCAATATTTTTCTTTTGCTACTTTATATTTAAATTTCGAGCTTGCAACAGATAATTTATATTGTGTGAGAGCTGGAGAACAAAAACATTAAAAGAATTTTAAAAAGAATATTCAGGGAGACAAATCGCCTCTTCTTCAGGCGACTAATCTCACCGAAAAGCCTTCCCACCAGGTAGAAAATAAATTGCCGCCGGCATGGCACTCGGAGTGCTTAGTTTTCCAAAGTTGCCTGAAGTTGCCTCACGAGGAAACTTTTGAGTACTTCGTAAAATAAGCGCTCTGAGTACTTTGCGTGTGTCTGCCTTAATATGAACCAATTTATTACAATGCAGAAGATAACCTAATTAAGGCTTGCCTTGCGGTGGGAAGTATAAAAAATGTTTTTGTTTTGTTGGGAATTAAATGTACAATTTTTTGGAACTAGCTGGAGAAGACGGGGTAGGGCAACTGCCACCTCTTGCCCCTTTCTGTGGCCACCCATGCCATGGTACCTGTCAAAACCAATAAGGCTTTTAATGCCGAACTTCTGCAAAAAGGTGTAAAACTCTAAGTACTGGTCTAAGAAAGATTCATTATTATATATGGGTGAATAATATATCAATATTCTTGCCCTGGTCAAGCATACATAGCAACTATACCTTTGCTTTCAACATTCTAACTGCAGTGACCTTTTGAAGCTATTTGCTGATTGGGTGCTATTAGTTAGTGGATTGCAACAAACCTTTCATCACAATACTGCTTAAGTCCATTAGTGTATGAACAGTGACCTCAAATTCATTAGGGAGGTAATATAATAAGTGTTCTAATAACCTTACTATTTGTCTTACTAACCCCTAGCAGTCAACCAGCAACCAACTGTCAGGGCCTGAAGGCGCAGTTTGGAGTGCGGACCAAGGAGGAAGCAACTAGGCAAACACAGTTCGTGGTTTAGGCAGAAGAATCGTCAGTTCAGGCAAAGGTCGGTCCAGGCAGCAAGATAACATGGTCGGATTTCAGGCAGAGGTTGGTCCAGGCAGCAAGATATCAAAGTTGGGGTTTCAGGCAAAGGTCAAAGATCAAGGAATCAATAATAGTAAGTACCCAGGAACTCAGGATAGAAGAACCTATACTCGGGCGCTGAGAGAATCTTCTGGCGTCTTTAAATAGGTAGGATTTCGCGCCAAAACGTGCTAGATGATGTCATAGGACGTGCGCCGACGCCAGCACATTTTGGGCATCAGATTGATGTGCCAGTATTAATATGCCGCGCAAAAACGCCAGCTTTACGCTGGCGTCCGACGGCCACGTGGCCTCTTCTGGGCGCCGCCATCTTGGATGAGCGCAGGATGCCTTACACCAACACACATTGGATTGGTTGTTATGGGTTACAAGAAATAGATATTTTTTTTAATTACATTATTGAATCTGTAATATTTTCTGAAATTTCAAAATGTTATGTTAAACAAATCCAAGATTTCTAGTCTTAACAGACCACTAATCACACTAATACAATTGATTCCCACAGCTGCAGCCAAACTTTTATTGGGTATCTCATTTCCATCACAGATAAAAAAAAAGAAATAGATAAGCTCCTTAGCTATACCCTAATTAAATAGCAGCCAGATGTATCAAAATAAACATGTTATACAGTTATAGAAGAGTCCCATCACTGCAATGCTAATCATTAATATTCTTCCAGATGGTTTGGTAACTTCAGTGAAGTACTTGTGGATTGCTCTCTCTAAAGATGTGGTAAGGGCATTTATACTTGCCTGAAAATATAATTTCTACCTGCTTTGGACTATGAACACACATTGAGAATATGTTTATTAATCCAGAGAATTGCGGCCAGGCTTTTGTTCTCTGAATACCCTCCTCCAACCTTCCACATCTTGCAATTAACAATAAATGGAAAAAATAAATTTGCTTACCACTACTCAACATACTGAGTAAACATTCACATGTCCTGCATTGGTGTTCTAATGAAAAGTGCCCCTGAGTCTATACAATGAAATAACTTATAGAGTAAAATGATTATAAAAACTCAGACTGCATCTTAAATTCAAAGTATTTTTAATCAGTGGTTTGTTTTTGTCCATTTTTGCTATCTTTCGCATTACATTAAATCACTGTAAATCACAGTCAATCACAGAGGCACAGAGAATGGGCTGTTATACTTAAAAATACTTAAAAATTAAGCTAAAGATTTTAGAGTACTTGTGATTTATAATCATGACGTACTGTATGTAACATATGCAATGTATCAACTGAATAACTAAGAGACACTCAAGACAAACTGCTCTCCATTGTAACTTTAATATTCAGGTAGAGCATAATAAAGTGAAGCATCTGGTTCACAGAGATGCAGCCTATTTCCCCACTCGGGAGGGAAATTATTTTAGATTTAAAGGCAGAGATTAGTTTGTGGCTGCATTTTCAGTCCTGTGGGCTACCAAATTAGTTGTTATTGTAGACACAAAAGTCACTGCAGCAGCTGTTCATTCTCCAGCATGAACAACCTCAACTTGGCCAGTCTCTCCTCATAGCTGAGATTTTCCATACCTTCCTTTTAACATTGTAGGGGCCTATAGGCCTCTCCTGTGGCAGGAAGTTGCAATGACAACTTCCTGCCACACTGCAATATAGTGTGTGTAAGGAGTGGCCTCTTCCTCTTTGGCCTCTGGATGGTGATCCGGCTGGATGTGCCCAGGGGGGGCCTGGGTACAGCTAGGCCCAGAAAGGCCCATGTGCTTTGGAAAAGAAGTTGGGGACCAGGAAACCCCGTGAACGAGGATTAGCAAGAACAGGGTAGATTTGTAATAGTCTCCCTAGGAGAGAAAGGCAGAAAGGCAAGAGAGAATGAGCAGCTGAAGCTCCAACAAGGATTTGCAGCAGGGAGTAGCTTCCCCAAGGCTTTGTGTGAGTGCCTCCAGTGCAGGGACCTCAGTGAGGAGGGATGTTAGGTAGCAGGTGGCTTCCTGAACAGCGCACTGTATGGGAATGGCGTACTGAATCTGCACAATTGCCGAATGCCTGATGTGACTGTGTGTCATGTGCTAATACCTCATCTGTATACGTGAGTAAAACCTGGGGACATTGTCTTTGACTAATAAACAGTTCTTTGTTTGAATCATAAGAACCTCCTGGCGCCCAATCTTTTGTATGTTTGTTTGCACAGTAGCCTGGCTGTTGTAGTTGCACTACACCTTAAAGGGAAAGCTTCCGTATAGCGAAGGCCCAGATCCTGAAGAGAGAGTCCAATGTAAACCAAGCTGTGCTGTGGACAGCCCAGATTGGCGTTACAACATCTTTGCTGCCCTCCTCTGGAGCTTCTCCAATTCTATAATGTCCCATTTGAGATGGATACCAAAACTTTACAGTATATTCTAAATGGGGCCTTACCAGAGCTCTGTACAGTGGAAGAAAAACACCCTCCTTCTGAGAATCTATGCTCCTTTTTATACGACTCAAGACCTTACTTTTACATGCAGTTGCTCACTGGCATTGCTTGCTACAGCCAAGTTATCTACAAAGACTCTGGGGTCCTTTTCCATTATGGATTTGCCTAGTGGATTCCTATTAAGGGTATAAGTGGCTTGCTAATTTTTACATCCCAGGTGCACGACTTTACATTTATCAACATTGAATCTCATTTGCCACTTAGCTGCCCAGATTGCCAGTTTGTCAAGATCATGTTGCAAGGATGCCGCATCCTGATTGGAATTATTTGGGCTGCATAGTTTTGTGTCATCTGCAAACACTTATACATTACTTTCCATAACCTGCCCTAAAGGTACATAAAAGTGAAACCAACACAGAGCCCTGAGGGACCTCACTTAGAACCTTACTCCAAGTAGAGAATGCACTATTAACAACCACCCTCTGTATCCAATCCTGTAGCCAGTTTCTTATACATGTGCAGACGTCCTCAGTTTAGAAAGCAGTCGTGTTTATCAACATTGAATCTCCTGTGCCACTTAGCCTCCCAGATTGCCAGCATGTCAAGATCCTGCTGCAAGGATGCCACATTCTGGATGGAATTAGTTGGGCTGCATAGTTTTTTAAATGTCATATCCTCTTTACATTTTAAATACCTTTGTATATTATGAATGTTTGTAGCACTGAACGGCCAGATGTACATAAAGTTCCTCTGTGGGTTTGTGCATTTTTTTTTATATGTCATTGGTCATCTATGGATATTGTCAAATAGACAATTCATACAAACATATTATCGTTACTCACAGACATTTTCTAACCTCTCTGATAAACTAAATAACTGATCACCATGGTATGAAACACCATCCAAAAATTGTATGATTATATTGGCACATGTATGGCCAGCTTAAGTCATAGTTGCTACAAAACTTGATAGCTACACTATATATTATTGTTGTGTTATAGTTAATAGATTGTTGGTGTTTTGTTACTATGACTTTTCTCTGGGTTACATGACTAAATGGAAAAAGACTCATACCCTGCAACCTTTTGAATGCATAAATAGGAAAATTAATAAAAATTAAAATATTGGAAAGGGCACATGAAGACATTTGAAGGATATTAAGTTTGTAATTCATGGTCAAATATAACAGAATTTTTGGCTTTATAGAAAAAAAGTTTTTTGTCATATACAAGTGATGAATTGCTCAAAGAATTTGCCTTATGTACTAGTGCCTTTAGGGTAATGGTCCACTGGATAGTTTAATCACTACTTCTTATCTCAATTATTAAAACATTACCAAGAGGCTTCTTTATTAAAGGTCAGATTTTAGTGGTTTTGAGGTTTTTGAAACCACAAATAAACTCACAAACTCTAAAACCACGATTGTCATTAAATTTATTAAAAGACTCGAATAAAAAAAGTGCGAACTACACAACCTGAAAAAGCTCTAGCGGAACGTCTAGCTGCAGTGGCTAGGAAAGCAATACTACATCAATGGCTTTCACACACACCTCCACCCCTTACATTAGTGCAGAGTAAACTTCACTACATCTTCCATCTTAACTGGATTGAAACTCTGGCTAATAAGCAAAAATATATTCAAATATTCTTTGATACATGGCTCACTTATAAAATTTCCTTGCCCCAATCAACAATGCATTTAACAATACTTGTCTTTCAACACACCACTTTGTATAGTATCGAAATATCGAAAATAAATAAATATGCACGCACTCCTGCAGCCGTGACAATTGAGGTTAAAAGTAGTAGCTTTACAACAGAAGTGCCAGCCAACGCAAATTCCACTATTTAAATACCTACAATTGCGACATACCTTCTACTCCCAATTTAACAGTCTTACCCCCCAGCAATCCTGCCTAGTCATAGAAGAAATTCTTCATGATCCCAATCCAGCAAAGATGGTGTCTCGGCTCTACCAGCAATTCCTTTTATCCGGCCCCAAACCTTTTCGATCAGCACAAGTCTGTTGGAATTCCAAAATTGTAGGCCTTGAGCAAGATAACTGGGATGAAGCAACAGAACACATATACACTGGCCTGATATCGTTGAAAGACAAACTAATACAATATAAAATTATGCATCATATTTACATAACTCCCACACGACTCAAACTAATGGGCCGGATCCCCTGCGACTCCTGTCCCAGGTGTCACCAACAAGCTAGAGATTTCTTCCATCTAATCTGGGAATGCCACTACATATTGAGCTTTTGGACACAAGTCGTAAACTATCTATCAGATAATCTTGACTTCCCGAGAATAATTTCACCTACAGTTTGCCTTTTGGGGGTCCTAGAAGAGATAATCCCGGCTAAATATACTCGAATCTCTTTTCGTATCCTACTCTTTTATGCAAAAAAAAACTGTAGCCCTACACTGGATGGGTAACCTCTCACCCTCTCTCAATGCTTGGATACAACTGGTTAACAAAGCAGTACCCCTGTATAAACTCACCTACGAAAACACCAGCAAAATTTGATAAAATTTGGGGCTTGTGGAATGACATTGACCCGACCCCTCTATAGCACGTCTTAACTGAATCCATCTCCTATTCTGGAATCCTTCATGGTTTGTTCTCCTACCTATCCTCGAGGGTCCCAACCTAGCCTTCAGATGTAAAGTTCACCACCCCTCCTAGTGAGTTTGATAGTGTCCATCTCAACTTCTCAATAACTGTATTGTGTTATGCTTGGTGATAGCCTGTGCCATGTTTTCTTCCTGCCTAACTTCTACAGTTTAGTCTGCGAGTGTACTTATTTGTTGTATGTATGATTGTTGTGTGTGTTTAAAATAAGAAATAAAACTTACCTTTAAAAAAAAAAGTAGTAGCTTTATTCCATCATGTTAAAAGTAGCGTCCTAACGCGTTTCGTATCAAAAGATATGTAATCATAGGCACTCCATTTTTGTGTATGAGTATCGAAATATTCCAAAAAAATTTACTTGTCCATTAGGCGGAACAGGCACTTTTATGCTCAAACCTCTCAAGACTACCCTCAATGTATGCAACCCTCAGGAGTCACCATGCTTATATTTTACTAACAAGTTACCGTATTTGGATCTGAATACTTCTGGCAAATAAATGCATTTGGGTTGAAAAAGTAGCTTTCTAGCATCTATTGACTCCTAAAGCTACTCGACAACTTCTATTTGGCAAAGTTTTAGAGATTTTCATGGTTTTTAGGAGTTTTTAAGAAATATAGGAAAACCACAAATTGCTATTTCTTCCACAAATCTCGAAAAATGTGTGGAAGAAATAGCAATTTGTTTGTAAGTAAATGGGTCCCTTAGTTCCACTGAAGCATAGATTGATGAATGATTGCCATACTAGTGTATTTTGATCAAACACAATTGTTTCTATAATTTTCATCTGAGGTTTAAATGTCTTTTCACATGATATTAAAACAAGAATTTTTTCCAAATCCTGTTTCCCACATTTAGATCCTTACAAGCTGTATGCTGTCATGTGCCAAACCAGTATGTTACCCCAAGGAATACCATTAATGTTAGCCAGTGAGAATATTGCTTTTAGGATTACTGGGGGGGTAGTTTGCCAGATTTTGAGCATTACCTGCTGTGTTTAGTCCAGATATGCATAGCCAAGGTTTTACAAACTGGTAATGAGATCTTTGCGAATGCCATTCAGTTGTTTGCCAGCCTATGCATGTTACATCTAAAAATACTAGGTATATTTGCCAGTTTGTGATTGCTACACAAAGGAATGTTTTAAAAACTGCCAAATTCAGAACAAAAATCAAGCTGTACCATATGATGCACTCCCTAAACTATAAGTTCATATAATGCTAATTTATTACATATGGTGCACTTTTAGAGTGCATGGGTCCAGGGTCGCACCTGATGCTCTCCCGGTAGTTACACGACTGGTGTGCTCATATTGTTTATATTGGTTTTTTTTACCAAGAATCAGATTCTAAATCTCCCAAGTTTGAATATAATATCTAGGTTCTAGGGTCAGTAGATTGCAGTTGATTTTTATACTGTGTGTTAAAAGCCCTTAACTGGCGATCAGTTAAATTAGTAATACAACACATTCCATTGCGTTATTAAATATATACTCCCTTAAAATTCTGCATATGTTTAATACATGTTAAATATAATAGAAGTCTTGTAAACGCAGTGTTGGTTTCATGGTTTAATGAGTAACTGTGTTAACAAACAATTAATCTGAAAGCTTCAGCTCAATAAAAATAGTGTCAGGAACAGTCAGGGACAAAGTGTTCTGGGATGTGCTTACATGAGCAGAAGACTTTTAAGCTAATGTTAAAATTACCAGTACAACATTTGCTTCAAATTTTGTAACCCATAAAAACCAAAAATCAGATGCTTGTTTTTAAACTGTAGACCAGTCTAACATACCTCCTAATTGGTTGCTATGGGTAACAAGAATGAGAGAACTAAGATTTTTTTGATAGTACCCCCACCCCACCCAGTTTTCTGTTTCAATTTGCAATTCTTAATACAGGTATAGGGCCTGTTATCCAGAATGTTCGGGGACCTGGGGTTTTCCGGATAACAGATCTTTCCGTAATTTGGATCTTTAAGTCTACTAAAAACTTAAATAAACCCACACGGGCTGGTTTTGCTTCCAGTAAGGATTAATTATATCTTAGTTTGGATCAAGTACAATGTACTGTTTTATTACTATGGAGAAAAAGGAAATTATTTTTAAATATTTGGATCATTTCGATAAAATGGGAGAAGACCTTTCTGTAATTCAGAGCTTTCTGGATAATAGGTTTCTGCATAACGGATCCCATACCTATATCGTTTCCCTAAGTATATCTGCATTTATTTTAGCATTTTTTTGCACAGCATTTTCCTGTGGGTTCTGAATGCTGACATATTCAGTGGGGGGGGTAATATTCAGGGGGAAACTTTTCTGGATATTATGTGATGGTTCTATAATTTTATATAAAGAAAGATCCAAGTGTCAACAATGGCCATGCCCTACTTCTGAGTCATACATCTTACAATAATATTTCTTTTCCATTAATTCTCAGAGGGGTTGTTAAGTACATCCACATTTTAAAATGTTCCTTAAACTGATTCAGCATGGGAATAATCTTGGGAAACTCTGTACAGTGTTACTTTATGGGATACAGTCATTTTACTATTAATGCACAGTAGATCATGGATTTCAGTTTGTATTTCAAGAGGTATTGCAGCAGTTATAAAAAGCCCAGGGGATGGGAAAAACATCACCAGGTTTCCAAAGGCTTTTATATTGAATGATACACTCCATAATAACAATAATAACAGATTGATCAGAAAAATATGGGACAATGTAAAGAAAAATGAATTAAAGGAACAATAACACAAAACAATAAAAGCATTTTAAAGTAATTAAAATACAGTAGACTGTTGCCCTGCATTGGTAAAAGTGATGTGTTTGCTTTAGAAACACTATTATAGTTCATATAAATAGGCTGCCATGGGGGCAGCCTATTACTTGGCAGATAACAGATAAGCTATGTAATAGAATACAATGGAATTCTGCAGAATGCATCGGTTATCTGCTATTTGACCTGATCCTTGAATGGCTGCCCCCATGGAACACAGCGATGTGTTTTTTATAAACAGGTGTAATACAGGTGTAAAGTAAATGCAAAAACATGTGGAAACTTTTGAATAATTTATTTTTGCTTTGCTACATTTTATTCCAATGTTACTTTGTACATCTACAAGTGCTAGCGACATCAGTCTCTGGGTGTTTATGATGGGACTGCTTTAATCCAAATTATGATTGTGTTGGTGTTATTGCAGTATTTTAACACTTGGATAGTTTACTGAAAGGACACTGCACTTGTATTAGATGTATTATACATATTAGATGCACACTGCAGTTATTTCCTTATTATGTAAGTGATGATTATTGGGAATGAAATATTATAACACTTTTATTTTGTTACATGCAGTTACATTATATCCAGTGGCATAACTAGAATGCAACGGGACCCCCTGCAAAAAAACCTTCAAAGGGGCCCAATGCACTCATCCTCCCTCATGATTCACTCATCATTCCCATCCTCCCGCTCACTTCTTGCCCTGCCCATACCTCGCCTCTCCCCCTCCCACACTAACTTGACTCCGCCCATGTCCCACCCGACTTGCGTCCCCTTCCTCACCAGTAAGAGGGGGGGGGGAAGAGAGGGTTATCTTATTAGCTATAGAGGAAGCAGACCCAACAGTCTGGGTCCCCCTGCTTCCTCTATAGTTACGCCAATGAGTATATCCAGTCGTTCTCCAGGTTTTTAAAAAATACATTAGTATGAGATCTGCTATCCAGAATGCTCAGGACCTGGGGTTTTCCAGATAAGGGATCCTTCTGTAATTTGAATCTCCATACCTTAGCTCAAATAAAAAAAACATTAAATAAACCCAATAGGACTGTTTTGCCTCCAGTAAGGATTAATTATATTTTAGTTGACACCAATTACAAGGTACTGTTTATTATTACTACAGAGAAAAAGGTATAATTTTTGAAAAATGTGAATTATTTGATTAAAATTTTATCAATAGCAGCTGGCTGTCCCATAATTCAGAGCTTTGTGGATAATGGGTTTCTGGATAATGGATCATCTAACTCTACTGAAAAAAATATCTTAACTACATCCCCTACCTAAAGTATTGTTGAGGGATTGTGATTGTGGTAGTAAAGCATTATAATATACATTACCCAGAATGCTGCGTGAGATGCATATACAGTTATTTTATACACTATTGAATGAAATTTTCTCAGTAAGAATGTGAATTCCACACTGTGTTCTGAACCTTCTTGTTGTGAAATATTTATTTTTGAAGCAAAAGTATGAAGTAGTCCACCATTACTGCACAGGGTCATTTTGACATTGTGGTTAGGCGAGCATGTCTCTTGCAGTTGCTCTTGCAAATAAGTGTCTACATGAAAAGTTACATGAATTTTCATGGGTTGCATGGACTTAACACTGAAGAAGATTACTACAGTATGCACTCTCTCTAAATAAGTAAAAAGAAAAAAACAGACCTACAGTAAATGATTAAACTTTATTCATTTGTCCTTTTATAACCAGCCCCTTTGCTTCTGCAGTGACTATTGAGATCCATTTTGTTTCACACAGGTAAATATCCTCCCTCAGAATAGACGGAGAGCTTTTTGTGGTAATATTCTAAAAACCGCTACACCTTTTAAAAATTACATTGTTCAAAAATCTTCAGTGTTTCTTCATTGTCTAAACAACATTGATTTATATGGCGAACACAATGAGCAGCACATTTTTTCACAACTTCACCATAGAAAATGCAGCATTTAGTAGCATTTACCCTTCTTTGCACCTGCTTCCTTGATAAATCTTTATATAATCATCCATAAGGAACACAGACAGTAGTATGATCCAATGCATGTGGCCCAGCCATAGCTGCTATTCATAAACAGAGCAGGTACATTGTGCAATGGGAATCAGGCCTGGATTTGTGGTGTGTCCACAAAGGGCCGGGCCTATGGCAGCAACATTTCAGGGGCAGCTTGCCAACCAGCCACACTCTAGTGTGGTGGGGGAAGGGGTGCGTGCGAAAGCAAGCAGGCAATAGGTCCTGGCAGCCATGGGTTACTGATTATGGAAATTCAGCCTGATGGGAATCCATGTTTCTGCTGCTGACAGAGTCAATATTCATGCAGACATCTGCCACCAAACTCTATTTCAGATAAAAATAGGTATCTGTAATTCTGATAATAAACTAAGTGGACCTTAAAAATACTCGACTCGTTAATCTACAATCTTTATTTTATAGAGAATAATACCTCAGGTATTATGCTTCAAAACGGGAAAGGCTATGGGCTGTCTACAGTGGGACCCTGTGTAGCAGGCAGGATGACGATGAGAATCGACATACTGTACCTTCCAACTGTCCCGTTTTCTGTGAGATTTTGACAACTCAGCCCGCAGTCCCTGGTTTCTTATTGAAATGTCCCAAGTTTCTTTTGATCTCCTGCACTGGTGCCAGAAAAAGATACAAACTTTCTGAAACTTAATTCAAATAACATTCAGCAGCTGCACTTACATATTTTTGTAACTATTTAAGTCTCTTGGGAGAACTGACACTATCAGCTTAAAGGGCAATTCATTTTCATTCAAGTGTATATAGATTGCAGCACTCCAGGTTATTTCATTAAACTTTTATTCCAAATATAGCATAGCGACGTTTCAGATACAAAAGATCCTTTTCAAGCAAAATTAACATTAACATCAAAATAATCACTCATAGCTAGTGATGGGCGAATAAATTCGACAGACATGGATTCGCTGCGAATTTCCGCATTTCACTGGCGCTGAATGTTTTTGCGAAACTGCGCTTAAAATTTGCTGGTGAAAAATTCTCTGCAAAAAAAATTTGTCACGCGTCAAACTAGTGCTTGCATTAAAATTGACATGTGCCAAAATTATTTGGATGCTTGTTGACTTTGATAGATTTGGACAGAATAGTCACAAGTATAAAAAGATGCGTGTCAAAATAATTTTGACGCCCATTGACTTCAATGCATTTCGCGAATTTTCCTTTACTGAGCAGATTTTTGTAGAGATTACATTCACTCTACTATTTTTTACAGTAGACACCAAAAGCCTGGCAAAATTCTGTTTCTTTAAAGTCTTCCTAAAGGTTATCAGTGATTGCCCTTTTCTCTAAAGTGTTTTGTTTGACCATTAACTTTGGCTAAAGAATGCCTCTCCTAGTCCCCAAGGCTACAGCAATTCCTAATAGTCTCAACTATCCATCTACTTTGCTTGTCATGCAAAATACCATTGTACTAATTGTTACTCCTCTGCAGCTTAGTCTTCTAGTGCACTGTGCTAAAATGTGTCTCTATGCACCTTTAAAGAAAAGTGTACATTTTACTAAATAAACACCCAAGTGTGATATCAAATTTAATAGCAATGAAACATGGTGCAAGGAGTATCATAACTATGGAATTGAACTGTTGAGCAAGTATTATGCAGACCAAAATTATGAAAGGTACAGAGAACTATAAGAACCTTTTGGGAAACAATACAAAACAAGCAGTGCAGCTGCTTTACTATGACAAGAAAAAAATAAGAACGACTTATAATACACATTAATTTTTGACCTCCACATGTTTATGTGTCTGGATAAACAATACTTTATACGTAATGAAAAAGCTATTGAAACTTTGATGTTGACTATAAAGAAATGTGTTTTTTTCTTCATTGCTTATAGCAATATAATAGGGGATGTATTCATGCTTTTAATAAATACAGGTGAAACACACTGAAATCTGATACTATTCCCCCTAAAATACTATTTAAGTTTTTAGTTTGAACAGGAACTGTTGCATTTTCTCTTAAATTATACCCAGGAGGAGCTTTCTATTGTTGCATGTATCAATTTTTGTTATTTCTGAGGAGGGCTATTTCACTGCTTATGTTAGTGGCCTTTTATTTCTGGTGCAAAATAAACAAACAGAACCCTCACTTGTCATGGCAAGGGCTTCAGTAGTATAGGCTGCTGGGATATAATACTCAGGCCCACATTTGGCAAGTGTCTTGTCCCAAAGATCAGGATTTGGTGGAAGATGGTATTGAAGAATCTCATGTAAGTAATCCTTAAAATATTTAGGGCTTCTCTCAAAATTTTTGACTTTTCATTTATTCTGATGACCATTTAAAGGACCAGAAGAATCTAAATATTGCCGAAAACTGGCTCCTTGGCTAGGTTTAGGTTTTTTTCACCCATGAGCAACATTCAGATGTAAAAAAAAGTTTGGGGAGCAACACAAGCATGATAAATGTTCCTGGGTGGTGCCAAATAAGGGTTGTGATTGGCTATTGGCAGCCCCTATGTGGACTGGCAGCCTACAGGAGGCTCTGTTTGGCAAAATTTATGTTACTTGTCCTTTTTTAAAAAAAAATCGTTAATATCCTACGAAAAAAAACACCAACACATATTAAACTTTAAAAATGCCAAGTCTTTATTTAGAAATAACTTACTGAAACCCTGCTTCCGCTCCTCTGCAGATAATGCGATTCGGTGATCCATCGTGCAGCGCTCAATTTCTCCTCCCTGCCTTTCTTATAGGAGATAGCCAGGGAGGAGAAATCGAGCGCCGCACAATGGATCGTCGCACTGCCTCCTTTTCTGAAGCGCAAGTGGAGTTTCGGTAAGTTATTTATAAATAAAGACTTTGCGATTTTAAAGTTTAATATGTGTTGGTATTTTTTTTTTTGTAGCATATTAACAATTTTTTTTTATTCTTTTTTATGTTACTGGTCCTTTAAGCACTGTTTGCTTGCAGGTAAAAAGAAGAGAAGTTTAGATGCACATCATCTTTGAAAAGTATCTCACAAGGGATGTGACAAAGTTGTTCAACCTCAGAGTGTTTCACACACTATCTGGTTTTAAAGAAGAACTACAGTTTACCTCCAACAGGATGGTAAACATATGGTTTACAGTATATAATACTAAGTTGCATATTTAATAATCTTACTAAACTGGTATATATATTTAAGTAAATCTTGCCCTTTCACATCTCTTACCTTGAACCACCATTTCGTGATGGCCTGTGTGCTGCCTCAAAGATCACCTGACCAGAAATACTGCAGCTCTAACTGTTACAGGAAGAAGTGTGGAAGCAAAAGACAGAAACTGTCTGTTAATTGGGTCATGTGACACAACATGTATGGTTTGTTTGTGTGCATTGTGAATCGTAGGATCTAAGTGGACGGTCCTTAGTTCTCAAAGTGGCAGTTTTCTACTTAGGATTGGCTAATGGCACATACTATTAAAAAGTATATTTTTTATGAAAATGGTTTATTTACATGAGCAGACTTTTACATATGAGCTGTTTTATGCAAAATATTTTTTGCAGAGACCTACTCTACATTGTTCAGGGGGTATAATTTTCCTTTAAACATTGTCAGTGGTGTACCTTCTAACTGAATTCATAGAAAATATCTGCACATTTACATTTTACAGCATCATAAGTTTCCATTTCTGCTTGTTAAGACTGCAGCATAATTCACAGACAATAATGGAAAAGCACAACAAAGTGGTAATGTTCTGTTTTACTTTGTGGCTGTACAACAGCTTCCTCTGTATGTACACAAAATTACAGAGAAAAAAGTTGATATGGATACTTTGCCCTTAGACATTATTGCATATTTCATGAAAATGATCCTTGTTAAATAGATCCTGTTAGACTTAAAAAATTATGGTTAATTAAACAGTTATGGGTCATTTGGTAACCCATTACTAAAGGACTGGTTAAGGTTTTCAGAAAGCTAGAAAAAAAAGTAATGGTAAATACTGTTTAGACATATTAGTACAAGTGGCACAGCAGTCATACTGTAGTTCAGCAGTAGAAATGTATCAACATGAAAATGCAAACTACTGTAGCCCTCTGTTAATCCTGTGGTTAAAACAAAGATGCAGTTCTTATATCAAACCGAATGAGGCCCTTTGCAACAAATAGGAAATTATGAGGGGCCATTTATTTATTGAATTGTTATTTTTTCCATGAATCTAGAAAGATTTGTGGTTTTCCTATATTTCTTAAAAGCCCTAAAAAGTTGAAATTTATTACTTCAAAAGTAAAAGTTGTTGAGGTGATATAGAAGTCAATAGGAGCTGTGCCAATCTTTTCGGATCCCTTTTAATTAAATACGACTTTTAGAGGTTTTAGGATTTGTCCTAAAAGCTCTAATTTTTTAGGTTTTAAAGGAATTTACAGTTTTTAGTGCATCGTTCAATTTTTTTTCATTCGTGCTTTTTATATTTAGATCTTTATATAAATTCAATAACGTGAATGTCATGGTTTTACATCTTTTATTTGTGGTTTCAAAAACCTCTAAAACCATTAAAATGCAGCCTTTAGTAAATAAGCATTCAATTGGTAACAATTTTATGCAGGTTTTTCAGAAACGAGAATAAGCCACAGAAATTAATGTATTTTAGACTAGAGAAATTATTGGTCAAAAGTATGTATTTTGAATATGAAGCTCTGTTTTAGAAAAAGATCCCCCGTTTTTCCATACTTGAAAGAGCTACACTAGCTTGATACAGTGCCTTGTATAAGTATTTACCATCTTTGATTTTTTTCCATTAGCTGCCGGAGGAGAAGAGAAAATTAAGCTAAGACCTCCGGACAGGAAGCCAAAGCCTCTGGACAGGATGCCGCAGTTGCTGCCAGACAATGGGAAGTTGCAGCTGGAGGAGAAGTCACTGCCACAGGAGAAGAAGTCACCGTCTGAGAAGGAGACTGCCGAGGAAGAAGGAGAAGACATCGCTAAGGAGACAAGAGCCCCATTGTACTTTACAGGTAGGTTCCACTGTACACCATCTAAAAACCCCTGGCCACTAATGTAATCTCTAGGTAACCCCTGGCCACCAATGTAACCTTTGGCATCCCCTGACCACCAATTAATTTTTTTTTATAACTAGGGCCCTGCCCACCAATTATTTTTAATTGGTTCACTATTTTTTAAGATCTTGTAGAGGACCCTAGCCACTCATGTTTTTTGTTTTTCTTTAACTTGTAGGGGAAGGTTTTGTAAGAAATGTATCATTGTTTGCTATGCAGCCCAATTAATTCCATCCAGGATGCAGCATCCATGCAGCAAGATTTTGACAAACTGGCAATCTGGGCTGCTAAGTGCAGAGGAGAATTTGATAGACGTGTGTCTTTTTTCAACCTAACTTACTATGTAGTGGGGCCCTGGTCCCAAAAGTTTTTCTTTGGTAGGGGCAATGCCTTTTGTTTTTAAAATCTTTTAGGGATCTCCAGCCCACAACTTGTTTTTTAATCCTGTTATGAATCTCATTGTTTTACAGACTGATACACAGTACATTGTCTGGACACCAATTTTTTTTTTAATTCTGTTATGAATCTCCTGACCACCAATTTTTTTTTTTTTCAATCTGTTAGAAATCTTCCAGTCACTAATTATTTTTGTTAATCCTGTTTTGAATCTCCTGACCACCAACTGTTTTTTTTCCACTTGGCTACCAATTATTTTGCATATCTGAACGGCAGTATGCAGTGGGAGTTTCTTGGTTATTTGCATTACATGTCTTTTTCTGCCTTGAAGCCCTCCTGCTGAATCGAAGTGAAGACAAAAACAGGTAAGTATTGTTCTTGCTGTTGTTGGTTTACAGCTGTTGTGACTTAGCTTTATTAATAAAAGTTTCTTTCCTCGTTGTTATTGTGGTTATTGTATCATTTTAGGGTGCAAATCTTTTTTGCAGTTTGCTGTGGGTTTTACATACTTTGGATAGAACTTTCTTTTATTTTTAATCTTGCACTTTATTTTCATTTTGCATTTTGCTTTGGGTTTTATATACTTTTGGCAGAAGGTTTTCTTTTTTAAAGGAGAACTAAACCCTAAAAATTAATGTTGCTAAAAATGGCATATATTATATATTTAACTTATTACACCAGCCTAAAGTTTCAGCTTATGAGTAGCAGCAATGATTCAGGACTTCAAACTTGTCACCATCTTCGAAAGTGTCTGCGATGAGCAGCTGTTGAGAAGCTAAGCTTAGGGTTTGTCACAAATTATGAAACAGAAAATTATTTGGTCTGTAATATAAACTGATGCCACAGGGCTGATTATTAAATTCTGTAGCTAGTTGCACTGGCTTCTGTGTTGCCATGTAGTAATTATCTGTATTAATTAATAATCAATCTTATACTGTAACATGTAGGGGGTTACTATTAACGCTGAAAATCTCCCAATATTTTTTTAAAACCACTCCACCAAACTCCTATGCACTTTTTTCCTGTATTTATCAATACATTTTCAATAAAACAATCGTTTGCGGGGAAAAGACTCAATAAAAAAATCTGAATCGTACATTTTTTTCAGATTTGACAGATTTTTTTTGATTTATCACCTAAAAACCACAAACTCAGAGCAGATCATGATATCTTCCACTTGTAAACAGGACATCTGTCATTGACTTCTACACAATCTCAGCAGGTTTTAGATGGAGTACTTTTTTATTAGGATTTTTAGCAGCCTCTCGGTTTAATAAATCTCGAAAAATGAGATTTGTGTTTATTCCCTTTAAAGGTCCAACCAGAAAAAATTGGGCTTAATAAATAACCCCCTCATTTTCTATGTGTACTGTATATTTTGAGTCATGTGCAGTAAAAAGAAGATGGGGAGCTATAGGTGCATTTTTGGAGCCACAATTCTTTCCTGATCAAGAGCTTTTGTTGATGCCCAAAACATAATGTACTACTGTACATCTCTAGCCTACTTCTTTAGTTAAGCTTTAGTTCTCATTTAAACTTGCACTTTATTTTCATTTTGCACTGTGCTGTTGGTTTTAGATACTTTTGATAGGACTTTTTTTTTTTTTAAAACTGGCACTTTATTTTCATTTTGCACTTTTCTATGGGTTTTAGATACTTTTGCTATAATCTTGGTAGCTTTTTGGGCCCTAATTTAATAGTTACCTTGAGAGAGAGAGAGAGAGAGAGAGAGAGAGAGAGAGAGAGAGAGAGAGAGAGAGAAGTTGAAAGAATCAAAAACAAGAAACCATTACTCCAATACTTTAAACATCAAACACTGACAGGCGAGATGCAGGAGAAGATTGTGTGGATGCTGGCAAAGTCTCTTCTGGGATAATGAAACCACAAGGCATTTTTTGCAACATTGAGGCAATTGTCCAAAAATCTTCACCTTCAACAATGTGCCAGTGAGGAGCCAGTTCCTGCAGCAGTACTTCCAGTTCACTGGAATTTATTCAGAGTTCTTCATGCGACAGCACTTTTGCAGATATCGAAGAAAATGTTTCCTGCATCATGTCCACTGTTACCAATGGAAGAAGGTAGGTCATGCAGTCTGTCAAGCATCAGTGCATCTTGAGTGAGTCGTTTGAAAGTTATAGAAAGTTAGAAAGTGTAAACTGGAAAGATCCAGCATTATGACCAGACCCCCCGAGTGGTAAAGCTAGTGAATCTTTTTGCCAGGTTTTTGTACGATTTCAATGCATTTAGCAAATTTTTCGAAGTTTTGCAAATTTTCAGTGAATCGAAACAAGTCAGATTTCACCATCACTACTGTGCACTCTTTTCCCAAGGACTGTGACTGTCCGGTCTTTAGCGAATTTCACTTGTATTTAGAATCAGCAGGTGGACTTGAAAAGATCCTAAGGGATTGGCAGGGCCGGATTTCCTTCTCGCCCGCCCCTAGGCCACGCCTATATTCTGTACGGTCCTGTCCCCCTGGGCCGCGTGGTCCTAGTGCCCACACTGCACCCCTCCTCGCACGCGCACAAGAGCAAGCACAGAAGCTGTGCATCCCCAGTGCTCCACAGAAAACTGTTGGGTGGCATGCCGCCCCTCCCATTTTGCCGCCCTAGGCCCGGGCCTTTGTCACCTTGCCACAAATCCGGGTCTGGGATTGGCTAGATGGAGTGATCGAAAGACAGTCTTGTACTGTACACCTTTCTTACTTTTTCAGCAAACTTTGCCAGTTAAGCAGGAAGTGCCCTTTGAAGGAAGGGTTTGATCAACTGAAGTAAAAGGTTCACAAATTGTACAAAAAAATCAAAGAGCATGAACATTCAGCACAGGAAGAACTACTGGAGCTGGCAATGTCTTCAGAAATCTTTAGGTGGACAGGGCGTAGACCATGACAAATAAAGAACTTTGGCAGTGGAAACAGAAAAATTCACTATGCTCCTGGAGAGGCTTATTGATGTGACACTTCAAGAAATTTGGCATTCAGAGGGAGTTCGCAAAGAATTGGAGACATTCATGATGGGAATTTCCTTTTTATTCTAGAGCTCATGGCCGTTGTGATGCTAGACAAAGTGATGATAAGCCAAGAAAAAGGGAAAAAGCTTCCAGCTCACTATTTATTGTGGGGAACCCAGAATGAATTCATCAATATTTGTGGACGGCGTGCTCTTAATGCAAAACTTTCTGAAAGGCAAGAGGCTAGCTATACACTGAGCAGAATATTTTGTCTTATGTTATGTTTGCAGAGGTTCATTGAGAGGAAATTGGTGCATTCAAGAGAGATTTCTTGAATTTCTTTTTATAAGAAGAGTGGTGATAAAATTGCGATGAACACAAGATGCAAATATTGCAGAGGGCAAGGGTACAAAAATGGAGCCAACATGGCTGGAAGAAGTAAAGGAATAAAATCCAGAATCCTGCAGAAGTATCCAGAAGCCATGTTTTGCCCCTGTGCCGCACACTCATTAAAGGAGAACTAAACCCTAAAAGGGAATATGATTAAAAATGCCATATTTTACACACACAAACTGATTGTACCAACCTAAAATGTCAGCATCTGAATAACAGCAATGATCCAGGACTTCAAATGTGTCACCGGGGGTAGTCATCTTGGAAAGTGTCTGTGACACTCACATACTCAGTGAGCTCTGAGCAGTAGCTAAGCTTAGAAGTTGTCACAAATTCACAAGCTGAAAATGAGGTTTGTCTGTAAATATAAGGTGATGCTACATGGCGGATTATTAAATTCTGATGCTAATTGTTTCTGAGCTGACATGAAGTAATTATTTCTGTATAAACAGTAAATTGTGAAGTGAAATAATTTTTTGGAAGTTTGAGCAGACTATACACCATTTTAGCAACAGCCCTGAGAGGTGGCATACACTAATAGCTGGTTAATTGCATAGTCTAAGTGACACTAGGTGGAGTTCAAGAGTTGAAGCAGTTTGACCTGTCACTAGGAAACTGCCAAACATTCTCCAAGCACTTGAAAAGATAATTGCCACTAATAGGCTTACAAATGATGCACATTCAGAAGCTGTGGGACTGTATAATTATTTTTATTATTTCCATGCAATTTTACTGGCAACGTTTTGGCTAAAAGCTCTACAATATACTGATGACAGGAACAAACTTCTGCAGTAACGGTCAGTTTCCATGGATATTGGAGCTGCAAATGTTAGAGCTTTGGCTGAAGAAATCAAATTTGTTTGAGAAAAGTGACCTGCTCTACTCTCAAATGTTAGATTGGTTGCTGAGGCATCAAGATTCCAGCAGAACTAATGAACACACAACAGCTTTGACAAAAGAAGTCAGAAACCCCTGGTCAACTTCAATATCCAAAGTCAAAGTTTGTCTTGCAACGCTAGATACCATAATTTCAAACCTAGATCTGCAATTTAAATCAATGAAGGAAGTATGCTGTTTATGTGCACCAATACTGAAGTTGAGAAACCTTACAAATGAAGAACTTGAAACATCCACCAAGTTGCTGATTGCTAAATACCCTCAAGATCTTACAGACTCCAAACTGATGAGTTACAACATCTTAGAAAAGTCTACAATAAAATGCTTGAAGGGTTCTTTGTTGCACTAGAGTTATTACATTCTATGACCTGCAACTTGAAGAAATATTTGGACAGGTATGTGTTGCCCTTCTCATCTTCATCACACTTCCTCTCTCAGTGGCTGAATGGGAGAGAACAATCAGTCAGCAAACTATCCTTGATTAAACACTATCTACAGTCGACAATAAGTGAACAGAGACTGAACTTGCAATGCTTTCTATTAAACACAAACTTGCAAATCACCTGTATTTCAAAGAACTTATTAAAGCTTTAGCAAGAAGTAAAGTGAGGAGAATTTGAGCCCTACCAATCATACTATTTGCAATAAGCTTCAAATAACATGGTTGCACAAGGCACTTGACACTTTTTATACTTGTGACTTTTTTGCATTTTCTTGTTACTTCATATAGTCGCGAACCACTAGGGTATGCTGTTTCTCCTTATACTTATAAAAAGATAAATGTTATTTATTCATATTAAACAAAGTTCTTATTTTGTTTATTATTATAAAAATAAAGTTGTATGTCTGTTGTGTTATTTATAGTAATCAAAGTTCTTTTTGATGGCCTGCATGTTTGTTTACAAAGACCACAATTGTCCAGGGTTTAGTTTTCTTTTTTCTTTATTTTAAAAATGTATTAAATGCCAGCATAGTCCGTAGCACTGTACAATAAATGTGTGCATACATTAGACATGCAAGTTAGATGGGGAAGTTATTTTTAGGACATTTTCTGCTCTCCAGTGGTGCAGATTTTCAACAGGAGACAAATTTCCATCTTCCATTGCCCATATTAGGACTGGCTATTTTTGACCAAGGGGTTAAACCAAATGGCTCTTACTTGTACATTAGAAATGCAGAAAAATGCTAAAGCTAAGTTAAATTTAGGTTAGAGTAAGAACCTGCTTAAATAATCTACCTTGACTTGGTGGCAGGCTTGGGGGGCCCAGAACATTATGTTGTGTGCGGTATTGTTAATTGTATCCCTATTTGATGTTGTTGTTCAGATTTGTTCACTAAAAACACCGTAGCCTTCCAGAAACAGGTACAGTAATTAGAAGGAAGTGAATTATAGAAATTGTACTGTATAGAGTAAAGAATAGGCACATGTCATTTTTAAACCACTATTGTCAGGTATGAGCTGTGATGCATAGGTAAGAATATAGAAGATGCAGACAGTCACACTAAATGCAAATGATGTTCCAGGGGAGTAGAAAAAATAGGGATATTCATATATTGTCATATTGTAAACTCATTTAGGCAGGGTATTGACACCAAAGTCTTCTTTTAGATAACAATTATACCAAGACAGATAAAACATTGTGGGCAGCAAGCATAATTGTATACACATACAAATATACTGTGTACGTATACATATACGTATATATGTGTTTAAATTGTGCTGCAAACAAGGTTGGACTGGGGGGCCCGGGGCCCCCCTTCAGGTCCCCTGCCACCAGGTTCCCCGCACCCCCTCACTGAATGCTTGCATGCACGCACGTTGTACTAGCCGTGACTTGCGGCACAAAGACTACTGCAGGGAACAGGACTGGGCCAGCGGGGCCCACAAGAGCTGGGGGCCCACAAGAGCCAGGGGCCCACCTGTTTTTTTCCCGGTGCCTCTCCAGCCCAGTCAGAAGCTGGCTGCAAATGTAATCTATAAATAAAAAAACTATTTAAAACATACAGCAAGCATGAGAAATTTCTTATCATATCACAAAAAAAAAACCTGCTTGGCTCCCTGTGCAATCTTTCCATCTTTGGTTTAAATAGTAGCAATGAACACAATGTTTTGCTACTGTAGGTTATGCCACGAAAAAGACTCTCATAGACAGTGACACCAATGGGTGAAACAAGTTGTTTCATGACAAAAAAAAAATTGTCGCCCATAGACTTCAATGGATTTGGCGAATTATCGCCAAAGTGAAACAGGTCAGATTCGCCCATCACTATTAATTAGTATGATATGTAATCAAAAGAACAGAAAGTTTAAGGGCCTCTTATTCCTGTTTAGCTGAAAAAATTTGGCCAAAACTGTTTTCTCCTGCAAAGTCTAATGACTACACAGTTTGCATGTTAGTATTTGTATGTTAATACATGCACCCTATTATAAGGTAGGACACACATTTCAGTAAAATCTAATTCTTACAAACATGTACAGTACAAAATACTGTGGATGATTTCAGGGGAGAATTAAAAGAGCTGTAGATCATTTTTTAGAGCACAGTAAAAAGTACAAAAACATGGTGATTTGCATCCAATTTAGCACATTGAACCTTGCTTTGTACTTTGTAAATGACCCCTTGTCAGGAAAATTAAGTAATTTATAAGGTTCCTACTCAACTTGCCTAAGGCAGCAATATCTTATAAATCATGTACTCTGGGAATCGGCAGATTATCTGCCATGTACATGAATTACCACCAATTAATGTATTTACCATTAAGTCAGTAGAGCCCATTTACAAACTTAAGTGCAAAGTACAAAAATATACATGGGAATTTAATAAAAGTCAGCAATGCAAAAAGTTATGCCTTTCCGAGAACAAAATTTGCTTTGCGCGAATTTAATATAGCTTTTGTGAAACCCGGAAACTATTTGACGACCACTTCCGACAGTGGAAGACCGTTTTAGTTTACTGAAAAAGTCGTTATGTTTGCTCCAAAAGATTACGACTCCTTCAAGAACTTTTTAAGAGTACACAATTAAAATTCACAATGCACAATTAAAATTTTCAATGCACAATTAAAATTCACAATGCAATAACAGTTTAAGGAACAATATTGCATTGTGAGATGTGGATTTTTATTCTTATTGGTGCGAATTGTTTTTCTCTTTGCAAATTTAATTACATTCCCCCCATAGTGTTTTTTCTTGAGGCAAGCACTTACACACTTGCAGTATGCTCTCTAGATGTACTCATTTTTTTGTGCTGGCATAGGTGCTGATAATGGAAAAGGGTTAATAACTGCATGAGTAGCTATGAGAACATTTTTTGCAAAGCAGAGATGCATCTGACATTCTCTGAGCTACTCCATTGAAATTTGTCACCAGGTGGATTATTGTTTGGCAGGCAGCTGGATAATTGTGTACTTATTTTGAAAAATTGGAATAGTCCCTCACAAAAAGGTGCTATAGAAGCCAAAGTCAGCCACAGAGCAAAAAAGGAAATGCATGCTAAAGAGCTGGCAGACCTTTGGAAAGACTTCAGATAAACACTAAAATGTGTGTGTGTGCAAAGCTCAAACAATTGGAAATCCAAATTAAAAGTAATCCAACATTATTTTCCGAGATCACGCTTAGGTGAAAAATAAGGAGGAACTGTACTTGTGCTGAAATTATGCATATCTAATGCCAATACCTTTAGGCTTCTACATTCAATATCTAAATGTCAAGTGATATAGTTTAGAAAATATAAAACTGGTAGAAACTCTGTGCAACACGTTTGTTGGTTTTGTACATATAATTAGAACTTGAAAATCCTTCTCATTGATGAATGGAAAGACTTTAGCAGGGAAGGTGTTATTGAATTTATTGAATTTATGTATTATTAAAATGATGTATTTATGCTTTTTACCTTAATGGAACCTGCTCATTATTACTCAGGGAGTGAATGCCCCACCTTTGACTTCAGTGTGAATGTTAGTAGATGTGTGGGTCTTTGGATAGAAGAATGTTTATCCCTTCCCACCCATGTGACAATAAGGGGTTGTTCACCATTTTGTTAACTTTTACAGGTATGGGATTCATTATTCAGAAACCTGTTATCCAGAAAGCCAGAATTACAGAAAGGCCATCCCCCATAGACTCCATTTTATCCAAATAATCCACATTTTTAAAAGAGATTTTTTGTATTTGAGTCAAACTAAGATATAATTAATTCTTATTGAAAGGAAACCCAGCATATTGGGTTCATTTAATCTTTACATGATTTTCTAGTATATTTAAAGTATGAAGATCCAAATTACAGAAAATCTGTTATCTGGAAAACCCCAGGTCCTGAGCATTCTGTATAACAGTATCATACCTGTATGACATAGAGAGACATTCTGAGACAATTTGCAATTGATTTTCATTTTTTATTATTTGTGGTTTCTGAGTTGTTTAGATTTTTTTATTCAACAGCTCTCCATTTTGCAGTTTTAGCAATCTGGTTGCTAGGGTCCAAATTAACATAGCAACCATGCACTGATTTAAATAAGAGACTCAAATATGAATAGGAGAGGGACTGAATTAAAGGATGAGTAATTACAAGTATTATTATAAAAAAAATTGTAGCTTTTCAGAGCATTTGTTTTTAGACGGGGTCAGTTACCCCCATTTGAAAGATGGAAAAAGTCAGACGAAAAAGGCAATTAATAAAAAAAACTATAAAAAATAAATAATGAAGACTAAATGAAAAGTTGCTTAGAATTAGCCATTCTATAACAAAGAAAAGTTTTTGCCTATTTTTTTAATCATAAAATCTATGGTTTATGGTTCTTGAGCTAAAAAGGGAAACAGTAAAATTTAAGCTACTCCATGTTAATAACTTCCTGGTACATAATTACATTACCAGTGCACAAATAAGCAGAAGTCTATGATGTAGAGGAATTAGCTGACTCTTGTATCTCCCTCACAAGGACCATCAAGTAAAAAACACGAGTAGCTTACATTTTTCTGTTTGCCGTGTTTAGCTAAAAAAAAAAAAATACAATCTTCATAATTACAATTAGGTGCCAAAAGTTTGTTCGCAACAAGCCTAAAATTCTATGTTTTTTGTTATTTCTTGAGCTAAATAGGGCAAACTGGAAAAATGAAGCTACTCTATGTTTGGTCTTTGCAAGGTAGGTACCTAGAATTCCAGTAGACAATGCCTGCTCTTCTCACCCTTTGCTGTGACCGTTTTGTTAGCTGGAGTCCAATTATTATCTGTGCAATGTAATTGAATTATCTAACTTACAAACAAGGGGTTGCTCTGTGTGTGTGTGTACTGTTTAGCTCAAGATATTATAAAAACAGCCGTGCTATACATCATTCACATCCGTCCTACCCCAGTGAAACTTAAAATGTAAGGTCCCTATTACATTCACACTATAGTCAACTTAATCAGGAGATAATTTACATTACTCTATGCTTTTGTAATGTAGGAGGAGATCAGAGTACCTGGAGGAAACCCACACAGACATATGGACAAAACTCTGTTCAAGTTAAAGCCGGAATTGAACTCAGGAACCCAGAGCTACAAGACTGAAGTGCTAACCACTGAGTATAGTTATTTGACCCCTGCCATATAAAAGCTATGTATGACTCAGCTTGAAAACTCTTGCCAAGTGTTAAGTGAGAGTAATGAGATGAACTGACAGCCCTTATAGAATTTAAACAATAGACACTTTTGAAAGAAGAGAAAATGAGCATGTAGGGCTAGATTGGATGCAATATTGTAAGCACATTAATTCCAAACAGTAATTATTTATTATCATATAGCACAATTGATCATTTCAACACATACATTCCTGTCTAGTTTATGTTTTGGATATGTAATTCAGTTTCCAATTCATTCAGGCAATTAAGCTATTGATGTTGTAATGAGTACTAAATAATAAAATACTGATTTGCAACTGGACTAACAGCTCTTATACAGCCGTGAGTAACCTTACCTTGTTTAGAAAAAGAGCAAAAAGTAAACTGAAGAGTCTTTCAGTATTTTACTGGACACAATGAAGTGTGAGGGTACATTAAGTTGAACCTGCATACTCTCTTGGCATCCTGACCTTATATTTTTGCCTCAGATGCTATTGCTCTTAGCTCTGCATCTCCACAGAAAATACGCCCCAGGGACAAGTGAAAGCTGCACAGAATGAGCAAGCACAGGCACCAGGCTTCCAATCCCTGGAATGACATGAAACGACTCACAGTGTGTATGGAGAAAATCTGAGCTCAGACCTCACATCACCAGCTCTGTGCTTAGGAAACCTGAGACATCTGCACATATGTCATTGGACACACCCAGGCAAGACTTGTATACACGATTTGTATTTATATACACAGTAATATCTACACACACTCATGGGCATGTATTTCCATGTAGGCAGTTTGCCAAGAAATCATTCTTATATATATTGCTAGGATTGTTATATGATGACAATGTGACAAACTGTTGACTTGGGAAAATATAACTTTACATTTTTTCAGTGTAACTATCCAGCGTGTTACTTAAGGGGTAGTGATGTGCGGGTCAGCCTTATTCCTGCTCTCCCTGCCCGCCACCTTACACTCTCGGCTTCTGACTTCCGGCTTCCAGTTTTATAGCCGAGCACCTGCTCCCCCCTTTTGTGACATCATCGGTGGGGCGGTCAGCGCGGGTCTGTAAAAGGAACCCGGAAGTCGGCGGGTTCGGGTCAGGTAAAACCCGATCCGCAAATCACTATTAGGGGGTTATTTATCAAAATCTGAATTTTTCTGATGTTTAGAAAGAGTTGGTTTACCTTTAAGTTAACTTTTAGTATATTATAAAATATAATGGTCAATTCTAAGCAACTTTTCAATTGGTCTTTCATTCTTTTTATAGGTTTTTGATTATTTGCATTGTTATTTTGACTGTTTCCAGCTTTGAAATGGGTATCACTGACCCAATCTAAAAAACAAATGCTCTGTAAGGCTTCAAATGTATTGTTATTGCTACTTTTTATTGCTCATCTTTTTATTCAGGCCCTCTCCAATTCATATTCCAGTCTCTCATTCAGATCAATGCATACTGCTGAAATGCAAACTGGAGAACTGCTGAATAAAAATCTAAATAACTCACAAACCACAAATAATAAAAAAAACTTAAAACCAGTTGCAAATTGTCTCAGAAAATCAATCTTTACATTATACTAAAAGGGATAACTCCTTTAAATAAAAAGTCAGACCATACTAGAATCCTTGATTTACCCTTATTTATCATAAAAAAATCGAATCTGGAAAAAATTCGACTTTATTAGGTTGTTGTGCAAAAAATTTTTTTTTCGGATTTGACACCCAAAAATTCAGAATTTTTCATGAAATCTGTAATAATATTACCTGTGCAGCGGGGTCGCCCGCCACGCCATTGGCGGGGGCGCCCGCCGCGTGGTTCTGTGGTGCGAGATCCAGCGCCATCTTGATCTCTAGGGCGCGCGCGGTGCGCCTGCGCGCCTCTTAAAGGTACAGGCGCGATGGTGCGATTAGTGCGCATTGGCGCACGTTTTGGCGCGAAATTTGAAAGTATTTAAGGCCCATTCATACTCCCAGCCAGTGCCCGTGATAAAACTTGTTTCTAGTGGTTCCTGAGCCTTGTGTTTGATCTGTTCTGAATCTAGTCTGTTTGATTACCCGTGTTTGACCCAGCCTGTTCCTGACTATTCTGCATTCTGTATCCTGACCCCGCCTGCCTACGACAACTCTTCCTGCTTAACCCCTTGATTGACAACCCGGTTTGACCCTAGCCTGCCTGACGATTCTTGATATCTGCCTGCCTCGACCTTGCCTGTCTGACGATTCTCTTGCCTGCTCCATTTGTACCATGACCTTCGGCCCAAAAGACTCTGCTAACAGCCGTGCCCCTTTGCCAGCCAGAACATCTCGCCTTGCACCCCTCGTTAAGTCCAGGTGGCACCCAAGTAAGCTGAGGGCTCCTCCCGAAGCCCAACGGTGGTCACACTACTGGTGAAGCCGAGCCGAGACCAGGGTGCTTGGCATTTGTTCTGGTATCAGGTGCCGGCCGTGACAAAATCGTTGTAAAAGCACCAAATGTTCTGACTATTCGAACCCAGCACAGACCATAATATCTTCAAATTGCAAATAGGATCTCTGCCATTGACTTCTACAGATCCTCAGCAGGCTGAAGATTGAGTATTTTCAGATTAAGACTTTTTGCAGCCTCAATAAATCTAAAACAAAAAAAAGGTTAATGGACAAGCTTGCCTTTTACTCTTCCTTCCTACTATATACCTTACTGTCTCATTCTCCTGACCAACCACTTCCTTTTCACCTGTATCTGCCATATGTATTAACCCTTCCTTAACCCTTCTGCAGCCAGCAGCAACACCATCCCAGCCTAACAGCTTTTTTTCCTTTTTTTAATTTGACCTGAGCCTCATACTTTGTACTTGTAAATTAGTAATTACCCTTTTACATAAACAAAAACATCCACAGTAGTCATGACTACTTTACAAGATTTTTGATATAAGAATCTGTTGGAGTATGTGTAGGGCCCACTAGTTCAGTCACCCGCTGCTAGGTCAGAACTGTCTAAAAGAGTAGTTGTCGGCATCACATTAAGTAATGTAATTTCAATGCAATGAAAATTAAAAAATGTTTGTTTAAATAGGACACTACAAGAAATGTCTGTACCATTGCCATATTAGGGAGCCTTCTGCATAGGTTTCCCATAGAAGATGGCGTGTACAAAATATTACAGTTGGAACCCTGTCAGTAATTACAAAATAAGCATACAACATTACAACTATTTTAAACTACATATTCTCAGGATGATGTTAAAAGGTAATTTTGTGTGTTTTGCTAACTACATGTAATCATTTTTTCCCTTGGCACCTGGTTCTCTGTAGCATTCCAGGAGCCTCAGCCCGACACTAAACTGCAGACATGAATTTTTTGATCCTTGGACATTTATTATTTAGACTAAACAAAATTATTTATATTATGGTATATAGCAAAAATATAATACAATTCTAACCAGTGGCAATTTGTGCAGTTTATTATTTGGGTATCATTCACACTAGGTTTCACACAAAATCTTAAATACACCTTTGGTTTGCATTTGAGTGAGAGGCCCTGCATCTGCAAACTGGATAATAATTTCAAGTATTGGATCTGTTCAGCCTCTATACAGACAGATAATGCACAGAGATCTGCTGGTCACTATCCTATGTCTAATGATGACTATTATGTTATTTCATGTGAATATAATATACATTTTTTATGCTTACTTAGAGTTCTGATTTTTTTCAACAAACCGTCTGTTTTAACAATTTTCCATTTCTTCTGGTGCATTGGAATAGAATAGCACATTGCAGAGCTAAAATGTAAGATTGTGATGTCAGAAAACTCTTTGTTGTGAACAACAAAATCTAAACAGACCATTCTATAGTGCAGTCTTTTTACAAAGAAAAAATAAGAATCTGAGAAACCAGTTGGGTGAGAACAGCAGTATGTACTATACCAACTTAAATTAGAAAATGTATTATATGATTTAAAAAGTACAAATGGGAAAGAGAAACAAAAGGTCAGTTTTAGATATTAAAAGTGTGTCGCGGTCATGGGAAAAGAGAGGAAAATACTTGATAGAAAGAAATTTTTTCCCACAAGGGTTGATGAGTTTGGATACATTGGAGAAATGCAAGCATGTCTGGAATAAAAAAAGACTAAACTATGAAAAAATTATAGAATACCAAGAGTTTTTATTAGCATAAAATTTGTGGCAGCATGGGTACAGAAAAAATTAACTAGTAGAATAGGAAATGGAACTGACTCGGTTATGTTAGTTTGTATGCTACAAGACCATATCAAATTTAACAAAAGACAGACAGATGACTTTTGCAGGATTAATCTACCCCTTGAGAAACTGCCACAGCTGGAAAGCTTGACTTATACTTTTGGGATCTCTAAAGAAATTCATATTAGATAAGCATATATACATATTTTTTTTTTTAGAAATAGCACACTGGCCCTCATTGTTGATAAAAAAAAATGGTCCTAGCAAGGTCTTAAACAGTTGCTGCTAGAAAAAAAATAAAAAATAAAAATGGAATGAGGAGGGGATGAAGTAGAACTATTTTAGCTGCATTTGTAATGTAGTATATTCATGGTTATGGAATATAGTCTATATTAATGGTTCAGGAAGCCATGCCACATCTTTGTGTAAGGCAACACTTGTTAAGCTCAGTACGTTATAAGAAAACTACATTATTATTTACAGCAAAAATTATTATAATGTTTCAAAATTTTGAACTCAACCTCTTATAATTCCATTTTAAAGGAATTGTACAGTGTAAAAATAAAAACTGGGTAAATAGATAGGCTGTGCAAAACAAAAGATGTTTCTAATATAGTTAGCCAAAAATGTAATGTATAAAGGCTGGAGTGATTTTATATATAACATGTCAGTCAGAACACTACTTCCTGCTTTTCAGCTCTCTTGGTTTACACTGACTGGTTGCCCTGGTTACCAGGCAGTAACCAATCAGAGACTTGAGGGGGAGCCACATGGGTCATATCTGTTGCTTTTGAATCTGAACTGAATGCTGAGGATCAATTGCAAACTCACTGAACAGAAATGTACCATGTGGCCCCCCTTCAAGTCGCTGACTAACTCAGAGTTATAAAGCTGAAAAGCAGGAAGTTGGATTCTGGCTGTTTTATTAGACATCTGTTCACTCCAGCCTTTATACATTACATTTTTGGCTAACTATATTAGATACATTTTTTATTTATCTATTTACTCAGTTTTTATTTTCACACTGAACTGTTCCTTTAAAATGCTTCATACTGCAGTACATTCAGACATTTAAACTAATAGTTACATAGTAATAGTAACAGTTGTGAAAATACACTTTTATTGTGATTTGGCCATGTCGTTGGCATAGTTGTCTTGAAGTGTTGCTATTGATTGAAGGAGATTAAACAGATATTAGTGTGTGTGTGTGTGTGTTTCTGTGCCATGTGTAAATGTAATTGTGGCAGAGGAACTATATTATTAGCTCTGCAGGGGCAGGGACTGATATGAGTAACTGAAAATTCTCTATAAACCCCTGTATAATATATAGCATAAAAAGGGAATAGTGATGGGTGAATCTGACCCATTTTGCTTTGATGAAAATTTGTGAAACTGTGAAAAATTTGCTAAATACACTGAAGTCTATTGGCGACACATTTTATTTGACATGAGACAATTTTTTTCACCCATTGGAGTCTATAGACGTCTACTTGAGCGACGAAACCAGTCAAAAAATTTTGCACGTCATAGAAGGGAATAATCTACATTTATATAAATGCATGAGGTTGGAGGCCAAGTGCTTTTATACAAGTTAGTCACATCAGGCTGACATTGCTGAGAAGTCCCTGCACAAATCTTTATTGCCTGAAATAAACCAGCCATTTTCGAAGGAAAATGGCCTGCAGCTAATCCGCAGCCTTATGACCGCTGATATTGGTTATCAAAATACCCTTGTCATTGCTTTAAGTAATGCCATGTCACTAAATACCGGTCAGTAATCACATTATTTAATGGTCAGTAAAATGATTTCCTATTGATGCCTTTTCTTTATCCTCACCACCATAAAAGGTGATGATGTAACAAAAGACATGTTCACAGATGCTGAAGAGAAGCTTGCCTTTTGAGATTTTTTGCTTTTCTTTTATATTCTTGAATCACCAATATATTACACACACTCCTTTTCATCTTGCTATTTAAATGATTTGCAGTGATTTGTTTTCTCAAATTAAAAATGCAATACTGGACTTACTTGTTTCCCAAAATCAAGAGAGGAATATTGAAGGCCACTGCTAATTTGAAAATAGCTTATCTTGAAAAGCTGAAGGCCAGGCATACTGATCTTAATAAGTAGTTGGCGCCATTCTCAACAGTACTGCAAAGTATACTGTATTATACCTGGTCCTGAGTCTCCATGGTATAAGATAAGATGTAAGGCACATAGCTTTCCAAACTGTTTCCCCTGTCAACATTCAGGAATTCTGAAAAATAAAGCAAACATCTTTGCCCCAGGTGAAGGATATCGGTAATGCTAACAAGGCCTTTTGAAAGTATTCATTTCACTTAAAAGTTTTAAAAACATTGTATGAGTCGAGGCAGGTTATTTGTGCTTTAACTTTCTTTGTAAGTGATGAGACCAGCATTGTAATGCAAGCATTAATCTCTTGTACAATTTACAAGACTCATGCAACTGTCAAGTGTCTTAAAGATGAATGCAAGCATTAATCTATTGGATGTTTAACAGTTGTATGAATCTTGTTAACTGTACACATGGCAAATGATCCTTACTTGAAGAATGAGTATGGCCTTCAATATTTACATAATATTCAATAGCAAAATTGCTTTAAATTACAGATGTTTTAACTGAGTACTTAATTATATTCTGGTGATGGAGAGAATGGGATCCTGAAGGGATTATTGAGCAAATCATTTTGATGGTAACCAGTTCTGTTTTGCCTTTGTTATAATTAACCTCCATGCTGATTTTATTACTTTCTTGAAGCCAATATTTAATTGTTGTGTTTAATTACTGCTGTTTGAATGTAATGCTTACTTTGCACCCCCAAATTACCTCCAAATTGAAGGGGAAGCCCAAGCTCATAGGTGTTATTTAAAATCCCTAACAATACTGTGTAAAAGTCATTACTTAAAACCACAAACTATAATGTGAAAACAATGAATACTTTGGGGCACATTTACTTAGCTCGAGTGAAGGATTAGAATAAAAAATACTTAGAATTTCGAAGTATTTTCTTGGCTACTTCGACCATTGAATTGGCTACTTCAACCTTCGACTACGACTTCGACTTTGCATTGAATTATTCGAACTAAAAATCGTTCGACTATTCGAAAATTCGATAGTCGAAGTACTGTCTCTTTAAAAAAATTTGACCACCTACTTCGCCACCTAAAACCTACCGAGCACCAATGTTAGCCTATGGGGAAGGTCCCCATAGGCTTTCTAAACAATTTGGGATCAAAGGAAAATCGTTCGATCGATCGATTAAAAAATCGAACGTTTTTTCCTTTGATCGTTCGCACGAACGAATTGCGGTAAATCCTTCGACTTCGATATTCAAAGTCGAAGGATTTAACTTCGATGGTCGAATATCGAGGGTTCGAAAAGAGAATATTTTTAGACCTGAATGTAGCATGTTTAATGGTAATTTCCTGAGATTTCTCAATCAGCTGCATTAGGTTGATGAAAAATATAATTTTCCTGTTTACTACTTTCCCTACAGTTTCCATGGAAGGTTTTGCATGTCCTAGCCATAACCCATAAGTGGCTCTCATACACTCTTTTCTTTAGTTATTTAGTTACATTTTAGACAACCTATTGCTGAATACCCATTTATTTCGATTTTGCAGTTACGGCATACTTACTTTCATCTTCAATATGGAGAGCTTACAGTTCAGCTTGTGGTGAATCATATCTTGGAATTTTTGCACCATCCAAATCCTTTTAAGGTAGTTAACATAATGAACTAATTTATTATACTTCTTTATCTTAACAATCAATTGTATAAAGAAATCAATTTATACAATTTAAATGCATCCACAATTTATATATTACCACAGTCAAGAGGCAAGCTGGTTTCTGACAGGTTACTACAAACTACTAGTTGGAAGTTTTTATCTTGATAGAAAGGTATTAAGCCTTCCCAACATTGGTGATCATACTCCTTGGCCTGGTAAACAGTATAGTTTAGTGGAAGTACACCATCCTCAGTTTGATAACTATTGTTGCTTAGCCTACCTGCACTGACTTCTTACTACTCTTGACTTTAAAACATGCATATTTTTGATTATTGTATTCCTGGTGTACAGCACAAGGCCATCCTCCTCAGCAGAAAGTCTGTGATTCAGGATTCATTGGGCATGTGTAAAGTGTGATAAAGTTTCTACATTGTTATAATAAAGTCCGGATTAGTCATCAGGGTTTGGATTATTTTAGAGACTTCATAGACATCATCGTCTTTTCATTTGTCTATCAACTAAGCTTGAAAAAGAAACATTGTTGAAATCTGAGTATTATCTCCTACAAAATCAAATAGCAAGATTACAACATTTGTAAGAGTGGAATTGTGAAAGTTCATGTTTATATTTCTTTTTAGTGCAATTCCTTTGTTGTGATGATTTCCTGCTTATAAAGGCTTCTGTAATTTAAAGGAACACCTGTACAATAGTGTAAACTGTAAAGTATATTTCCATGTTGGGGAGAAAACAGGAACCTTTCCTTCCCTCTGTGATCTCTACCTTAAAATTACCTCAGTGGAATCTGATAAGAACTACAGACCAATTTTGGTTCTTAATACAGATATTAAAATATTGCGGAAAATTTCAGCTACAAGAATTAATACTTTTCTCCCCAGTATTATTCACAAAGATCAGGTGGGGTTTGTCCCAAGACGTCAGGCCTCAAGCGCTACCCGGAGATTGATTCTTCTTATAGAGCAAGCTAAAGTAACTGATATCAAATCTATGATACTCAAACTAGACATACCAAAAGCTTTCGACTCCTTGGGAATTCTTGGGACTACCTGTACTTTATCCTTAACAAATGGGGGTTTGGAATCAGATTATTAACCTGGGTAAAAGATTTATATTCGTCTCCATCCGCTATAGTAAATATATTGGGCTTTTCTTCTAAACCATTTAAGATTGATAGGGGGACAAGACAGGGGTGCTCCCTTTCCCCAACACTATTCAATTTGGCAATTGAACCGTTAGCTGCTGTGATTCGGGCTAATCCCGATATTGTGGGTATTGAAACGGGAGTCCACCACAAAATCAGCCTTTTTGCTTATGATTTAACCCTCACTATCTCTAGGTCCTTAACCTCTTTGCCAAACCTCTACAATCTCTTGGATATATTTAGCACTATCTCAGGTCTCCAGATCAATCATGACAAAACTGAGGCACTAAATATTAATCTGTCGAAAGATCTGGAAAAACGACTTCACCTTAACTGTGAATTTAATTGGCAGCCCCATTACATCTATTGGGAATTAAATTGACAAACTCTTATGATTTACTTTATAAGTTTAAATATCCTCAATGTTTAAAACTTTATCCGCTTTATTACGGAAATGGAGTTCACATCATATCTCCTGGATAGGGCGGATAAATTCAGTCACAATTTTGCCAAAGCTACTGTTCTTATTTAGAACGCTTCCAGTTTCAATTCCAGGAGACCAACTAGATAAATTTGAGTCATCAATATTAAAGTTTATTTGGGTGAAGAAAACCCCTAGGGTAAATAAATCCACTATTTATCGACCTAAACATAAAGGGGGTTTGGGCCTCCCTAAACTTTTATATTACTATAAAGTGACCCAGTTATCCCAGATCCTAACACTTCATACTGTTGAGTATAGTCCTTTGGGTTTCTTTGGAAGCTAACTTCACTTATCCTTTCTCTCTGGTTGCCTTGATTTGGTGCCCTATGAAAGTGAGACCCAAGGGGGTCAAAAGATGTTTTCAAAATTTGGGATTCATTAAACACGAAACTAAACTTAAGTTCTCCTCATACACCTGTGGCCCCTATATTAAGAAACCCACTGTTTGTCCCTGGCCTCTAGGTTCGACAATTCCAATGGTGATCTGACCAGAACATCTGGGTTCTAGGCCAGCTTTGCTCAGCATCTGGGCCTTACACTTTGCAACAACTTATAGAGAGATTCTCTATCCCACAACGGAAAATATTCAGTTTACACCAAATATGCCACTTTGTTCAGTCTCAATGGTACACGGTAAATAGTATAGATACAGTACATTTGAAACATTTTTTGAGAGATGGTGCCTCTGCTCCCCTAATCTTCAAAAATCGGTCTGATATTTATATAGTAAGTCTTTTGATCCCCCTTTACCCCAAGAGCTTCCATACATGTTGGCATGGCATAGGACCTAAATAGAGAATTAGATCCCGAGCACTGGGATCAAATTTGGAACAAAGCTTAGAAATCCTCAAATAAGGTTTCCTTGCAGGAAACTAATTATAAAGTCCTCCTTCGATGATACCTGGTCCCAGCTCGCTTGATATCAATAATTTGCTAGCTTGAAGTTGTTCATGGTACAGTGAAAATATGTATACATGTATTTTAACCTATTTACCTGTTTTTTGCATGTGATTCTGCATCTACCTAATACACAGGGGAACAGCCATGAGCAGTTCCCTGCACGTTACCAGGGGCAGCAAAAAGCCGCTTCTGGTAACTTTAAAGGAGAAGGAAAGCTACTGAAGCAGTTTATTGCCAATAGATTAGCCACAATAGTGCAAGCCTAAGAAGACTATATTTATTCTGCAGAATGCTTTACCATACCTGAGTAAACAGCTCTAGAAGCTCTCTCTGTTTGTTTAGGATAGCAGCTGCCATATTACCGTGGTGTGACATCACTTCCTGCCTCAGTCTCTCCCTGCTCACTGATAGCTCTGGGCTCAGATTACAGCAGGGAGAGGAGGAGGGAGGGGGAGGACTCAGAGCAGCATTACTTTGAGGGTTTACTGGTGTATTTATATAGGCCTTTCTGATAAAGCGTACTTAATTTTAGCCTTTCCTTCTCCGTTAAATGCTGAATTAAACAGGAAATTTGGCAATTCTAGTGCATGAGAGAACAATTTTGTGCACTATCTAGTATAGGTCAATCTAAAAACAACTGGACTTGCTGAGTAATCAATGAAGGCGTTTCACTACTCATCCGAGCAGCTTCTTCAGTTCAACTGACTGGTGTGGGAAGTTCACGGCATATAACTTCCCAGTCAGTTGAACTGAAGAAGCTGCTCGGATGAGTAGTGAAACGTCTTCATTGATTACTCAGCAAGTCCAGTTGTTTTTAGATTGACCTATACTAGATATACTATGACCTGGATGAATGAAAATCTTCATAGTCAATTTTGTGCACTAGCAATGCGGCCCCACAGAATCCACCTCAGGTTGGCTTAGGATCCCAAAATCACACCCGCTCCCTCTTCTGCAGCGCCTGAAAAACGTGTGCGTGCATAGAGAAGTTAGTGGCTGGGGGGCCTGGGGTATGGTGTAGGGGACCCCTGAGACTGTAGGCCTGTTAGACCCTGGACCCCCAGTCTGACACTGGTACAGATTAATAGACTCGAATGAGACACAGAATATCTGAGGTACCTATATGTGACTGTAATTTGGTTCTGGCATGGTGAGATATTGATTCGGGTGACTTGAAAATGCCATACATGTGATCTTCTTCAGTGATCAGCTCTGGTATGTTCCAGTAAATTCTCAGCTTCAGTCCAAGCAGCATATTTCTGGATTTATTATATGAACCACAATCAGCTTGTAGCCATCTTCAATGTGTTATCTATTCTCCTGATATACTCGGTTCCTGACTTGTTGTGATTGTGGGGTTGACCACAGTACCCTGCGGAAATCCCACTCAGAAGACATACAATCTCCTTGCAGACAGTGCCCTGGCTAAAATGAAACCCAGGATCCCAGCACCACAAGGCAGCAATGATAACCATTGCACCATAAAATGGCAGATATAGATATGGCCTCAGTCAGATAACTGACATGATTAGAGGACTGACAGATAGCAAGTGATAAGTCCTGTTGTAATATACTCCATTGACAATAGAACTCAATACAATTCACAGGCTAAATTAACAATACTTGCAGATGCAATAATTTTAGATCCACAGAAAAAAATTATATAAATATATAATTGATACTGGTTTAATGGGGTGAAGTGGTAGCCCTATTGCATGTGCTGTCAGTTATTAAATGTGCTCTGTGTAATTGTCAGAGATTAGTAGGGAAAATAGAAGATCTATGTTTAGCATGTAGCAGGCTGCAAATTTAGAAAGTCAACACTTACAGGCATTTCCTTAAACATTTCTTAACAAACAGCAACAGGGGAGCCCGAACACATCATTTTTCAATTTCAACATTATGTTATGTTCTCACATCAGATACCAAAACTGCATTCTGACATGGTTCAGGTTTTGAGATATAAACACTTTGGCTGAAATAGTCAAATGTGATGCAATGCTAAACTGCAGCAAATGGCAGCTATGATCTCAACACAGAGTTTTCTCACATGTAGACTGATAATAAAGACATATTGTAGATGGGGATACTTATTGGAAATGTGCTGGAATCACATATATTTATTCCTGGCACCAATAAAGGGCTATGAAATGATAATTAAAGAAGAATTAAAATTAATTAAATCACTTTAAAGTAATTAAATGCAATTAAAGAAGAATTAAAAAGCACATGTAAATAAACAATCAGCTTAGCACTGCTCCCTATATTCAGTAAATATAGTCATTCCTTCGACACAGCAAAATACAAAAAAAAAAAAAAAAGAGCCCTGGGACTTTGCTAACGTTTCTGTGCAGCACAAGCATATCATTCAGCTAAAAAGAGAAGCCTCTTGGGAAAACAATCATTAATTGTCTCGAAAAATCACATCGTTTGCAAGCATTGTGCAACATGAAAAAAAATTGGCTGAACAACGGAGAAAACAGCTGCTTTTAACAGATGCAAAACTTTGCTTGGCTATAGAAATCTGTTTCTTTAAAGCCTTCCAGGCAATGAGAGAGGGAGGCTGTGAGTGTGTGTGTGTGTGTGTGTGTCTGATAATGAGCTACAAGTGGCAGAGGCAAGACCAATAAGCCTTTCCAGCACCTCCCAGGAAAAAAAAATCTATTTGCACAGGACAGAAACGTATATAAAGCCCTAGAAGAAGCTGATGTTGCCTGTGAATCGACAGGTAGTGAAGCTGCACACAATGCCTCCAGCACTGAGACTCTGAGCACTGCCTGAATGAACATCTGGATTACTGGCTGAAAGACCAGCTTTAGTGTTTTTTTGGAATTTGGGGAAGTGAATATTCAGCTAAACCTTTCCAGTTACCCAGCTCGTTGTTCCTGCATTATTTATATAATTTAAAAAAAATCATGACTTGGAAAAATTTATTATTTTAATTCATATTTTACCAACATTTCCAGTCTTTTTTCCACAAAATCTCCTTTTTTCACTCCATGTCAAGTATATTCTCTGTTTATTTTTGGATGCATTGACTTGTGGCTGAGTCACTTAAACCATGTGCACACATCTGGCTGTCACCTCTCTGCTTGCTTTGGATCTGTTGCTTCTCATCCCTTCTTTGTGTTCCTCCTTACAGGAGATTGTGGTTATCCCCAAAAAGCTGGATCCTGATTTAAATGGAAGATATTATTTAAAAAAAGAAAATGAAAATGCCAAGGATTTAGGGGTCATTTTCCAAATAACAGCTTTTCACGAGGATTTCTACCTCAATTTGATCCCTGATGCACAGTTTATTGCTCCAGCCTTTTCTATGCACTTTCCTGGCTCTGTCCCCAAACCATCACCAGGTTTAAGACATTGTTTCTACTCAGGAGATGTTAATTCGGACCGTGATTCTTTTGCTGCACTGAGCCTCTGTGGAGGACTGAGGGGTGCTTTTGGCTACAAAGGAGAGGAATATATCATCAGCCCTTTAAAAAATTTCACTAGAGACCAATTGCAAAATAGCCACCAGGGGCCGCACCTGCTACAGCGCAGAAAAGGACCTATGAAGCCAGTAGATGCCACTTCCAGGTGTGGAGTTGATTCTGGTCTAAATCAAGGTATTATGGAAGCTCTAAACAAATACAAGGGCTCTCACAATAAAAAGCACTTGAATGGCACCAGGTTAAAAGGCAGTCACCGGTCCCGCCGTTTTGCATCCATAACTAGGTATGTGGAGACATTGATCGTAGCTGATGAGACAATGCTCAAGTTTCATGGTGATGACCTTCAGCACTACCTGCTCACCCTGATGGCTACAGCAGCTCGATTATACAGACACCCCAGTATTCAGAATCCAATCAACATTGTTGTGGTGAAATTTATGGTACTAACTGACGACGGGAAGGGTCCAAAAGTTACAACCAATGCTGCCATGACACTCAGAAGTTTTTGTGGGTGGCAGAAAAAATGGAACAAAGTAAGCGACAAGCACCCGGAGTACTGGGACACGGCGATCCTCTTCACCAAAATGGTAAGCATGCTTAATGTGGGATTATAAAACATTCTAAGCCAAAGAAAATTGATTTAATACTAGAATACTAAAGCAGTTCAAGGAGAACCATTATTAGTTTGCAGCTCAATGTATTTACAAACTATAATATAAACTTTTCGTAGACCACAGAGGTAGAATTCTGTTATGCATGTTTTAAATATTTATTGCAAGACTGTTAGGCCTATCACAACTATTAAACAATTAAAATTACATTAATAGCAAATAATGCACTCATTTTGGGGAAATGTGTTCTAGTGGACAATACCAGTGGAGTTCTGTCTTGTTCATTGATTCATAATATACAAGACATGCCTGTAAATTGCTGCTTATCTACTTGCTTCAAAGGTTCAAAGGCTTTTCAAGTATTCTTATTAGTGGGTCTTGCATAAGCACAGGTTGGACCAGGGTAAAATAACTGAGCCTCTTACTAATCATCAGTGCTCCAGTAAACATATTAAAAAGACATGTAATGTCGATCAGACATTTGAATGGGCATTAAAACCTGTGCAGTTTTTAAATGCCCAGGTTAAAATTATATAATAACAGAAGCTATCACCGTTTGCTTCCTTAATCTAAATAGTGGCAAATGGTTCTACTGTCCTTTGCTTCATTTTGGTATTGATCTCGAATAACTAATTTCTCAGATCAGTATGTTGTACTTGATCAGCCATATCAGACAGAAATGTGCATTTGCAAAGTCACATAAATAAGAGACTGCTGGGTGTTGGTAAGATGCATCTGGAGACAGATCAGAAATCATATATTTCATTAGTCACAATTTGCTCAGGTCTGCCTTTTAAAAGTAAAGTCAGTGAGTGTACATGCAGTGTGTCTGAATTAGCTCAGTAAGAGTTTTACAGGATTCAAATTTCATTTTTAGCAAGCCTCAAAACTGTGCAGTTTTATTTGTTCTCAGGTAAGACTCCTCCAGCTGACGAGTCTGCTTGTTATCCTCCTATAGTATAAAAGTCTCCTTAAAAATCTATTTTATCCCAGGCTTAAAATAACCATATGTTTATTCCAGCCTCTCATTCATTCTGCATATGAACTTTGCAAACTCTGGATGCAAAAAAGAAATGATGTGTGACTGCTAAAGATAACGTTTACAGTAATGGAAGATGATAACTATGGATTTATGCATTTTCCTGGATTTTGACAGTTGCACATACAAATTATAGATAAAGCCCCATATTTTACACATTTAGACTTTGATTTTGTAAAACACAAAATGATGGATTGTAGGCAATTTAAAGGCAAGTGTCCATGACAAGCTAAAGTGGAGTAGAGTTTTATTTCTAGTTGCATTCATTCATATCTTCCTAACAAGCCCTGCATTCAACAGGTGGGAGCAGTGTGGAGAAAACGCTGTGTTAGGTAACTAATGACACATTACTCTATTCTCCCTGACATATCATCTACTGCTGATATGGGTTTAGCAGGTTTACATAAGAAAGGCAGGGTGAAAAAATTTGATTGGTTTTCCCGCCCATGTGACTTCTGAGTTCAGTTCCAGGTCTCATGCATTATCCAGTGTAGAATGATAAGTATGTGAAGACAGGATAAACCAAACAGCAACACTTTTGTTTTCATGATCCTGAAAATTAAATTGTATTCAAACATTGAATATACTGTAGTCATGCTTTCCTTGGCTGCCGTACAATTTATTTTAACATATTGTGATAAGAATAGTCAATGCAATAAAACAATAAGCATGTAATTTCTCTGAAAAGATAGAAACACTAACCAGATACTTTAATCAAATGTCCATAACTAAGCATTTTTACCCAGCAACTCATTTTACATTACAGACTACTAGAACCAGAGGCTATTTTACTATACATTTTTCAGGGAAATTATATATTTTATAAATTATAACCTGAGGCTTTTAATATAGATGACTTTCAGACTCTTACTATAGACTAAAAGATTAACTGTGGACTATTAAAGTTAGAGATTTTCTTTTCAGAAAGTGATCCCCCCCATGAGTTTTATTTATGCAGCTGAAGCAATATGTCTGTCCTCCAATTGGCTTCAGTAGCAGATTACCTGGAGGGTGCTGACAGGACAAACCAAGGACTCTGGTCTGGGGAAAGTGGACTTTCACTGGTATGAACTGGTTTAGCTGGCAATGGATTTTCATTATAATAAATTTTAATTCCCTGGTACAATAAGTAATTCAAATATATGTGTTACATGGTTACCCAAGAATAAAAATGTTCATAGTAACCTTTACAGAGAAACACTTACACCCCCCCCCCCCCAAGGCTTTAAATGGGTACAGATCCCACACAATTTTAATATGACACTTTGAAGAGAAATGTGCTGTAGTGGTGGAGATTTCTCTGCAGATTTACAGGAGAGTAGAGCTCAGTTGTGAATCCACCAGCAGACGTCACTTCTTGTGCACAGAGATGTGAATGCGCTTGAAATGCAGCTAGTAAACTTTACTGAAATGCTGGAAAGGGTGAGATGGAAAATATTCTGCACTGCCTTGTAAGGTGCAGGAGAGGACAAAAGGGGATTCCTTTTTGCACCTAGTTCATTAACATGCATCCATTTTATTAACTGTTTGTTACTGAATGTACCAGCTGTGCCACACTAGTCACCATCTGTGTAGGTGGTACTTTTTTCTGCCATTACTGAACAAACCCGACAGCTAAATTAGCACCTATAAAAAGATCTCATTTTAATGCATAACATGACTCATTGTGAACGTCAATGTTTTACTTTCATTGCTGATTTCATTTCAGTCACATACAATAAAATGGTAATTAAACAAAAAGCCCGCCATGCTTCAAATTGTAATGAGTATAATCATGTGTAAAATAAAGCGGTCTCATTTGAGTGTGTAATCACTGCAGTTTCCTAAACATGGCCAAGATAAACATATGATTTTTTTCCCCAGACCATGGCAAGTCATAAATACAACGTGAAATCATTGCTTTTTTAATTAAATGGTAAATGATGTTGCCTGTAACCTTAAAAAAATAAAAAAAAACAACAACTTTTGTTTCAAAATATTTTTAACTGTCTCAGTCTTGATTTGTGCAGGGAAAAATGCATTGCATAGAATTGCCAGAAAGGGGCATTAGTAAAGCTTGCCATACACGGGCCAGTTTTTCAGCTGCTTCAATTGAAGACAGTGGAGATGGTGTGGTTTGTGAGAGGGGAAGGGCTAAAAGTTAACAACTATTAAAACTAATTTTTAAAGGGGAACTATCCTAAAAATGAAAATGAAACATAAGCCTCATCCTACTGAAATAAGTTTTCTAAATATAATCAATTAAAAATTCTGTACCGTTTCTGAAATAATGAAGGCAGTTATATTATTAGATTTTGTTTGTACTGGAATCAGTTATTTGAGTGAGCTCTAATTCATGTGTTAGGAAAGGAAGCCCCCCCTAGATATATTGGATCTAAAGGTGGCCATACACGGGCCGATAAAAGCTGCAGACAGACCGTGTCGGCAGCTTATTGGCCCGTGTATGGGGCCCCCCGACGGGCTTCACCGATTGAGATTTGGCCGAAATTCGGCCAGATCTCGATCGGTTGGGACAAAAAATCCCGTCGGATCGCGGCCGCATCTATTCGTTGATGCGGTCCCGCGATCCGACCGCCCATTGCTATTCGTCAGGATCCGATCGTTGGGCCCTAGGGCCCACGATCGGATCAGCCCGATATTGCCCACATCAAGGTGGTCATATCTGGGAGAGATCCGCTCGTTTGACGACATCACCAAACGAGCGGATCTCTCAGTGTATGGGCACCTTTACTGTCAATGAATATCTGACACCCAATTGCTGCATGATGACAAATAGAGATGTCGCGAACTGTTCGCCGGCGAACTTGTTCGCGCGAACATCGGGTGTTCGCGCTCGCCGGAAGTTCGCGAACGTCGCGCGACGTTCGCCATTTTGGGTTCGCCATTGTTGGCGCTTTTTTTTGCCCTCTCACCCCAGACCAGCAGGTACATGGCAGCCAATCAGGAAGCTCTCCCCTGGACCACTCCCCTTCCCTATAAAAACCGAAGCCCTGCAGCGTTTTTTCACTCTGCCTGTGTGTGCTGAAGAGATAGTGTAGGGAGAGAGCTGCTGCCTGTTAGTGATTTCAGGGACAGTTGAAAGTTTGCTGGCTAGTAATCGTTTTGATACTGCTCTGTTATTGGAGGGACAGAAGTCTGCAGGGGTTTGAGGGACATTTAAGCTTAGGTAGCTTTGCTGGCTAGTAATCTACCTTCTACTGCAGTGCTCTGTATGTAGCTGCAGTGGGCAGCTGTCCTGCTTCTGATCTCATCTGCTGACTGCTGCAATAACAGTAGTCCTTGTAAGGACTGCTTTTATTTATTTTTTTGTTGTTTTACTACTACTACTACTACTACTACTATAAGAGCCCAGTGCTATTAGTCTAGCAGTGTTGGGGAGTGGGACTGGTGTGCTAATCTGCTGCTCCTAGTAGTTCAGCAGCACCAACTTTAATTTTTTTTTTTAATATTCATTTTTTTTTATTTTACTTTTTTTTATTTTACTACCGCTGTAGTAGTGTATAAGTTGACCTTTTAGGCATTATTTGCCCTGTAGGCATTATTTGCACACTGTTTTCTTCAACCCGCCATCGAGCTGTGTGACCTTGTTCACATTCTGTCTAAATATCCATAATATTACCGTCTCCAGAAAAAACACCGGAGTCACTTTTTTCAAGCAGCCATAATATATTTTACGTAATCCGTATCCACCGCTGTAGTAGTGTATACGTTGGCCTTGTAGGCATTATTTGCACACTGTTTTCTTCAACCCGCCATCGAGCTGTGTGACCTTGTTCCCATTCTGTCTAAATATCCATAATATTACCGTCTCCAGAAAAAACACCGGAGTCACTTTTTTCAAGCAGCATTCATATATTTTACGTAATCCGTATCCACCGCTGTAGTAGTGTATACGTTGGCCTTGTAGGCATTATTTGCACACTGTTTTCTTCAACCCGCCATCGAGCTGTGTGACCTTGTTCCCATTCTGTCTAAATATCCATAATATTACCGTCTCCAGAAAAAACACCGGAGTCACTTTTTTCAAGCAGCATTCATATATTTTACGTAATCCGTATCCACCGCTGTAGTAGTGTATACGTTGGCCTTGTAGGCATTATTTGCACACTGTTTTCTTCAACCCGCCATCGAGCTGTGTGACCTTGTTCCCATTCTGTCTAAATATCCATAATATTACCGTCTCCAGAAAAAACACCGGAGTCACTTTTTTCAAGCAGCATTCATATATTTTACGTAATCCGTATCCACCGCTGTAGTAGTGTATACGTTGGCCTTGTAGGCATTATTTGCACAGTGTTTTCTTCAACCCGCCATCGAGCTGTGTGAGCTTGTTCACATTTTGTCTAAATATTGATAATATTATCGTCTCTAGAAAAACCACTTGAGTTACTTTTTTTCAAGCAGCATTCATATATTTTACGTAATCCGTATCCACCGCTGTAGTAGTGTATACGTTGACCTTGTAGGCATTATTTGCACACTGTTTTCTTCAACCCGCCATCGAGCTGTGTGAGCTTGTTCACATTTTGTCTAAATATTGATAATATTATCGTCTCTAGAAAAACCACTTGAGTTACTTTTTTTCAAGCAGCATTCATATATTTTACGTAATCCGTATCCACCGCTGTAGTAGTGTATACGTTGACCTTGTAGGCATTATTTGCACACTGTTTTCTTCAACCCGCCATCGAGCTGTGTGAGCTTGTTCACATTTTGTCTAAATATTGATAATATTATCGTCTCTAGAAAAACCACTTGAGTTACTTTTTTTCAAGCAGCATTCATATATTTTACGTAATCCGTATCCACCGCTGTAGTAGTGTATACGTTGACCTTGTAGGCATTATTTGCACACTGTTTTCTTCAACCCGCCATCGAGCTGTGTGAGCTTGTTCACATTTTGTCTAAATATTGATAATATTATCGTCTCTAGAAAAACCACTTGAGTTACTTTTTTTCAAGCAGCATTCATATATTTTACGTAATCCGTATCCACCGCTGTAGTAGTGTATACGTTGACCTTGTAGGCATTATTTGCACAGTGTTTTCTTCAACCCGCCATCGAGCTGTGTGAGCTTGTTCACATTTTGTCTAAATATTGATAATATTATCGTCTCTAGAAAAACCACTTGAGTTACTTTTTTTCAAGCAGCATTCATATATTTTACGTAATCCGTATCCACCGCTGTAGTAGTGTATACGTTGACCTTGTAGGCATTATTTACACACTGTTTTCTTCAACCCGCCATCGAGCTGTGTGAGCTTGTTCACATTTTGTCTAAATATTGATAATATTATCGTCTCTAGAAAAACCACTTGAGTTACTTTTTTTCAAGCAGCATTCATATATTTTACGTAATCCGTATCCACCGCTGTAGTAGTGTATACGTTGACCTTGTAGGCATTATTTGCACAGTGTTTTCTTCAACCCGCCATCGAGCTGTGTGAGCTTGTTCACATTTTGTCTAAATATTGATAATATTATCGTCTCTAGAAAAACCACTTGAGTTACTTTTTTTCAAGCAGCATTCATATATTTTACGTAATCCGTATCCACCGCTGTAGTAGTGTATACGTTGACTTTGTAGGCATTATTTGCACAGTGTTTTCTTCAACCCGCCATCTAGCTGTGTGTATTATCGTTTCCAGAAAAACCAACTGAGTTTTTGTTGTTGTTGTTGTTTTTTTTAAAATAATGCCAGGCAAAGGCAGGCCGCCACGCAGAGGCCGTGCTAGGGGCCGTGCTGCTATGCAATCCTGTGGCCCTAGCAAATTTCCCAGTTTTAAAAAGCCAATGACCCTGAACTCCCAAAATGCTGAAGAGGTAGTTGACTGGCTTACACAGCACACCCCATCCTCTACCGTTTCTAACTTTACCACAACATCCTCCTCATCCTCCACTGCTATGGCCACCCCACGTAACACTTCCTCCACCACCGGTGCCCCTTCTTCACTGGGGTCAGAGGAGTTATTTTCCAATGAGTTTCTTGAACTGAGTAATGCGCAACCATTATTGCCAGAAGAAGATGAAGGAGATGAGGACCTTACACCAGATTTAATTCTGGCAGAGAACACGATAGAGATGGACATAATGAGTGATGAGGAGGAGGTCCCCGCTGCTGCTTCCTTCTGTGATGTGTCAGAAGAAATTGATGCATCTGAGGAGAATGATGATGAGGAGATTGATGTTTTGTGGGTGCCTAGTAGAAGAGAGCAAGAGGAGGGTAGTTCAGATGGAGAGACGGAGAGTCAGAGAGGCAGTAGGAGAATAAGACTTAGAAGAAGCAGGGAGGACAGCCCGCAGGGATCAGCATGGCAACAACATGTATCGGCACATGTATCGGCACCTGTGGGATTTTTTTAATGTGTGTGCCTCTGACAAAAGCATTGTAATTTGCAATGAGTGCAGTCAGAAACTGAGCCTTGGTAAGCCCAACAGCCACATAGGTACAACTTCTATGCGAAGGCACATGAGCGGCAAGCACAAAGCACTTTGGGAGCAACACCTCAAAGGCAACAGGCAAACTAAAAGCCACACTCCTTCTGGTCCAGCATCTTACTGCTCTACCTCTGCTCTCCTTGACCCGTCTGAACCACCCTCCACTCCGCCTTCCACCTTGACCACCTGTTCCCATTCCCAGTCATCTGCCACCAGCCAAGTTTCTGTGAAGGCCATGTTTGAGCGTAAGAAGCCAATGTCTGACTGTCACCCCCTTGCCCGGCGTCTGACAGCTGGCTTGTCTGCACTCTTAGCCCGCCAGCTTTTACCATACCAGCTGGTGGACTCTGAGGCCTTCCGCAAATTTGTAGCAATTGGGACACCGCAGTGGAAGGTACCCAGCCGCAATTTTTTTTCTAAAAAGGGAATACCACACCTGTACCAACATGTGCAGAGCCAAGTTACCGCATCTCTGTCACTTAGTGTTGGGCCAAAGGTCCATATGACTACTGACGCATGGTCCTCCAAGCATGGTCAGGGCAGGTATGTCACCTACACTGCCCACTGGGTGAACTTGGTAATGGCTGGGAAGCAGGGAATGGGTAGCTCAACAACAACAGTGGAGTTGGTGTCACCGCCACGGATTGCACGCGGTTCTGCCACCACCTCTACTCCTCCATCGCTCTCTACCTCGTCTTCTTCTTCTTCTTACTCTGCTGCTGGGTCCTCCTTCTCCTCCTCCACACCTGTGCACCCCCAGCTCCCCCTAGGCTATTCGACGTGCCAGGTACGCCGTTGTCACGCTGTCTTGGGGATGACGTGCCTGGAAAGCAAAAACCATACCGGATCTGTACTCCTGTCATCTCTGCAGTCACAGGCCGATCGGTGGCTGACCCCACACCAACTGCAGATCGGAAAAGTGGTGTGTGACAATGGAAGCAATCTGTTGGCAGCGTTGAGACTAGGCAATTTAACACATGTGCCCTGCATGGCACATGTGTTAAATTTAATAGTCCAACGTTTTGTCTCCAAGTACCCAGGATTCCAGGACGTTCTCACCCAGTCCAGAAAGGTGTCGGCCCATTTCAGACGTTCCTACACAGCCATGGCACGCCTTGCTGACATTCAGCAGCGCTACAACATGCCAGTCAGGCGTTTGATTTCTGACAGCCAGACTCGCTGGAATTCAACGCTCCTTATGTTGGAACGTCTGCTGCAACAACAAAGGGCCGTCAACGAGTACCTTTTTGAACTGGGTGGTAGGACTGGATCTGCACAGCTGGGGATTTTTTTCCCCCGTTACTGGGTGCTTATGCGCGATGCCTGCAGGCTCATGCGACCTTTTGAAGAGGTGACAAATATGGTCAGTCGCACCGAAGGCACCATCAGCGACCTAATACCCTTCGCTTTCTTCCTGGAGCGTGCCGTGCGACGAGTGACAGATGAGGCTGTAGACCAGCGTGACGAGGAGCTGGAAGCGCACGATTTCTGGTCGGAATCACCAGAACGAACCCAGGCACCTGCTGCAACGCAGGGAGAGGTGCCAGAAGTGGAGTCAGAGGAGGAAGGTGGCTTTGTGGAGGAGGAGGAGGAGGACCAACAGGAGCAGGCTTCCCAGGGGGCTAGTGGTGACCTTTTGGGGACCCCTGGTCTTGTACGTGGCTGGGGGGAGGAGACCGTGGATGATGCAGTCCTTGATAATGAGGAAGCGGAGATGGATAGCTCTGCATCCAACCTTGTGAGAATGGGGTCTTTCATGCTGTCATGCCTGTTGAAGGACCCCCGTATCAAGAGGCTTAAGGAGAAGGACCTGTACTGGGTCGCAACGCTACTAGACCCTCGGTACAAGCATAAAGTGTCAGAAATGTTACCAACATACCACAAGTCCGAAAAGATGCGGCATTTACAAACCAGCCTGCAAAACATGTTGTACAATGCTTTTAAGGGTGATGTCACTTCAGGAACTCATCAACATTCCAGGGGCAGAGGTGCCAGTAATCCTGCCACGAGCACACCTGCAAGGACAAAGCCCTTTGGCCAGTCTGTAACGTCAGACATGCAAATGTTTTTCTGTCCAAGGCAGCGCCACAACCCTTCTGGATCCACCCTCAAAGAACGCCTCGACCGGCAGGTAGCGGACTACCTGGCATTAACTGCAGATATCGACACTCTGAGGAGCGATGAACCCCTGGACTACTGGGTGCGCAGGCTTGATCTGTGGCCAGAGCTGTCACAATTTGCCATGAACCTCTTGTCTTGCCCAGCCTCAAGTGTGCTCTCAGAAAGGACCTTCAGTGCAGCAGGAGGGATTGTAACTGAGAAGAGAACTCGCCTAGGTCACAAAAGTGTCGATTACCTGACCTTTATTAAAATGAATGAGGGGTGGATCTCGGAGGGTTACTGCACGCCGGAAGACTTGTTCTGACTTCTATGCAGCTGTCCTTCTCTTCAAGCCTCATGACTCCACACACAGCTGTCCTTTAGCGTCCTCCTCCTCCCTCCGCCACCGTTACAAACTAGGGTGCAAACCCTACTGGTTTAATTTTTTCTGGCCTCTGTGCTTCAGTGGCTGCAACCAAAAAAACTGGGCAAACAATGTCTACAAGGTCAACGTATGGCAAAAATGACTATTTTCAGCATTTATATGGCATATTTTTTCTGGCAACTGTGCTTCAGTGGCTGCGTCCAAAAAAATGCATATTTTCTGCATTTATATGGCATAATTTTTCTGGCAACTGTGCTTCAGTGGCTGCGACCAAAAAAATGCATATTTTCTGCATTTATATGGCATAATTTTTCTGGCCTCTGTGCTTCAGTGGCTGCAACCAAAAAAATTTATATTTTCAGCATTTATATGGCATAATTTTTCTGGCCTCTGTGCTTCAGTGGCTGCAACCAAAAAAATTTATATTTTCAGCATTTATATGGCATAATTTTTCTGGCAACTGTGCTTCAGTGGCTGCGACCAAAAAAATTACTATTTTCAGCATTTATATGGCATATTTTTTCTGGCCTCTGTGCTTCAGTGGCTGCGGCCAAAAAAACTGGGCAAACAATGCCTACAAGGTCAACGACGTTGACCTTGTAGGCATTGTTTGCCCAGTTTTTTTGGCCGCAGCCACTGAAGCACAGAGGCCAGAAAAAATATGCCATATAAATGCTGAAAATAGTAATTTTTTGCCATACGTTGACTCAACGTATATGGCAAAAAATGACTATTTTCAGCATTTATATGGCATATTTTTTCTGGCAACTGTGCTTCAGTGGCTGCGACCAAAAAAATGCATATTTTCTGCATTTATATGGCATAATTTTTCTGGCCTCTGTGCTTCAGTGGCTGCAACCAAAAAAATTTATATTTTCAGCATTTATATGGCATAATTTTCTGGCAACTGTGCTTCAGTGGCTGCGTCCAAAAAAACTGGGCAAACAATGTCTACAAGGTCAACGTATGGCGAAAAATTACTATTTTCAGCATTTATATGGCATATTTTTTCTGGCAACTGTGCTTCAGTGGCTGCGTCCAAAAAAACTGGGCAAACAATGCCTACAAGGTCAACGTATGGCAGTTGTTTAAAGAGAACAGTAGATTACTAGCCAGCAAAGCTACCTAAGCTAAAATGTCCCTCAAATCCCTGCAGACTTCTGTCCCTCCAATACAGAGCAGTATCAAGCAGATTACTAGCCAGCAAGCTTACTATCATCTGTCCCTGAAATCACTAACAGCTCTCCCCCTACACTATCTCTTCCAAGCACACACAGGCAGATTTTTCAGATACATTTTTGCCCTTGATCCCCCTCTGGCATGCCACTGTCCAGGTCGTTGCACCCTTTAAACAACTTTAAAATCATTTTTCTGGCCAGAAATGTCTTTTCTAGATGTTAAAGTTCGCCTTCCCATTGAAGTCTATGGGGTTCGCGAACCGTTCGCGAACCGCTCGCATTTTTGCGCAAGTTCGCGAATATGTTCGCGAACTTTTTTTCCGACGTTCGCTACATCCCTAATGACAAAATGAAGAGAAACAGGGGGATAGCGAAGATAAACTTGATTATTTCACTTGATTTTGCAGAATATTTAATTTATTGTATTTAGAAAGTTTCTTATTTCAGTATGAGGAAGCTTATATTACATTTTACGACAGTTCCCCTTTAATTATATATATTACATGCTTGACATGCCTTGCAGCAGTGGTATACTGAGTTCAGTTATGGTCTGGGCACAGTGTACTTCCAGTGTCTGACTGGTTTTGTCTGTGTATTCCAGTTTCCCTCTAGTATATGATTAGCTGAGAGTACTTTCAGGTTAATTTATTCTGGTAAATTGACTTCTGATTAAATTATAATGTGAGTTGTGTAAAGGAACAAGGCAACTTTTCTATAATATTAACTTTTTTAGATTTGGACAAACCCCTGGATCCTTTGCAAAATCCGATTGAATGAATCAAATCCGAACCCTAATTTGCATATGCAAATTAGGGGTGGGAAGGGGAAAACATTTTTACTTCCTTGTTTTGTGACAAAAAGTCAAGTGATTTCCCACCCTGCTCCTAATTTACATATGCAAATTAGGATTCGGTTCGGCCAGGCAGAAGGATTCAGCCGAATCCGAATCCTGTTGAAAAAGGCCGAATCCCGAACCGAATCCTGTATTCGGTGCATTCCTAATATTAACTTACAAATTAATTTGACATTTGAGAATGAAAGCACTTGAATATTGGTGTCATGCCCCATTGGTGTCCATAGTAATCAGGATTATATTGATTCTTGCCTGAATGTGCTATTATTTTCTTGTTAATCCTGTGTAGAAACCATATAGGCAGTAAACTCAAATGTGAAGATAAGATACAGCACAGTGTTAGAAATTTGACAGGAAACGTATCTGTAAGAGGGCTGACAAAAGCCATACATAAACAAAAAAACAAGAAAAAAATGTTCCCATTATTTCAGAATAGTGGAGTAAACAATCGGTTTTTTGGAACAGCAAAAGAACAGAAGATATTATTTTGTGATTTTCTTTTTTGAATGTATCTTGATGCCTGCCTCAGTTAATATTTAGCTAAAGTTTTGTGTGAGAGTACAGTTATTGGAGTAATAAAAGTGTGTGATATAGCAGGAAGGTATTATTCTTCGATAATTTTAGTTTTTTCCTGTTTAAAGTAGGGTAAATGTCATGTGGGATATTGTAGAGAATACATTTATCGACTGTGCTTTTCATACCCTAGATAAACATAAAGAATATTTTGTAATCAACAGTATAAGACTTCAGTTTGAGATTATTATGAAAAACAGGCAACAACCTCAGACAACAACTTTGTTTATATTGCTAAAAGGCCACAGTAATCCAAATATTTGAATATTTATAAGATAATAATTACAAGCCTGGAGTGAGTGAGGAAACATACGTTTGTATGAGCAGCAAGGCTCAGTCTTAAGGAAGACATTATATCTAATTTAGAGCTTAGTGACTTAGCAATAAGTTTGGAAGGATGTAAGCTGCAGGACACTGGGGTCATTTACTTCATGTATAGCAGGGTACAGAGTGCAAAAAAACAGATGCAATCTGTCACAATTTTTTGCACATAGACTGATATTGAACAGGTCATATACAAGGATTAGCCAAAAAGTAAACAACATTGGCAAAAGCATGGTAAGTAATAGTTATCATTAATAAATAGTCATTATAAAACTAATTATTGATTATTTTGGCTCACAGGCTGGGATGGTTAGTGTTAAAATCTCAGAACATCAAAACATTTTTTTTGATTATTATACGTCTTTAGAGAAAAACTGCTAAATGGCTGAAAACGAAAGATGAAAATGAAAGATGATGTAAGATTCATCTTAGACTGAGCAAACATTCCAGGCAGTACAATAATAAAGCAAACACTGCCTGCCTGATCACAAAGGATGTAAAAGGTCAAGAATTTTTAGGATGTGACAACAGAAATAATAGTGGCATGCATATCATTTGATAGCATTTGAAAACTGTAAATGAAAAATTGAAACTCATTAACAAAAGGCAGGCAGCTGACAGCAAATTGAACAAAACAAAGGGAAATGTTAGATTGATCTTCCAAGTATTCAATCATTTCCAGGGTATAGTATTGAACAGGGGAGAACAATTTCAAGCCTTGAGGGCCATTGAAGCAAGAATGTAGAGCTGCTGCCTGTGTACAGGTGTGCCAATTAGTGCTTCAGTCATTTTGATGGACTCAACTGTATTTAAAGGAAAAACAGAACCCCGAAAAATATAGGTCTCTATAAACATACATTGCATAAAACAGCTCATATGTAAAACCCTGGTTCATGTAAATAAATAATTTTCAAAAAAAAATGTTTTAGTAGTATATGCCATTGGGTAATCTTGAATAGAAAATTGCAATTTTAAGTACTAAGGGTTGCCCCCTGGCATAATACAATTCACAGTACACACAAACATGTTAGGTGACATGAGCCAATTAATGGAAAGAGATCAGTTTTTTACTTGCACACTTCTTCCTGTTACATTTAGAGCTGCAATATTTCTGGTCAGGTGATCTCTGAGGCAGCACAGAGACCATAACAAAATGGGGACTCAAGGGAAAAGATGTAAATAGATAATATTTACGAAGACATATATTCCAGTTATTCCATATTTTCCAGTTCTTATTTAATAGGCCACTGAATATGATCTAAACTACCTGTTCGTTAAGTTTCCATTCTGGGGGTATAGTTTTCCTTTAGCTGAAAATGTAATATTTGGTTTGTTAGTGACCCTGAGGCTTAGGAGCATATTTACTAAAGGGTAAAAGTGAAAATTTGGAGTAGTTTCACCAAGAAAATAGATTCCACTCAACATTTCTTCTACAAGTGAAATTTTTCCAGTGAAAATTTGGCAATTTACTAAAAATCTCTCCAGGTTTATGCTGGTGAACTACAATTATAAAGATAGAGCAGAAACTTTTAAATCTCATTATCTACATCTTCTTTCCTTTCTTCATGGTAAAAAGTTTCTCCACTACAATTTTGTGTGTATTTCTCTTTGACACGGTTATTGCATAGCTAGTTCTATGGCTAATGTATAGTGATGAGCGAAAATATTTGGTGAAAATGACAGCCATAGAAGCCAATGGGTGAAAAGAAAATGGTGGCATGAATTTGTCGCCCATAGACTTTCAATGCATTTCTGCAAATTTTTAGCAAGGTGAAACTGGTCAGATTAGCAGATCACTACTGAAGTATATACTGTTACTGCACAGGGAAACCCAATCAAGGATCAGGTGATATAGGAACTATAGATATTTAGGACTAGGCTCTGTGGTAGGAGCCCCTACTAAAGAAGAAAAGGTAGTTGCCAACTTGCCATAAAGGAAGATGAGTAGGCAAGGTGAGAGCAAGGATAGCCTTATCTTATGGAGTACAGGGAAGTGATTCCAGGTAATGAATCGATACTGAAGATTGTAGGTATTTAGTATTCTCTATTGGCTTCCAGGCATGTGGAATGTGGAATGACCTAAGTTTCCCTTATATACTGGTAAGTCTCTGCATGCTGAAAATTCCCTTTAGCCTTCAGGGAATCTTCAGCACACAGAGGTTTACAGAACCTTTGTTATGCTCACTTTATTCCAGCAACTTTTAAAAATGAGTTGTGTGAAGAATAACAACTGAACTTTAAGGATTGCATTCAATCGGTGGGGACTGTTTATTGTATTTAATCAAGACCACGTACAATGTGGTACCCAAACAAATTTGGATAAACACTTTATTTTTGCACATTTGTGATATATGATGAGTCCCCTGTACAAAGTGAAATGAGCTCCCATATATCACTTTCTCGTAATGCCCCATTGCTAATGTGGTAAATTTCTTATTGCTACATAGACTTTCAGCCAATTTTATTTTTTTCTATTTGACACTGGTTGGAAACAAGTTGAGATTACAAAGGAATTTGAAGGATGGACTAAACCCAGGGTGAATATTTTGAACTTCTTAAAATAGCGAACCTTCAAAAGTAATACTGTTTACTTTCCTTATGGGAGAGCATAATTTAAATATAATGAACTCTTTTAGCCAGATTTGTGCAGACTTAGAACATTATACATCCTTTACTTATTGGTTTTAGACTGCCAAACTATTTATAATTAGATTTTACAAAGGAAATTGAATGTATCATCTGCAAAAATCTGTATCTCGTATCTTGACAAGTAACGGATCAAAAACACCTATCATATTAGTACACAACAATAACCTGCAGTAATTGTTAAATGGATAATCTTCAAGAAACAGAAATATGTAAAACCTTGGATTCATACAATATTTTAAAAAGACATTTTAGACTACATAAAGCTGATGTAGTTTTAGAGGGTTTCATAAATTTAAACAGCCCAGTAACGTATGCATCATAAATAACAGAACCATGCAACGTCTTAAAAATAGACAATTTTATTATTCCAGCTGACTATAAATGGCACGTAGTTGTCACCATTAGATGAGTAATTATTTGCAAATATGCCCTGTAAATTTCTTCATTTATTTATTTTCTGTAAACTACACTGTCACGCACCCTAACTACACGGTCGGCACCCAAATCCAGAACTGATGCTGCCAGGTCTTAATAAGAGAGGTACCAAGTGAAGGGTTCTGAACAGGCAAAGGGGCACGACTGTAAAGCAAAGTCTTTTGGGCAGAAGGTCGAAGTACAAGGCGTTTGGCAACAGAGTAGTCAGATCAGGCCGAGTCGAGGCAGGCAGAGTATAAACGTAGTCAGGCAGGCAAGGGTCAAAACCAGGAGATCAATCAGAGGGATTAAGCAGAAGTGGAGTCGAGTATTAGGCAAGGGTCACAATACAGGAGTTCAGAATCGTCAGAAAGCCAGGCAGGAGTCAAAACAGGAATCAAGGTCAGAATACAGATTTAGCTCAAAAGCACCAGGAATAAACCTATAACGGGAAAGGACCTGAAGCCAAAATGAGCCTTTGATAGTATTTGATTTTCACGCCATTGCGCGTCGGCGTCATCATGCCAGCGCGTCCGCGTCAATAATTGAAACAAGACGCACGCGTGCCCTAAGGAACCGGCGTGGAGGCAGAAGAGGAGCGGCGTGGCGGGCATCCCCTCCGCACCACTAGACCACCAGGGTGAGTACGATTTGTTACATACACATTTTGATGAGTTTAACTAGAGCATGCATTCAATATGTACCTTGTAATCTACCACTTTTATTAATATTATTAGACTGGGCTCAAAAGATAATACATCAGGTTACCATTGGCAGCTATACTTGAGAAATAATTAAGAAATTATTTTTAGTTTATGCATTACTTTAGGAATCTAGAAGTTCCTGACAATGAATTGTCATTACTACAGTGGATTCCATTACTACCAATTAATCAGAAAATTAAGGGACAGCATAACTTTCAAATGTAGGTTTTGTCAGGGTGTGTACTCAGGAATGGGATGCAGACAAGGCTAAAAGAGACCATGGTCAACAAGTAGGACATTTGAAAAATGGGGGAAAGCAGTGATGAAGCCAGAATGCATTGTGGTCAAACAATACAGTTATGGGATCTGTTATCTGGAAACCTGTTATCCAGAAAGTCATGTTGCATAAACTCGATTTTAATCAAATATGTTTTAATTTTTTCTATTTTGAAAATGACCATTTTCTCTGAAATAAAACAGTACCTTGTACTTGATCCCAACTATACTAAGATATAATTAATACTTATTGTTGGCAATCCTATTGGTTTATTTAATGTTTAAATAATTTTTAGTACACTTAAGTACTGGAGATCCAAATTAATGGGATGCCAGGGGCCAGCCAGAAAACCTTAGACTGTGGGCCCACTTTCAAAACTATTATTACTCCTCTCCTCACTCATACTCTTTATTCTCCTAGCCTTTTATATCTACTTACTATATTCTTCCATTATTGAGCACTTTCCCCCATAAAGAAATAAGGAATGACCATGAAATCAGTTAAATATTTAGAAGCAAGAGGGCCCACTGACACCTGATCCAACCGGGAGTGTTACTGGTATCCTGGTTGGCCAGCCCAACACTGTACTGAAAGATCTCTTTTCCAGAAAACCCCAGGTCCAGAGCATTCTGGATAACATGTCCCAAATCTGTAGTAGACATAGACGATTAAAGGCAATTTACTTTCACCCATCATCTTTTAATTTAAAAAAAACATTTTGAATTAACAATTAATTCCTGAACCAGCAAGTGTATTATACCTGGTCATGTGCTTTCAGAAAGAGCCAGCGCTTTAGGATGGAACTGCTTTCTGGCAGGCTGCTGTTTCTCCTACTCAATGTAACTAAATGTGTTCCAGTGGGACCTGGATTTTATTATTGAGTGTTGTTCTTAGATCTACCAGGCAGCTGTTATCCTGTGTTAGAGAGCTGTTATCTGGTTACCTTCCTATTGTTCTGCTGATGGGCTGCTGGGGCGGGAAGGGAGGGGGTGATATCCCTCCAACTCGCAGAACAGCAGTACAGAGTGACTGAAGTTTATTAGAGAACACGTCACATGACTGAGGGCAGCTGGGAAACTGACAATATGTCTAGCTCCAAGTCAGATTTCAAAATTAAATATAAAAAAATCTTTTGAAAAATGGATTTCAGTGCAGAATTCTGCTGGAGCAGCACTATTGACTTTCGCGTTTTGGAAAAAAAAAATCTCATGACAGTATTCCTTTAACTTTTGTCATTCAGCATACGTTTGGTTCAAAGTCAAACATAAGGTTCCTTGCAGTTGCACGCTATGGCCCTCAAAATTAGGATTCCAGTGAATCATATACATTATACACATTTCTAGAAAGAGACAATAGCTCTTACCAAGTACACAAGACCTTTTCTAATATAATCAGATTTATTTTAAATAATTTTTCTCTGCATGCAGTCTTTTTCAGTGTATCTCCTATCATCACTCTGGGCATTTAACCCAGGGGGCGAAAGTGCACTTGAGATACACAAACTTTTATCAGAGACAAAACATGCTTTGTATTACTGTAGTTCCAGCTTAAATTATGTGAAACCCCCCAAAAATGGGTCAGGGGTTTTAGGATCTTCATTTGACAAGTATCGATTGTTTAGCTTAGCACTGCATTGTTCTTTATAGCTTCTCTGTCACTTACTGAAATTACATTTAGCATTACAGTAAATAGTATTGTTTGTGAATATTTGTTTTTATTATTATAACATAGCATGCACATCAGATTAGCAATTTGCAAAATATGATTTACTGAAGTAGTAATGAAACAATATTATTGTAGCATTCTATGCACGCTAAAACTGACTTCTAATTCAAAGCTCTTCTTGCTATGTATTGATTATAAGGATGGTGTCAGAGTTCTGGGAACTTAGAAGGATGATAATAGATGAGCTTGTTCTCCAAATAGCTGCAGGCAGCAAATGCACAGGGAAGCAAGAATTCCAGGAATTCCCTGAAGAAAAATAGATAGATGCTATGTTCTGACAGAGAGGTGCCATTTTCATTGAAGTTCCCATTTGCTATAAGAAGGTATATGTAAATTCAATATCTGGAGTACTTTTTCAAATTTAAAATAAGCTCTGTGGTTTAGTATAAAGGCTGTGCTTATGAATATGATGTCTATAATATTTTCTTGTAGTGCTCCTATAGCTTTTTATATTTTTGCCCTGCCTTTTACTTTAGAGTAAATATGGTTTTAATAAGCCAAGAACTAAATAAGCTTGAACTCTGACCAGTGTAATGTGGCTGAAAAGAAATGTGTTACCAGCTATGTAGGTCATTGTAACATGTGTGTGAAACTCAGTGTACTGTATTTACCGTACACTTGAAAGAGTTGTAAACTATGTTGTACTGCCAGTAACTCTTTTAAGACATATGGAGACTCTTTTGGGGGAATGTAATAAAAATCGCAAAGAGCAAAACAATTTGCACAAATAAGAATAAAAATGTGCATTTTGCAATGTAATATTCTTCCTTAAACTGTTGTTGCACTGCGAATTTTTATTGTGCATTGCCCACTTTTAAGAAGTGATTAAAGGTGTCGTAATCCTTTGGAGCAAACATTACGTTTTATTACATTCACTGCACACTGGAGCAAACTATAAAATTTGCAAACCTTCCTTCACTATCGGAATTGGTCGCTAAACAGTTTCCGGGTTTGCAAAAGCTATATTAAATTTGTGCAAAGCAAAATTTGTTCGCACAGAGGCATAACTTTTTGCACTGCGAATATTTTTTCCGCTACCGACTTTTATTACATTACCTCATATAAGTTCTATGGACAACTGTTTCGTAATCATTTTTAAATCTGCAAAACAGTATGTTATTTAACAATGAAAGACAACCCTTATATTGCAAGTAGTACACCATATAATGCAAACAGAAGTGCACTTCTGGATAATTTTAACAAAATTAACCAAAGCTAAAATTACATAAATAAAGAGTACAAAAGTATAATTATGATGCTGAATTTCTACAGTGTTGCTATATTAGTCCCAAAGTCATCAAAGCATATAACTGCCGAATATAAAAAATGAGAAAACTACATTTGTTATAACCAGAAATTTAACATATTTGTACTCACTGCCTTCCACAGGGCACATTTTAAAAAAAGCTTAGATCAGTCTATTTGAGATTAAATTATGGATTGGAAAATGTGCCTAGTGTAAGTAATTGACCCCACTATTTGACTGATAGCTTTTTAACTAGGTTAAAACAAAATTGCAGGACTCCATTTTAATGTCCATTTCTAGTTTATATTTGTACATCTTATACCATTCGCAACATTTTCTCAACAATGGGTATTTTAGCGGTTTTAGAGCTGTTTGAAATCACGACTAAAGTCACAAACTCAAAACCACCATTGTCATTGAATTTCTGAAAAAATCCAAGTATAAAAGTATGAACGAAAAAAGAGCAAAAAAATACGGTAAAAAATATGAAAACCCCTAAATTTTTCACACAATTTCTTGCAAAGAAAAAAAATTGAAAACCCTTTAAAAGTCCAAATTGATTTAAAGCGGGCCCTCAGCACAGCTCTCATTCTAAAGGACCTTGACAACTTTTACTTGGAGAAGTTGTTTTCCAAAGCTTTTTTAGAAACATAGGAAAACCACTATTTTTTTGAGATTCGTGAGAAAAAACAAAATTTGATTGTTAGTAAATGGGCCCCTTAGCATTAATCACTGTTGTAATGTGACATCTCTTGCTGTTGGGTTAGCCTAAAGGATTTAAAGTGCATCAGCTTCTGTTTATGATGTAAGACTTCTGTTTTTCTGTTTAATTTAGTTTGTCAAATGTCTTCATTTTCTAATTTAGGTTCCTGGAATTAATGTTTTTTTTATCTTATTGACTACCATCCTGCTTCAAAACTTTCCAAGAGGAAAACCAAAAGGTTCATATTTAGTAGAGGTTAGTGATATATATTTTGTTAACTGTGGAGTCATAACCACAGAATGCTAGCGAACAGCTTTTCACTATACCTGTATGTGTTACTAAGAACACAAACAGACCTGTCCCTAGGTTATGTAGAGGATTGGTGTTCCAGTTAGAATGTCATATGTCACAGATCATGCTTCCTACTGTCCTCTTAATGGTTTCTCATGAGGTTATTTTCACACACCACAGTTTCTGAAGTGTATCATAGTTTTTTACTGTGCTATGATACACGTACAAGCTCAACAAACTATTTTGTGTTAAGGTAGGGTTTCTGTTGTGATTGATGGTAAATTTGACATCATCTTCTGAGAATATCTAAGATAAGATATTGGTCTATAACTAGGGGTCCCACTTGTTTTTCAGCACAAGCAATCGTGTGAGTAATAATGCAGGTTTTTTTGCTGAAAAAACTTGGCAATCTTTGTAAGTTTGCCTGAACAGGTTTTTAACAAAGAAATCTTCAAAACCTAAAAACTTAAAAATGTTTTCCATTTATGCTGCCACTGTTCTCAATATTAATAATACTGGATACTAGTAATAAACTTCCAGAGATGAAAGGCTGTTATCTATTATGCAATAGAACATGAGTTTTTATAGCCATAAAGATGTTTCAAATTAAAATAATGAGGATAGGAAAAACATTTCTTTTGTCAGAAAGAGCATTTTTCATATCAGTTTATTAGACCTCTGTTAAGGTCATATGTTTTTAATCAGATTTATTTATGCAAGTCTAACCTTGAAAACATATTGGGGCACATTTACAAAGCTCGAGTGAAGGATTCGAATAAAAAAAACTTCGAATTTCGAAGTGTTTTTTTGGCTACTTCGACCATCGAATGGGCTAGTTCGACCTTCGACTACGACTTTGACTACGAATCAAACGATTCGAACTAAAAATCGTTCGACTATTCGATCGTTCGATAATCGAAGTACTGTCTCTTTAAGAAAGGATATTCTTTGATCGAAGGATATTCGTTCGATCGTTGTATTAAAATCCTTCGAATCGTTCGATTCGAAGAATTTAATCGTTCGATCGAACGAATAATCCTTTGATCGTTCGATCTAAGTATTAGCGCTAAATTGTTCGACTTCGATATTCGAAGTCGAACGATTTTACTTCAATGGTCGAATATCGAGGGTTAATTAACCCTCGATATTCGAC